>NC_090395.1:1880713-2194165 GCF_036365525.1 Heterodontus francisci
CTGTGGATGTTTAACCCATTCAGAGACAGTGCCTGTGGAAGTGTACCCCAGTGAGAGTCAGTGCATGTGTAAATGTACCCCAGTGAGAGTCAGTGCCTGCAGAAGTGGACCCAAGCGAGAGTCAGTGCCTGCGGAAGTGTACCCCAGTGAGAGTCAGTGCCTGTGGAAGTTTACCTAGTCAGAGTCAGTGCCTGTCGAAGTGTACCCCACTGAGAGTCATTGACTGTGGAACTTTACCCCATTCAGATTCAGTGCCTGTGGAAGTGTACCCCAGTGAGAGTAAATGCCTGTGGAAGTTTACCCCATTCAGAATCAGTGCCTGTGGAAGTGTACTGCTGTGAGAGTCAGTGCCTGTGGAAGTTTACCCCATTCAGATTCAGTGCCTGTGGAAGTGTACCCCAGTGAGAGTCAGTGCCTGTGGAAGTTTACGCCATTCAGATTCAGTGCCCGTGGAAATGTACTCCTGTGAGAGTCAATGCCTGTGGAAGTTTACCACATTCAGAGTCAGTGCCTGTGGAAATGTACCCCATTGAGAGTCAGTGCCTCTGGAAGTGTACCCCAGTGAGAGTCAGTGCCTGTGGAAGTTTACCCCATTCAGAATCAGTGCCTCTTTAAGTGTACCCCAGTGAGAGTCAGTGCCTGTGGAAGTGCACCCAAGTGAGGCTCAATGCCTGTTGAAGTGTACCCCATTCAGAGTCAGTGGCTGTGGAAGTGTCCCCCTGTGAGAGTCAGTGCCTGTTTAAGTGTACCCCAGTGAGATTCAGTGCCTGTGGAAGTTTACCCCATTCAGATTCAGTACCTGTAGAAGTTTACCCCATTCAGATTCAGAGCCTGTAGAAGTTAACCCCATTCAGAGTCAGTGCCTGTGGAAGTTTACCCCATTCAGAGTCAGTGCCTGTGGAAGTGTACCCCAGTGAGAGTCAGTGCCTTTGGAAGTTTTCCCCATTCCGAGTCAGTGCCTGTGTAAGTGTACCCCAGTGAGAGTCAGTGCCTGTGGAAGTGTACCCCAGTGACAGTCAGTGCCTGTGCAAGTTTACCCCATTCAGAGTCAGTGCCTGTGGAAATGTACCCCAGTGAAAGTCAGGGCCTGTGGAAGTTTACCCCATTCAGATTCAGTACCTGTAGAAGTTTACCACATTCAGATTCAGTGCCTGTCGAAGTGTACACCAGTTAGAGTCAGTGCCTGTGGACGTTTACCCCATTCAGAGTCAGTGCATGTGTAAATGTACCCCAGTGAGAGTCAGTGCCTGTGGAAGTGTACCCCAGTGAGAGTCAGTGCCTGTGAAAGTTTACCGCATTCAGAGACAGTGCCTGTGCAAGTTTACCCCATTCTGATTCAGTACCTCTAGAAGTTTACACTATTCAGATTCAGTGCCTTTCGAAGTGTACCCCACTCAGAGTCAGTGCATGTGGAAGTGTACACCAGTGAGAGTCAGTGCCTGTGGATGTTTACCCCATTCAGAGTCAGTGCCTGTGCAGGTTTACCCCATTCAGAATCTGTGCATCTAGAAGTTTACACCATTCAGATTCAGTGCCTATAGAAGGTCCCCCACTCAGAGTCAGTGCATGTGGAAATGTACACCAGTGAGAGTCAGTGCCTGTGGAAATGTACCTCAGTGAGAGTCAGTGCCTGCAGAAGTGTACCCAAGTGAGAGTCATTGCCTGTAGAAGTGTACCCAAGTGAGAGTCAGTGCCTTTGGAAATGTACCCCAGTGAGTGTCAGTGCCTGTGGAAATGTACCCCAGTGAGAGTCAGTGCCTGAAGAAGTGTACCCAAGTGAGAATCAGTGCCTGTGGAAGTTTACCCCATTCAGATTCAGTGCCTGTGGAAGTGTACCCCAGTGAGAGTCAGTGCCTGTGGAAGTTTACCCCAGTGAGAGTCAGTGCCTGTGAAAGTTTACCCCATTCAGTGTCAGTGCCTGTGCAAGTTTACCCCATTCAGATTCAGTACCTCTAGAAGTTTACACCATTCAGATTCAGTGCCTTTCGAAGTGTACCCCACTCAGAGTCAGTGCATGTGGAAGTGTACACCAGTGAGAGTCAGTGCCTGTGGATGTTTACCCCATTCAGAGTCAGTGCCTGTGCAAGTTTACCCCATTCAGAGTCTGTGCATCTAGAAGTTTACACCATTCAGATTCAGTGCCTATAGAAGTGTACCCCACTCAGAGTCAGTGCATGTGGAAATGTACACCAGTGAAAGTCAGTGCCTGTGGAAATGTACCCCAGTGAGAGTCAGAGCCTGCAGAAGTGTACCCAAGTGAGAGTCTTTGCCTGTAGAAGTGTACCCAAGTGAGAGTCAGTGCCTGTGGAAATGTACCCCAGTGAGTGTCAGTGCCTGTGGAAATGTACCCCAGTGAGAGTCAGTGCCTGAAGAAGTGTACCCAAGTGAGAATCAGTGCCTGTGGAAGTTTACCCCATTCAGATTCAGTGCCTGTGGAAGTGTAACCCAGTGAGAGTCAGTGCCTGTGGAAGTGTGCCCCAGTGAGAGTCAGTGCCTGTGGAAGTTTACCCCATTCAGAGTCAGTGCCTGTAGAAGTGCACCCAAGTGTGGGTCAGTGCCTGTGGAACAAAAACAAGAAATGCTGGAATCACTCAGCAGGTCTGGCAGCATCTGTGGAAAGAGAAGCAGAGTTTACGTTTCGGGTCAGTGACCCTTCTTCGGAACTGACAAATATTAGAAAAGTCACAGATTATAAACAAGTGAGGTGGGGTTGGGGCAAGAGATAACAAAGGAGCAGGTGCAGATTGGACCAGGCCTCATAGCTGACCAAAGGTTCACGGAGAAAAGGCAAACAATATGTTAATGGTGTGTTGAAAGACAAAGCAATATTGTTTGCCTTTTCTCCGTGACCTTTTGGTCTGCTATGAGGCCTGGTCCAATCTGCACCTTCTCCTTTGTTATCTCTTTCCCCACCCCCACCTCACTTGTTTATAATCTGTGACTTTTCTAATATTTGTCAGTTCCGAAGAAGGGTCACTGACACGAATCGTTAACTCTGCTTCTCTTTCCACAGATGCTGCCAGACCTGCTGAGTGATTCCAGCATTTCTTGTTTTTGTTTCAGATTTCCAGCATCCGCAGTATTTTGCTTTTATTTCAGTGCCTGTGGAAGTTTACCCCATTCAGAGTCAGTGCCTGTAGAAGTTTACCCCATTCAGATTCAGTACCTGTAGAAATTTACACAATGCAGATTCAGTACCTGTAGAAGTTTACCCCATTCAGATTCAGTGCCTGTGGAAATGTACCCCATTCAGATTCAGAGCCAGTAGAAGTTAACCCCATTCAGAGTCAGTGCCTGTGGAAGTTTACCCCATTCAGAGTCAGTGCCTGTGGAAGTGTGCCCCAGTGAGAGTCAGTGCCTTTGGAAGTTTACCCCACTCAGAGTCAGAGCCTATGTAAGTGTACCCCAGTGAGAGTCAGTGCCTGTGGAAGTGTACCCCAGTGAGAGTCAGTGCCTGTGGATGTTTAACCCATTCAGAGTCAGTGCCTGTGGATGTGCACCCCAGTGAGAGTCAGTACCTGTGGAAGTTTACCCCATTCAGATTCAGTACCTGTAGAAGTTACCCCATTCAATTTCAGTGCGTGTGGAAGTGTACCCCATTCAGAGTCAGTGCCTGTGGATGTTTACCCCATTCAGAGTCAGTGCCTGTGAAAGTTTACCCCATTCAGAGTTAGTGACTGTGCAAGTTTGTCCCATTCAGATTCAGTACCTCTAGAAGTTTACACCATTCAGATTCAGTGCCTATTGAAGTGTGCCCCACTCACAGTCAGTGCCTGTGGAAATGTACCCCAGTGAGAGTCAGTGCCTGTGGAAATGAACCCCAGTAAGATTCAGTGCCTGAAGAGGTGTACCCAAGTGAGAATCAGTGCCTGTGGACGTTTACCCCATTCAGAGTCAGTGCCTGTTGAAGTGTACCCCACTCAGAGTCAGTGCATGTGGAAATGTACACCAGAGAGAGTCAGTGCCTGTGGAAATGTACCCCAGTGAGAGTCAGTGCCTGCAGAAGTGTACCCAAGTGAGAGTAAGTGCCTGTAGAAGTGTACCCAAGTGAGAGTCAGTGCCTATGGAAATGTACCCCAGTGAGAGTCAGTGCCTGTGGAAATGTACCCCAGTGATAGTCAGTGCCTGTGGAAGTCTACCCCAGTGAGAGTCAGTGCCTTTGGAAGTTTTCCCCATTCCGAGTCAGTGCCTGTGTAAGTGTACCCCAGTGAGAGTCAGTGCCTGTGCAGGTTTAACCCATTCAGAGTCAGTGCCTGTGGAAATGTACCCCAGTGAAGGTCAGTGCCTGTGGAAGTTTACCCCATTCAGATTCAGTACCTGTAGAAGTTTACCCCATTCAGATTCAGTGCCTGTCGAAGTGTACCCCAGTTAGAGTCAGTGCCTGCGGAAGATTACCCCATTCAGAGTCAGTGCATGTGTAAATGTACCCCAGTGAGAGTCAGTGCCTGTGGACGTGTACCCCAGAGAGAGTCAGTGCCTGTGGAAGTTTACCCCATTCAGAGTCAGTGCCTGTGCAAGTTTACCCCATTCAGATTCAGTACCTCTAGAAGTTTACACCATTCAGATTCAGTGCCTGTAGAAGTGTACCCCACTCAGAGTCAGTGCATGTGGAAGTGTACACCAGTGAGAGTCAGTGCCTGTAGAAGTGTCCCCCAGTGAGATTCAGTGGCTGGGGAGCGGCTCTCCATTAGGAGTCACTGCCTATAGAAGTGTACTCCATTCAGAGTCAATGCATGTGGAAAGGTACACCAGTGAGAGTCAGTGCCTGCAGAAGTGTACCCAAGTGAGAGTCAGTGCCTGTAGAAGTGTTCCCAAGTGTGAGACAGTGCCTGAAGAAGTGATCCCAAGTGAGAGTCGGTGCCTGTGGAAGCTTTCCCCATTCTGATTCAGTGCCTGTGGAAGTGTACCCCAGTGAGAGTCAGTGCCTTTGGAAGTTTACCCCATTCAGAGTCAGTGCCTGTGGACGTTTAGCCCAGTGAGAGTCATTGCCTCGAGAAGTTTACACCATTCAGAATCAGTGCCTGTGGAAGTTTACCCCATTCAGATTCAGTGCCTGTGGCAGTGTACCCCATTCAGACTCAGTGCCTGTGGAAGTTTGCCCCATTCAGAGTCAGTGCCTGTGGAAGTGTACCCCAGTGAGAGTCAGTGCCTGTGGAAGTTTACCCCATTCAGAGTCAGTGCCTGTGGAAGTTTACCCCAGTGAGAGTCAGAGCTTGTGGAAGTTTTCTCCATTCAGATTCAGTACCTGTAGAAGTTATCCCCATTCAGATTCAGTGCCTGTAGAAGTGTACCCCAGTGAGAGTCAGAGGCTGCAGAAGTGTACCCAATTGAGAGTCAATGCCTGCAGAAGTGTAACCAAGTGAGATTCAGTGCCTGTGGAAATGTACCCCAGTGAGAGTCAGTGCCTGTGGATGTGTCCCCCAGTGAGAGTCAGTGCCTGTGGAAGTTTACCCCATTCAGATTAAGTACCTGTAGACGTTTACCCCATTCAGATGCAGTGCCTGTAGAAGTTTACCCCATTCAGAGTCAGTGCCTGTGGACGTTTACCCCATTCAGTGTCAGTACCTGTGCAAGTGTACCCCAGTGAGAGTCAGTGCCTTTTGAAGTTTACCCCATACTGAGTCAGTGCCTGTGGAAGTGTACCCCAGTGAGAGTCAGTGCCTGTGGAATTTTACCCCATTCAGATTCAGAAACTGTAGACGTTTTCCCAATTCATATTCAGTGGATCGAGAAGTTTACCCCATTCAGAGTCAGTGCCTGTGTAAGTTTACCCCATTCAGAGTCAGTGCCTGTGGAAGAGTACCCCAATGAGAGTCAGTGCCTTTGGAAGTTCACCCCACTCAGAGTCAGTGCCTATGTAAGTGTACCCCAGTGAGAGTCAGTGCCTGTGGAAGTGTACCCCAGTGAGAGTCAGTGCCTGTGGATGTTTAATCCATTCAGAGACAGTGCCTGTGGAAGTGTACCCAAGTGAGAGTCAGTGCCTGTGGAAGTTTACCCCATTCAGAGTCAGTGCCTGTGGAAGTGTACCCCAGTGAGAGTCAGTGCCTGTGGAAGTTTACCCCATTCAGATTCAGTACCTGTAGAAGTTTACCCCATTCAGATTCAGTGCGTGTGGAAGTGTACCCCATTCAGAGTCAGTGCCTGTGGAAGGTTACCCCATTCAGAGTCAGTGCCTGTGGAAGTGTACCCCAGTGAGAGTCAGTGCCTGTGGAAGTTTACCCCATTTAGAGTCAGTGCCTGTGGAAGTTTACCCCATTCAGCTTCAGTCCCTGAAGAAGTTTACACCATTCAGATTCAGTGCCTGTAGAAGTGTACCCAGTGAGAGTCAGTGCCAGTTGAAATGTACCCCTGTGAGAATCAGTGCCTGTAGAAGTGTCCCCCAGTGAGATTCAGTGGCTGGGGAGCGGCTCTCCATTAGGAGTCACTGCCTATAGAAGTGTACTCCATTCAGAGTCAATGCATGTGGAAAGGTACACCAGTGAGAGTCAGTGCCTGCAGAAGTGTACCCAAGTGAGAGTCAGTGCCTGTAGAAGTGTTCCCAAGTGTGAGACAGTGCCTGAAGAAGTGATCCCAAGTGAGAGTCGGTGCCTGTGGAAGTTTTCCCCATTCTGATTCAGTGCCTGTGGAAGTGTACCCCAGTGAGAGTCAGTGCCTTTGGAAGTTTACCCCATTCAGAGTCAGTGCCTGTGGACGTTTAGCCCAGTGAGAGTCATTGCCTCGAGAAGTTTACACCATTCAGAATCAGTGCCTGTGGAAGTTTACCCCATTCAGATTCAGTGCCTGTGGCAGTGTACCCCATTCAGACTCAGTGCCTGTGGAAGTTTGCCCCATTCAGAGTCAGTGCCTGTGGAAGTGTACCCCAGTGAGAGTCAGTGCCTGTGGAAGTTTACCCCATTCAGAGTCACTGCCTGTGGAAGTTTACCCCAGTGAGAGTCAGAGCTGGTGGAAGTTTTCTCCATTCAGATTCAGTACCTGTAGAAGTTATCCCCATTCAGATTCAGTGCCTGTAGAAGTGTACCCCAGTGAGATTCAGTGCCTGTGGAAATGTATCCCTGTGAGAGTCAGTGCCTGTGGAAATGTACTCCAGTGAGAGTCAGAGGCTGCAGAAGTGTACCCAATTGAGAGTCAATGCCTGCAGAAGTGTAACCAAGTGAGATTCAGTGCCTGTGGAAATGTACCCCAGTGAGAGTCAGTGCCTGTGGAAATGTACCCCAGTGAGAGTCAGTGCCTGTGGATGTGTCCCCCAGTGAGAGTCAGTGCCTGTGGAAGTTTACCCCATTCAGATTAAGTACCTGTAGACGTTTACCCCATTCAGATGCAGTGCCTGTAGAAGTTTACCCCATTCAGAGTCAGTGCCTGTGGACGTTTACCCCATTCAGAGTCAGTACCTGTGCAAGTGTACCCCAGTGAGAGTCAGTGCCTTTTGAAGTTTACCCCATACAGTGTCAGTGCCTGTGGAAGTGTACCCCAGTGAGAGTCAGTGCCTGTGGAATTTTACCCCATTCAGATTCAGAAACTGTAGACGTTTTCCCCATTCATATTCAGTGCCTGGAGAAGTTTACCCCATTCAGAGTCAGTGCCTGTGTAAGTGAACCCCATTCAGAGTCAGTGCCTGTGGAAGTGTAACACAGTGAGAGTCAGTGCCTGTGGAAGTTTACCCCATTCAGAGTCAGTGCCTGTGGAAATGTACCCCAGTGACAATCAGTGCCTGCAGAAGTGTTCCCCAGTGAGATTCAGTGGCTGGGGAGCGGCTCTCCATTAGGAGTCACAGCCTATAGAAGTGTACTCCACTCAGAGTCAGTGCATTTGGAATTGTACCCCAGTGAGAGTCAGTGCCTGTGGAAATGTACCCGAGTGAGAGTCAGGGCCTGTAGAAGTGTACCCAAGTGAGAGTCAGTGCCTGTAGAAGTGTATCCAATTGACAGTCAGTGCCAGGAGAAGAGTACCCAAGTGAGAGTCAGTGCATGTGGTAATGTACCCCAGTGACAGTCAGTGCCTGTGGAAATGTACCCCAGTGAGAGTCAGTGCCTGTAGAAGTGTGCCCATGTGAGAGACAGTGCCTGTAGAAGTGTACCCAATTGAGAATCTGTGCCTGTTGAAATGTACACCAGTGAGAGTCAGTCACTGTGGAAATGTACCCCAGTGAGAGTCAATGCCTGTAGAACTGTACCCCATTCAGAGTCAGTGCCTGTGGAAGTTTACCCCATTCAGAGTCAGTTCCTGTGGAAGTGTACCCCAGTGAGAGTCAGTGCCTGTGGAAGTTTACCCCATTCAGATTCAGTACCTGTAGAAGTGTACCCCATTCAGAGTCAGTGCCTGTGGAAGTGTACCCCATTCAGAGTCAGTGCCTGTGGAAGTTTACCCCATTCAGAGTCAGTGCCTGTGGAAGTGTACCCGAGTGAGAGTCAGTGCCTGTGGATGTTTACCCCATACAGAGTCAGTGCCTGTGGAAGTTTACCCCATTCAGAGTCATTGCCTCTAGAAGTTTACACCATTCAGATTCAGTGCCTATAGAAGTGGACCCCACTCAGAGTCAGTGCATGTGGAAATGTACACCAGTGAGAGTCAGTGCCTGTGGAAATGTACCCCAGTGAGAGTCAGTGCCTGCAGAAGTGCACCCAAGTGAGAGTCAGTGCCTGTAGAAGTGTTCCCAAGTGAGAGTCAGTGCCTGTGGAAATGTACCCCAGTGAGAGTCAGTGCCTGTGGAAATGTACCCCAGTGAGAGTCAGTGCCTGAAGAAGTGTACCCAAGTGAGAATCAGTGCCTGTGGAAGTTTACCCCATTCAGAGTCAGTGCCTGTTGAAGTGTACCCCACTCAGAGTCAGTGCGTGTGGAAATGTACACCGGTGAGAGACAGTGCCTGTGGAAATGTACCCCAGTGAGAGTCAGTGCCTGCAGAAGTGTACCCAAGTGAGAGTCAGTGCCTGTAGAAGTGTACCCAAGTGAGAGTCAGTGCCTGTGGAAATGTACCCCAGTGAGAGTCAGTGCCTGTGGAAATGTACCCCAGTGATAGTCAGTGCCTGTGGAAATGTACCCCAGTGAGAGTCAGTGCCTGAAGAAGTGTACCCAAGTGAGAATCAGTGCCTGTGGAAGTTTACCCCATTCAGAGTCAGTGCCTGTGGAAGTGTACCCCAGTGAGAGTCAGTGCCTTTGGAAGTTTTCCCCATTCCGAGTCAGTGCCTGTGTAAGTGTCCCCCAGTGAGAGTCAGTGCCTATGGAAGTTTAACCCATTCGGAGTCAGTGCCTGTGGAAATGTACCCCAGTGAAAGTCAGGGCCTGTGGAAGTTTACCCCATTCAGATACAGTACCTGTAGAACTTTACCCCATTCAGATTCAGTGCCTGTCGAAGTGTACCCCAGTTAGAGTCAGTGCCTGTGGAAGTTTACCCCATTCAGAGTCAGTGCATGTGTAAATGTACCCCAGTGAGAGTCAGTGCCTGTGGACGTGTCCCCCAGAGAGAGTCAGTGCCTGTGGAAGTTTACCCCATTCAGAGTCAGTGCCTGTGCAAATTTGCCCCATTCAGATTCAGTACCTCTAGAAGTTTACACCATTCAGATTCAGTGCCTTTCGAAGTGTACCCCACTCAGAGTCAGTGCATGTGGAAGTTTACACCAGTGAGAGTCAGTGCCTGTGGATGTTTACCCCATTCAGAGTCAGTGCCTGTGGAAGTTTACCCCATTCAGAGTCAGTGCCTCTCGAAGTTTACACCATTCAGATTCAGTGCCTATAGATGTGTACCCCACTCAGAGTGAGTGCATGTGGAAATGTACACCAGTGAGAGTCAGTGCCTGTGGAAATGTACCCCAGTGAGAGTCAGTGCCTGCAGAAGTGTACCCAAGTGAGTGTCAGTGCCTGTAGAAGTGTACCCAAGTGAGAGTCAGTGCCTGTGGAAATGTACCCCAGTGAGAGTCAGTGCCTGTGGAAATGTACCCCAGTGAGAGTCAGTGCCTGAAGAAGTGTACACAAGTGAGAATCAGTGCCTGTGGAAGTTTACCCCATTCAGATTCAGTGCCTGTGGAAGTGTACCCCAGTGAGAGTCAGTGCCTGTGGAAGTGTGCCCCAGTGAGAGTCAGTGCCTGTGGAAGTTTACCCCATTTAGAGTCAGTGCCTGTGGAAGTTTACCCCATTCAGCTTCAGTCCCTGAAGAAGTTTACACCATTCAGATTCAGTGCCTGTAGAAGTGTACCCAGTGAGAGTCAGTGCCAGTTGAAATGTACCCCTGTGAGAATCAGTGCCTGTAGAAGTGTCCCCCAGTGAGATTCAGTGGCTGGGGAGCGGCTCTCCATTAGGAGTCACTGCCTATAGAAGTGTACTCCATTCAGAGTCAATGCATGTGGAAAGGTACACCAGTGAGAGTCAGTGCCTGCAGAAGTGTACCCAAGTGAGTGTCAGTGCCTGTAGAAGTGTTCCCAAGTGTGAGACAGTGCCTGAAGAAGTGATCCCAAGTGAGAGTCGGTGCCTGTGGAAGTTTTCCCCATTCTGATTCAGAGCCTGTGGAAGTGTACCCCAGTGAGAGTCAGTGCCTTTGGAAGTTTACCCCATTCAGAGTCAGTGCCTGTGGACGTTTAGCCCAGTGAGAGTCATTGCCTCGAGAAGTTTACACCATTCAGAATCAGTGCCTGTGGAAGTTTACCCCATTCAGATTCAGTGCCTGTGGCAGTGTACCCCATTCAGACTCAGTGCCTGTGGAAGTTTGCCCCATTCAGAGTCAGTGCCTGTGGAAGTGTACCCCAGTGAGAGTCAGTGCCTGTGGAAGTTTACCCCATTCAGAGTCAGTGCCTGTGGAAGTTTACCCCAGTGAGAGTCAGAGCTTGTGGAAGTTTTCTCCATTCAGATTCAGTCCCTGTAGAAGTTTACCCCATTCAGATTCAGTGCCTGTAGAAATGTACCCCAGTGAGATTCAGTGCCTGTGGAAATGTATCCCTGTGAGAGTGCGTGCCTGTGGAAATGTACTCCAGTGAGAGTCAGAGGCTGCAGAAGTGTACCCAATTGAGAGTCAATGCCTGCAGAAGTGTAACCAAGTGAGATTCAGTGCCTGTGGAAATGTACCCCAGTGAGAGTCAGTGCCTGTGGAAATGTACCCCAGTGAGAGTCAGTGCCTGTGGATTTGTCCCCCAGTGAGAGTCAGTGCCTGTGGAAGTTTACCCCATTCAGATTAAGTACCTGTAGACGTTTACCCCATTCAGATGCAGTGCCTGTAGAAGTTTACCCCATTCAGAGTCAGTGCCTGTGGACGTTTACCCCATTCAGAGTCAGTACCTGTACAAGTGTACCCCAGTGAGAGTCAGTGCCTTTTGAAGTTTACCCCATACAGAGTCAATGCCTGTGGAAGTGTACCCCAGTGAGAGTCAGTGCCTGTGGAATTTTACCCCATTCAGATTCAGAAACTGTAGACGTTTTCCCCATTCATATTCAGTGCCTGGAGAAGTTTACCCCATTCAGAGTCAGTGCCTGTGTAAGTGAACCCCATTCAGAGTCAGTGCCTGTGGAAGTGTAACACAGTGAGAGTCAGTGCCTGTGGAAGTTTACCCCACTCAGAGTCAGTGCCTGTGGAAATGTACCCCAGTGACAATCAGTGCCTGCAGAAGTGTTCCCCAGTGAGATTCAGTGGCTGGGGAGCGGCTCTCCATTAGGAGTCACTGCCTATAGAAGTGTACCCCACTCAGAGTCAGTGCATTTGGAATTGTACCCCAGTGAGAGTCAGTGCCTGTGGAAATGTACCCGAGTGAGAGTCAGGGCCTGTAGAAGTGTACCAAGTGAGAGTCAGTGCCTGTAGAAGTGTATCCAATTGACAGTCAGTGCCAGTAGAAGAGTACCCAAGTGAGAGTCAGTGCATGTGGTAATGTACCCCAGTGACAGTCAGTGCCTGTGGAAATGTACCCCAGTGAGAGTCAGTGCCTGTAGAAGTGTACCCAATTGAGAATCTGTGCCTGTTGAAATGTACACCAGTGAGAGTCAATGCCTATAGAACTGTACCCCATTCAGAGTCAGTGCCTGTGGAAGTTTACCCCATTCAGAGTCAGTTCCTGTGGAAGTGTACCCCAGTGAGAGTCAGTGCCTGTGGAAGTTTACCCCATTCATATTCAGTACCTGTAGAAGTTTACCCCATTCAGATTCAGTGCGTGTGGAAGTGTACCCCATTCAGAGTCAGTGCCTGTGGAAGTTTACCCCATTCAGAGTCAGTGCCTGTGGAAGTGTACCCGAGTGAGAGTCAGTGCCTGTGGATGTTTACCCCATTCAGAGTCAGTGCCTGTGGAAGTTTACCCCATTCAGAGTCATTGCCTCTAGAAGTTTACACCATTCAGATTCAGTGCCTATAGAAGTGGACCCCACTCAGAGTCAGTGCATGTGGAAATGTACACCAGTGAGAGTCAGTGCCTGTGGAAATGTACCCCAGTGAGAGTCAGTGCCTGCAGAAGTGTACCCAAGTGAGAGTCAGTGCCTGTAGAAGTGTTCCCAAGTGAGAGTCAGTGCCTTTGGAAATGTACCCCAGTGAGAGTCAGTGCCTGTGGAAATGTACCCCAGTGAGAGTCAGTGCCTGAAGAAGTGTACCCAAGTGAGAATCAGTGCCTGTGGAAGTTTACCCCATTCAGAGTCAGTGCCTGTTGAAGTGTACCCCACTCAGAGTCAGTGCATGTGGAAATGTACACCAGTGAGAGTCAGTGCCTGTGGAAATGTACCCCAGTGAGAGTCAGTGCCTGCAGAAGTGTACCCAAGTGAGAGTCAGTGCCTGTAGAAGTGTACCCAAGTGAGAGTCAGTGCCTGTGGAAATATACCCCAGTGAGAGTCAGTGCCTGTGGAAATGTACCCCAGTGATAGTCAGTGCCTGTGGAAATGTACTCCAGTGAGAGTCAGTGCCTGAAGAAGTGTACCCAAGTGAGAATCAGTGCCTGTGGAAGTTTACCCCATTCAGAGTCAGTGCCTGTGGAAGTGTACCCCATTGGGAGTCAGTGCCTGTGGAAATGTACCCCAGTGATAGTCAGTGCCTGTGGAAATGTACTCCAGTGAGAGTCAGTGCCTGAAGAAGTGTACCCAAGTGAGAATCAGTGCCTGTGGAAGTTTACCCCATTCAGAGTCAGTGCCTGTGTAAGTTTAACCCATTCAGAGTCAGTGCCTGTGGAAATTAACCCCAGTGAAAGTCAGGGCCTGTGGAAGTTTACCCCATTCAGATACAGTACCTGTAGAAGTTTACCCCATTCAGATTCAGTGCCTGTCGAAGTGTACCCCAGTTAGAGTCAGTGTCTGTGGAAGTTTACCCCATTCAGAGTCAGTGCATGTGTAAATGTACCCCAGTGAGAGTCAGGGCCTGTGGAAGTTTACCCCATTCAGATACAGTACCTGTAGAAGTTTACCCCATTCAGATTCAGTGCCTGTCGAAGTGTACCCCAGTTAGAGTCAGTGCCTGTGGAAGTTTACCCCATTCAGAGTCAGTGCATGTGTAAATGTACCCCAGTGAGAGTCAGTGCCTGTGGACGTGTACCCCAGAGAGAGTCAGTGCCTGTGGAAGTTTACCCCATTCAGAGTCAGTGCCTGTGCAAGTTTGCCCCATTCAGATTCAGTACCTCTAGAAGTTTACACCATTCAGATTCAGTGCCTTTCGAAGTGTACCCCACTCAGAGTCAGTGCATGTGGAAGTGTACACCAGTGAGAGTCAGTGCCTGTGGATGTTTACCCCATTCAGAGTCAGTGCCTGTGGAAGTTTACCCCATTCAGAGTCAGTGCCTCTCGAAGTTTACACCATTCAGATTCAGTGCCTATAGAAGTGTACCCCACTCAGAGTCAGTGCATGTGGAAATGTACACCAGTGAGAGTCAGTGCCTGTGGAAATGTACCCCAGTGAGAGTCAGTGCCTGTGGAAATGTACCCCAGTGAGAGTCAGTGCCTGAAGAAGTGTACCCAAGTGAGAATCAGTGCCTGTGGAAGTTTACCCCATTCAGATTCAGTGCCTGTGGAAGTGTACCCCAGTGGGAGTCAGTGCCTGTGGAAGTGTGCCCCAGTGAGAGTCAGTGCCTGTGGAAGTTTACCCCATTCAGAGTCATTGCCTGTGGAAGTGCACCCAAGAGAGGGTCAGTGAATGTGGAACAAAAACAAGAATTGCTGGAATCACTCAGCAGGTCAGGCAGCATCTGTGGAAAGAGAAGCAGAGTTTACGTTTCGGGTTAGTGACCCTTCTTCGGAACTGACAAATATTAGAAAAGTCACAGATTATAAACAAGTGAGGTGGGTGTGGGGCAAGAGATAACAAAGGAGCAGGTGCAGATTGGACCAGGCCTCATAGCTGACCAAAGGTTCACGGAGAAAAGGCAAACAATATGTTAATGGTGTGTTGAAAGACAAAGCAATATTGTTTGCCTTTTCTCCGTGACCTTTTGGTCTGCTATGTGGCCTGGTCCAATCTGCACCTTCTCCTTTGTTATCTCTTGCCCCACCCCCACCTCACTTGTTTATAATCTGTGACTTTTCTAATATTTGTCAGTTCCGAAGAAGGGTCACTGACCCGAAACGTTAACTCTGCTTCTCTTTCCACAGATGCTGCCAGACCTGCTGAGTGATTCCAGCATTTCTTGTTTTTGTTTCAGATTTCCAGCATCAGCAGTATTTTGCTTTTATTTCAGTGCCTGTGGAAGTTTACCCCATTCAGAGTCAGTGCCTGAAGAAGTTGACCCCATTCAGATTCAGTACCTGTAGACGTTTACACCATTCAGATTCAGTACCTGTAGAAGTTTACCCCATTCAGAGTCAGTGCCTGTGGAAGTTTACCCCATTCAGAGTCAGTGGCTGTGGAAGTGTACCCCAAAGACAGTCAGTGCCTTTGGAAGTTTGCCCCACTCAGAGTCAGTGCCTATATAAGTGTACCCCAGTGAGAGTCAGTGCCTGGGGAAGGGTACCCCAGTGAGTGTCAGTGCCTGTGGATGTTTAACCCATTCAGAGACAGTGCCTGTGGAAGTGTACCCCAGTGAGAGTCAGTGCCTGTGGAAGTTTACCCCATTCAGATTCAGTACCTGTATAAGTTTACCCCATTCAGATTCAGTGCGTGTGGAAGTGTACCCCATTCAGAGTCGGTGCCTGTGGAAGTTTACCCCATTCAGAGTCAGTGCCTGTGGAAGTGTACCCGAGTGAGAGTCAGTGCCTGTGGAAGTTTAGCCCATTCAGAGTCAGTGACTGTGCAAGTTTACCCCATTCAGATTCAGTACCTCTAGAAGTTTACACCATTCAGATTCAGTGCCTTTCGAAGTGTACCCCACTCAGAGTCAGTGCATGTGGAAGTGTACACCAGTGAGAGTCAGTGCCTGTGGATGTTTACCCCATTCAGAGTCAGTGCCTGTGGAAGTTTACCCCATTCAGAGTCAGTGCCTCTAGAAGTTTACACCATTCAGATTCAGTGCCTATAGAAGTGTACCCCACTCAGAGTCAGTGCATGTGGAAATGTACACCAGTGAGAGTCAGTGCCTGTGGAAATGTACCCCAGTGAGAGTCAGTGCCTGCAGAAGTGTACCCAAGTGAGAGTCAGCGCCTGTAGAAGTGTACCCAAGTGAGAGTCAGTGACTGTGGAAATGTACCCCAGTGAGAGTCAGTGCCTGTGGAAATGTACCCCAGTGAGAGTCAGTGCTTGCAGAAGTGTACCCAAGTGAGAGTCAGTGCCTGTCGAAGTGTACCCAAGTGAGAATCAGGGCCTGTGGAAGTTTACCCCATTCAGAGTCAGTGCCTGTGGAAATGTACCCCAGTGATAGTCAGTGCCTGTGGAAATGTACCCCAGTGAGAGTCAGTGACTGAAGAAGTGTACCCAAGTGAGAATCAGTGCCTGTGGAAGTTTACCCCATTCATAGTCAGTGCCTGTGGAAGTGTACCCCAGTGAGAGTCAGTGCCTGTGGAAGTTTAACCCATTCAGAGTCAGTGCCTGTGGAAATGTACCCCAGTGAAAGTCAGGGCCTGTGGAAGTTTACCCCATTCAGATACAGTACCTGTAGAAGTTTACCCCATTCAGATTCAGTGCCTGTCGCAGTGCACCCCAGTTAGAGTCAGTGCCTGTGGAAGTTTACCCCATTCAGAGTCAGTGCATGTGTAAATGTACCCCAGTGAGAGTCAGTGCCTGTGGACGTGTACCCCAGTGAGAGTCAGTGCCTGTGGAAGTTTACCCCATTCAGAGTCAGTGCCTGTGCAAGTTTGCCCCATTCAGATTCAGTACCTCTAGAAGTTTACACCATTCAGATTCAGTGCCTTTCGAAGTGTACCCCACTCAGAGTCAGTGCATGTGGAAGTGTACACCAGTGAGAGTCAGTGCCTGTGGATGTTTACCCCATTCAGAGTCAGTGCCTGTGGAAGTTTACTCCATTCAGAGTCAGTGCCTCTCGAAGTTTACACCATTCAGATTCAGTGCCTATAGAAGTGTACCCCACTCAGAGTCAGTGCATGTGGAAATGTACACCAGTGAGAGTCAGTGCCTGTGGAAATGTACCCCAGTGAGAGTCAGTGCCTGCAGAAATGTACCCAAGTGAGAGTCAGTGCCTGTAGAAGTGTACCCAAGTGAGAGTCAGTGCCTGTGGAAATGTACCCCAGTGAGAGTCAGTGCCTGTGGAAATGTACCCCAGTGAGAGTCAGTGCCTGAAGAAGTGTACCCAAGTGAGAATCAGTGCCTGTGGAAGTTTACCCCATTCAGAGTCAGTGCCTGTGGAAGTGTACCCCAGTGAGAGTCAGTGCCTGTGGAAGTGTGCCCCAGTGAGAGTCAGTGCCTGTGGAAGTTTACCCCATTCAGAGTCATTGCCTGTGGAAGTGCACCCAAGAGAGGGTCAGTGAATGTGGAACAAAAACAAGAAATGCTGGAATCACTCAGCAGGTCTGGCAGCATCTGTGGAAAGAGAAGCAGAGATTATGTTTCGGGTCATTGACCCTACTTCGGAACTGACAAATATTAGAAAAGTCACAGATTATAAACAAGTGAGGTGGGTGTGGGGCAAGAGATAACAAAGGAGCAGGTGCAGATTGGACCAGGCCTCATAGCTGACCAAAGGTTCACGGAGAAAAGGCAAACAATATGTTAATGGTGTGTTGATAGACAAAGCAATATTGTTTGCCTTTTCTCCGTGACCTTTTGGTCTGCTATGTGGCCTGGTCCAATCTGCACCTTCTCCTTTGTTATCTCTTGCCCCACCCCCACCTCACTTGTTTATAATCTGTGACTTTTCTAATATTTGTCAGTTCCGAAGAAGGGTCAGTGACCCGAAACGTTAACTCTGCTTCTCTTTCCACAGATGCTGCCAGACCTGCTGAGTGATTCCAGCATTTCTTGTTTTTGTTTCAGATTTCCAGCATCCGCAGTATTTTGCTTTTATTTCAGTGCCTGTGGAAGTTTACCCCATTCAGAGTCAGTGCCTTTGGAAGTTTACACCATTCAGATTCAGAGCCTGTGGAAATGTACCCCATTCAGTTTCAGAGCCAGTAGAAGTTTACCCCATTCAGAGTCAGTGCCTGTGGAACTGTACCCCAATGAGAGTCAGTGCCTTTGGAAGTTTACCCCACTCAGAGTCAGTGCCTATGTAAGTGTACCCCAGTGAGAGTCAGTGCCTGTGGAAGTGTACCCCAGTGAGAGTCAGTGCCTGTGGATGTTTACCCCATTCAGATTCAGTGCCTGTGGAAGTGTACCCCAGTGAGAGTCAGTGCCTGTGGAAGTTTACCCCATTCAGATTCAGTGCGTGTGGAAGTGTACCCCATTCAGAGTCGGTGCCTGTGGAAGTTTACCCCATTCAGAGTCAGTGCCTGTGGAAGTGTACCCGAGTGAGAGTCAGTGCCTGTGGAAGTTTAGCCCATTCAGAGTCAGTGCCTGTGCAAGTTTACCCCATTCAGATTCAGTACCTCTAGAAGATTACACCATTCAGATTCAGTGCCTTTTGAAGTGTGCCCCACTCAGAGTCAGTGCATGTGGAAATGTACACCAGTGAGAGTCAGTGCCTGTGGAAATGTACCCCAGTGAGAGTCAGTGCCTGCAGAAGTGTACCCAAGTGAGAGTCAGTGCCTGTAGAAGTGTACCCAAGTGAGAGTCAGTGCCTGTGGAAATGTACCCCAGTGAGAGTCAGTGCCTGTGGAAATGTACCCCAGTGAGAGTCAGTGCCTGAAGAAGTGCACCCAAGTGAGAATCAGTGCCTGTGGAAGTTTACCCCATTCAGATTCAGTGCCAGTTGAAGTGTACCCCAGTGAGAGTCAGTGCCTGTGGAAGTGTGCCCCAGTGAGAGTCAGTGCCTGTGGAAGTTTACCCCATTCAGAGTCAGTGCCTGTGGAAGTGCACCCAAGTGAGGGTCAGTGCCTGTGGAACAAAAACAAGAATTTCTGGAATCACTCAGAAGGTCAGGCAGCATCTGTGGAAAGAGAAGCAGAGTTTACGTTTCGGGTCAGTGACCCTTCTTCGGAACTGACAAATATTAGAAAAGTCACAGATTATAAACAAGTGAGGTGGGTGTGGGGCAAGAGATAACAAAGGAGCAGGTGCAGATAGGACCAGGCCTCATTGCTGACCAAAGGTTAACCGAGAAAAGGCAAACAATATGTTAATGGTGTGTTGAAAGACAAAGCAATATTGTTTGCCTTTTCTCCATGACCGATTGGTCTGCTATGTGGCCTGGTCCAATCTGCACCTTCTCCTTTGTTATCTCTTGCCCCACCCCCACCTCACTTGTTTATAATCTGTGACTTTTCTAATATTTGTCAGTTCTGAAGAAGGGTCACTGACCCGAAACGTTAACTCTGCTTCTCTTTCCACAGATGCTGCCAGACCTGCTGAGTGATTCCAGCATTTCTCGTTTTTGTTTCAGATTTCCAGCATCCGCAGTATTTTGCTTTTATTTCAGTGCCTGTGGAAGTTTACCCCATTCAGAGTCAGTGCCTTTGGAAGTTTACCCCATTCAGATTCAGTACCTGTAGAAGTTTACCCCATGCAGATTCAGTGCCTGTGGAAATGTACCCCATTCAGATTCAGTGCCTGTGGAAATGTACCCCATTCAGATTCAGAGCCAGTAGAAGTTTACGCCATTCAGAGTCAGTGCCTGTGGAACTGTACCCCAATGAGAGTCAGTGCCTTTGGAAGTTTACCCCACTCAGAGTCAGTGCCTATGTAAGTGTACCCCAGTGAGAGTCAGTGCCTGTGGAAGTGTACCTCAGTGAGAGTCAGTGCCTGTGGATGTTTACCCCATTCAGAGTCAGTGCCTGTGGAAGTGTACCCCAGTGAGAGTCAGTGCCTGTGGAAGTATACCCCATTCTGATTCAGTACCTGTAGAAGTTTACCCCATTCAGATTCAGTGCCTGTGGAAGTGTACGCCAGTGAGAGTCAGTGCCTGTGTAATTATACCCCATTCTGATTCAGTACCTGTGGAAGTTTACCCCATTCAGAGTCAGTGCCTGTGGAAGTTTACCCCATTCAGAGTCAGTGCCTCTCGAAGTTTACACCATTCAGATTCAGTGCCTATAGAAGTGTACCCCACTCAGAGTCAGTGCATGTGGAAATGTACACCAGTGAGAGTCAGTGCCTGTGGAAATGTACCCCAGTGAGAGTCAGTGCCTGCAGAAATGTACCCAAGTGAGAGTCAGTTCCTGTAGAAGTGTACCCAAGTGAGAGTCAGTGCCTGTGGAAATGTACCCCAGTGAGAGTCAGTGCCTGTGGAAATGTACCCCTGTGAGAGTCAGTGCCTGAAGAAGTGTACCCAAGTGAGAATCAGTGCCTGTGGAAGTTTACCCCATTCAGATTCAGTGCCTGTGGAAGTGTACCCCAGTGAGAGTCAGTGCCTGTGGAAGTGTGCCCCAGTGAGAGTCAGTGCCTGTGGAAGTTTACCCCATTCAGAGTCATTGCCTGTGGAAGTGCACCCAAGAGAGGGTCAGTGAATGTGGAACAAAAACAAGAAATGCTGGAATCACTCAGCAGGTCTGGCAGCATCTGTGGAAATAGAAGCAGAGTTTATGTTTCGGGTCAGTGACCCTTCTTCGGAACTGACAAATATTAGAAAAGTCACAGATTATAAACAAGTGAGGTGGGTGTGGGGCAAGAGATAACAAAGGAGCAGGTGCAGATTGGACCAGGCCTCATAGCTGACCAAAGGTTCACGGAGAAAAGGCAAACAATATGTTAATGGTGTGTTGAAAGACAAAGCAATATTGTTTGCCTTTTCTCCGTGACCGATTGGTCTGCTATGTGGCCTCGTCCAATCTGCACCTTCTCCTTTGTTATCTCTTGCCCCACCCCCACCTCACTTGTTTATAATCTGTGACTTTTCTAATATTTGTCAGTTCCGAAGAAGGGTCAGTGACCCGAAACGTTAACTCTGCTTCTCTTTCCACAGATGCTGCCAGACCTGCTGAGTGATTCCAGCATTTCTTGTTTTTGTTTCAGATTTCCAGCATCCGCAGTATTTTGCTTTTATTTCAGTGCCTGTGGAAGTTTACCCCATTCAGAGTCAGTGCCTGTAGAAGTTTACCCCATCCAGATTCAGTACCTGTAGAAGTTTACCCCATTCAGATTCAGAGCCAGTAGAAGTTAACCCCATTCAGAGTCAGTGCCTGTGGAAGTTTACCCCATTCAGATTCAGTACCTGTGGAAGTGTACCCCAATGACAGTCAGTGCCTTTGGAAGTTTGCCCCACTCAGAGTCAGTGCCTATGTAATTGTACCCCAGTGAGAGTCAGTGCCTGTGGAAGGGTACCCCAGTGAGTGTCAGTGCCTGTGGATGTTTAACCCATTCAGAGACAGTGCCTGTGGAAGTGTACCCCAGTGAGAGTCAGTGCCTGTGGAAGTTTACCCCATTCAGATTCAGTACCTGTAGAAGTTTACCCCATTCAGATTCAGTGCGTGTGGAAGTTTACCCCATTCAGAGTCAGTGCCTGTGGAAGTGTACCCGAGTGAGAGTCAGTGCCTGTGGAAGTTTAGCCCATTCAGAGTCAGCGCCTATGCAAGTTTACACCATTCAGATTCAGTACCACTAGAAGTTTACACCATTCAGATTCAGTGCCTTTCGAAGTGTACCCCACTCAGAGTCAGTGCATGTGGAAGTGTACACCAGTGAGAGTCAGTGCCTGTGGATGTTTACCCCATTCAGAGTCAGTGCCTGTGGAAGTTTACCCCATTCAGAGTCAGTGCCTCTCGAAGTTTACACCATTCAGATTCAGTGCCTATAGAAGTGTACCCCACTCAGAGTCAGTGCATGTGGAAATGTACACCAGTGAGAGTCAGTGCCTGTGGAAATGTACCCCAGTGAGAGTCAGTGCCTGCAGAAGTGTACCCAAGTGAGAGTCAGTGCCTGTAGAAGTGTACCCAAGTGAGAGTCAGTGCCTGTGGAAATGTACCCCAGTGAGAGTCAGTGCCTGTGGAAATGTACCCCAGTGAGAGTCAGTGCCTGAAGAAGTGCACCCAAGTGAGAATCAGTGCCTGTGGAAGTTTACCCCATTCAGATTCAGTGCCAGTTGAAGTGTACCCCAGTGAGAGTCAGTGCCTGTGGAAGTTTACCCCATTCAGAGTCAGTGCCAGTGGAATTGCACCCAAGTGAGGGTCAGTGCCTGTGGAACAAAAACAAGAAATGCTGGAATCGCTCAGCAGGTCTGGCAGCATCTGTGGAAAGAGAAGCAGAGTTTACGTTTCGGGTCAGTGACCCTTCTTCGGAACTGACAAATATTAGAAAAGTCACAGATTATAAACAAGTGAGGTGTGTGTGGGGCAAGAGACAACAAAGGAGCAGGTGCAGATTGGACCAGGCCTCATTGCTGACCAAAGGTTCACGGAGAAAAGGCAAACAATATGTTAATGGTGTGTTGAAAGACAAAGCAATATTGTTTGCCTTTTCTCCGTGACCTATTGGTCTGCTATGTGGCCTGGTCCAATCTGCACCTTCTCCTTTGTTATCTCTTGCCCCACCCCCACCTCACTTGTTTATAATCTGTGACTTTTCTAATATTTGTCTGTTCCGAAGTAGGGTCACTGACCCGAAACGTTAACTCTGCTTCTCTTTCCACAGATGCTGCCAGACCTGCTGAGTGATTCCAGCATTTCTTGTTTTTGTTTCAGATTTCCAGCATCCGCAGTATTTTGCTTTTATTTCAGTGCCTGTGGAAGTTTACCCCATTCAGAGCCAGTGCCTTTGGAAGTTTACCCCATTCAGATTCAGTGCCTGTGGAAATGTACCCCATTCAGATTCAGAGCCAGTAGAAGTTTACCCCATTCAGAGTCAGTGCCTGTGGAACTGTACCCCAATGAGAGTCAGTGCCTTTGGAAGTTTACCCCACTCAGAGTCAGTGCCTGTGGAACTGTACCCCAGTGAGAGTCAGTGCCTGTGGAAGTGTACCCCAGTGAGAGTCAGTGCCTGTGGATGTTTACCCCATTCAGGGTCGGTGCCTGTGGAAGTTTACCCCATTCAGAGTCAGTGCCTGTGGAAGTGTACCCGAGTGAGAGTCAGTGCCTGTGGAAGTTTAGCCCATTCAGAGTCAGTGCCTGTGCAAGTTTACCCCATTCAGATTCAGTACCTCTAGAAGATTACACCATTCAGATTCAGTGCCTTTTGAAGTGTACCCCACTCAGAGTCAGTCCATGTGGAAATGTACACCAGTGAGAGTCAGTGCCTGTGGATGTTTACCCCATTCAGAGTCAGTGCCTGTGGAAGTGTACCCCACTCAGAGTCAGTGCATGTGGAAATGTACACCAGTGAGAGTCAGTGCCTGTGGAAATGTACCCCAGTGAGAGTCAGTGCCTGCAGAATTGTACCCAAGTGAGAGTCAGTGCCTGTAGAAGTGTACCCAAGTGAGAGTCAGTGCCTGTGGAAATGTACCCCAGTGAGAGTCAGTGCCTGTGGAAATGTACCCCACTGAGAGTCAGTGCCTGAAGAAGTGCACCCAAGTGAGAATCAGTGCCTGTGGAAGTTTCCCCCATTCAGATTCAGTGCCAGTTGAAGTGTCCCCCAGTGAGAGTCAGTGCCTGTGGAAGTGTGCCCCAGTGAGAGTCAGTGCCTGTGGAAGTTTACCCCATTCAGAGTCAGTGCCTGTGGAAGTGCACCCAAGTGAGGGTCAGTGCCTGTGGAACAAAAACAAGAAATGCTGGAATCACTCAGCAGGTCAGGCAGCATCTGTGGAAAGAGAAGCAGAGTTTACGTTTCGGGTCAGTGACCCTTCTTCGGAACTGACAAATATTAGAAAAGTCACAGATTATAAACAAGTGAGGTGGGTGTGGGGCAAGAGATAACAAAGGAGCAGGTGCAGATTGGACCAGGCCTCATTGCTGACCAAAGGTTCACGGAGAAAAGGCAAACAATATGTTAATGGTGTGTTGAAAGACAAAGCAATATTGTTTGCCTTTTCTCCATGACCGATTGGTCTGCTTTGTGGCCTGGTCCAATCTGCACCTTCTCCTTTGTTATCTCTTGCCCCACCCCCACCTCACTTGTTTATAATCTGTGACTTTTCTAATATTTGTCAGTTCCGAAGAAGGGTCACTGACCCGAAACGTTAACTCTGCTTCTCTTTCCACAGATGCTGCCAGACCTGCTGAGTGATTCCAGCATTTCTTGTTTTTGTTTCAGATTTCCAGAATCCGCAGTATTTTGCTTTTATTTCAGTGCCTGTGGAAGTTTACCCCATTCAGAGTCAGTGCCTTTGGAAGTTTACCCCATTCAGATTCAGTACCTGTAGAAGTTTACCCCATTCAGATTCAGTGCCTGTGGAAATGTCCCCCATTCAGATTCAGTGCCTGTGGAAATGTACCCCATTCAGATTCAGAGCCAGTAGAAGTTTACGCCATTCAGAGTCAGTGCCTGTGGAACTGTACCCCAATGAGAGTCAGTGCCTTTGGAAGTTTACCCCACTCAGAGTCAGTGCCTATGTAAGTGTACCCCAGTGAGAGTCAGTGCCTGTGGAAGAGTACCTCAGTGAGAGACAGTGCCTGTGGATGTTTACCCCATTCAGAGTCAGTGCCTGTGGAAGTGTACCCCAGTGAGAGTCAGTGCCTGTGGAAGTATACCCCATTCTGATTCAGTACCTGTAGAAGTTTACCCCATTCAGATTCAGTGCCTGTGGAAGTGTACCCCAGTGAGAGTCAGTGCCTGTGTAAGTATACCCCATTCTGATTCAGTACCTGTAGAAGTTTACCCCATTCAGAGTCAGTGCCTGTGGAAGTATACCCCATTCAGAGTCAGTGCCTGTGGAAGTGTACCCCAGTGAGAGTCAGTGCCTGTGGAAGTTTACCCCATTTCGAGTCAGTGCCTGTGGAGGTTTACCCCATTCAGATTCAGTCCCTGTAGAAGTTTACACCATTCAGATTCAGTGCCTGTAGAAGTGTACCCAGTGAGAGTCAGTGCCAGTGGAAATGTACCCCTGTGAGAGTCAGTGCCTGTAGAAGTGTGCCCCATTGAGATTCAGTGGCTGGGGAGCGGCTCTCCATTAGGAGTCACTGCCTGTAGAAGTGTACCCCATTCAGAGTCAATGCATGTGGAAAGGTACACCAGTGAGAGTCAGTGCCTGCAGAAGTGTACCCAAGTGAGAGTCAGTGCCTGTAGAAGTGTTCCCAAGTGTGAGTTCGTGCCTGAAGAAGTGATCCCAAGTGAGAGTCGGTGCCTGTGGAAGTTTACCCCATTCTGATTCAGTGCCTGTGGACATTTAGCCCAGTGAGAGTCATTGCCTCTAGATGTTTACGCCATTCAGAATCAGTGCCTGTGGAAGTTTACCCCATTCAGATTCAGTGCCTGTGGCAGTGTACCCCATTCAGACTCAGTGCCTGTGGAAGTTTACCCCATTCAGAGTCAGTGCCTGTGGAAGTTTACCCCAGTGAGAGTCAGAGCTCGTGGAAGTTTTCTCCATTCAGATTCAGTACCTGTAGAAGTTTACCCCATTCAGATTCAGTGCCTGTGGAAGTGTACCCCAGTTTGATTCAGTGCCTGTGGAAATGTATCCCTGTGAGAGTCAGTGCCTGTGGAAATGTACTCCAGTGAGAGTCAGAGGCTGCAGAAGTGTACCCAAGTGAGAGTCAATGCCTGCAGAAGTGTAACCAAGTGAGATTCAGTGCCTGTAGAAATGTACCCCAGTGAGAGTCAGTGCCTGTGGAAATGTAACCCAGTGAGAGTCAGTGCCTGTGGATTTGTCCCCCAGTGAGAGTCAGTTCCTGTGGAAGTTTACCCCATTCAGATTAAGTACCTGTAGAAGTTTACCCCATTCAGAGTCAGTGCCTGTGGACGTTTACCCCATTCAGAGTCAGTACCTGTGCAAGTGTACCCCAGTGAGAGTCAGTGCCTTTGGAAGTTTACCCCATACAGAGTCAGTGCCTGTGGAAGTGTACCCCATAAAGATTCAGAAACTGTAGAAGTTTACCCCATTCAGAGTCAGTGCCTGTGTAATTGTACCCCATTCAGAGTCAGTGCCTGTGGAAGTGTACCCCAGTGACAGTCAGTGCCTGTGGAAGTGTAACCCAGTGAGATTCAGTACCTGGGGAGCGGCTCTCCATTAGGAGTCACTGCCTATAGAAGTGTACCCCACTCAGAGTCTGTGCATGTGGAATTGTACCCCAGTGAGAGTCAGTGCCTGTGGAAATGTACCCGAGTGAGAGTCAGGGCCTGTAGAAGTGTACCCAAGTGAGAGTCAGTGCCTGCAGAAGTGTATCCAATTGAGAGTCAGTGCCAGTAGAAGAGTACCCAAGTGAGAGTCAGTGCATGTGGTAATGTACCCCAGTGAGAGTCAGTGCCTGTGGAAAAGTACCCCAGTGAGAGTCAGTGCCTGTAGAAGTGTACCCAAGTGAGAGACAGTGCCTGAAGAACTGTACCCAATTGAGAATCTGTGCCTATTGAAATGTACACCAGTGAGAGTCAGTCACTGTGGAAATGTACGCCAGTGAGAGTCAATGCCTGTCGAACTGTACCCCATTCAGAGTCAGTGCCTGTGGAAGTTTACCCCATTCAGAGTCAGTGCCTGTGGAAGTGTCCCCCAGTGTGTGTCAGTGCCTGTGGAAGTTTACCCCATTCAGATTCAGTACCTGTCGAAGTTTACCCCATTCAGATTCAGTGCCTGCAGAAGTTTACACCATTCAGAGTCACTGCCTGTGGAAATGTACCCCATTCAGAGTCAGTACCTGTGGAAGTGTACCCCAGTGAGCGTCAGTGCCTGCATAAGTGTACCCAAGTGAGAGTCAGTGCCTGTGGAAATGTACCCCAGTGAGAGTCAGTGCCTGAAGAAGTTTACCCAAGTGAGAATCAGTGCCTGTGGAAGTTTACCCCATTCCGATTCAGTGCCTGTGGAAGCGTAACCCATTGAGAGTCAGTGCCTGTGGAAGTGTGCCCCAGTGAGAGTCAGTGCCTGTTGAAGTTTACCCCATTCAGAGTCAGTGCCTGTGGAAGTGTGCCCCAGTGAGAGTCAGTGCCTGTGGAAGTTTACCCTATTCAGAGTCAGTGCCTGTGGAAGTGCACCCAAGTGAGGGTCAGTGCCTGAAGAAGTGATCCCAAGTGAGAGTCGGTGCCTGTGGAAGTTTACCCCATTCAGATTCAGTGCCTGTGGAAGTGTACCCCAGTGAGAGTCATTGCCTGTGGAAGTTTACCCCATTCAGAGTCAGTGCCTGTGGAAGTGTACCCCAGTGACAGACAGTGCCTGTGGAAGTTTACCCCATTCAGAGTCAGTGCCTGTGGAAGTGCACCCAAGTGAGGGTCAGTGCCTGTGGAAATGCACCCCAGAGAGAGTCAGTGCCTGTGAAAATGTACCCCAGTGAGAGTCAGTGCCTGCAGAAGTGTACCCAAGTGAGAGTCAGTGCCTGTGGAAGTTTACCCCATTCGGATTCAGTGCCTGTGGAAGTGTACCCCAGTGAGAGTCAGTGCCTGTGGAAGTTTACCCCATTCAGAGTTAGTTCCTCTGGAAGTGTACCCCATTGAGAGTCAGTATCTGTGGAATTTTACCCCATTCAGAGTCAGTGCCTCCGGAAGTCTACCCCAGTGAGAGTCAGTGCCTGTGGAAGTGCACCCAAGTGAGGGTCAATGCCTGTGGAAGTGTACCCCATTCAGAGTCAGTGGCAGTGGAAGTGTCCCCCTGTGAGAGTCAGTGCCTGTGGGAGTGTACCCCAGTTAGTGTCATTGCCTCTGGAAGATTACCCCATTCAGAGTCAGTACCTGTGGATGTTTACCCCATTCATAGTCAGTGCCTGTGGAAGTGTACCCCAGTGAGAGTCAGTGCCTTTGGAAGTTTTCCCCATTCCGAATCAGTGCCTGTGTAAGTGTACCCCAGTGAGATTCAGTGACTGTGGAAGTGTACCCCAGTGAGAGTCAGTGCCTGTGGAATTTTAACCCATTCAGAGTCAGTGCCTGTGGAAATGTACCCCAGTGAAAGTCAGTGCCTGTGGAGGTTTACCCCATTCAGATTCAGTACCTGTAGAAGTTAACCCCATTCAGATTCAGTGCATGTCGAAGTGTACCCCAGTTAGAGTCAGTGCCTGTGGAAGTTTACCCCATTCAGAGTCAGTGCATGTGTAAATGTACCCCAGTGCGAGTCAGTGCCTGTGGAAGTGTACCCCAGTGAGAGTCAGTGCCTGTGGAATTTTACCCCATTCAGAGTCAGTGCCTCTAGAAGTTTACACCATTCAGATTCAGTGCCTATAGAAGTGTACCCTACTCAGAGTCAGTGCATGTGGAAATGTACTCTTTTAAGAGTCAGTGCCTGTTGAAATGTACCCCAGTGAGAGTCAGTGCCTGTGGAAATGTACCCCAGTGAGAGTCAGTGCCTGAAGAAGTGTACCCAAGTGAGAGTCAGTGCCTGTGGAAGTTTACCCCATTCAGATTCAGTGCCTGTGGAAGTGTACCCCAGTGAGAGTCAGTGCCTGTGGAAGTTTACCCCATTCAGATTAAGTATCAGTGGAAGTTTATCCCATTCAGATGCAGTGCCTGAAGAAGTTTACCCCATTCAGAGTCAGTGCCAGTGGAAGTTTACCCCATTCAGAGTCAGTACCTGTGGAAGTGTACCCCAGTGAGAGTCAGTGCCTGTGGAATTTTACCCCATTCAGATTCAGAAACTGTGGACGTTTTCCCCATTCATATTCAGTGCCTGGAGAAGTTTACCCCATGCTGAGTCAGTGCCTGTGGAAGTGTACCCCATTCAGAGTCAGTGCCTGTGGAAGTGTAGCACAGTGAGAGTCAGTGCCTGTGGAAGTTTACCACATTCAGATTCATTTCCTGTGGAAGTGTAGCGCAGTGAGAGTCAGTGCCTGTGGAAGTTTACCCCATTCAGAGTCATTTCCTGTGGAAGTGTACCCCAGTGAGATTCAGTGGCTGGGGAGCGGCTCTCTATTCAGAGTCACTGCCTATAGATGTGGACCCCACTCAGAGTCAGTGCATGTGAAATTGTACCCCAGTGAGAGTCAGTGCCTGTGGAAATGTACCCGAGTGAGAGTCAGGGCCTGTAGAAATGTACCCAACTGAGAGTCAGTGCCAGTAGAAGTGTACCCAAGTGAGAGTCAGTGCATGTGGTAATGTACCCCAATGAAATTCAGTGCCTGTGGAAATGTACCCCAGTGAGAGTCAGTGCCTGTAGAAGTGTGCCCAAGTGAGAGACAGTGCCTGTAGAAGTGCACACAATTGAGAATCTGTGCCTGTGGAAATGTACACCAGTGAGAGTCAGTCACTGTGGAAATGTACCCCAGTGAGAGTCAATGCCTGTAGAACTGTACCCATTCAGAGTCAGTGCCTGTGGAAGTTTACCCCATTCAGAGTCAGTGCCTGTGGAAGTGTCCCCCAGTGTGTGTCAGTGCCTGTGGAAGTTTACCCCATTCAGATTCAGTACCTGTCGAAGTTTACCCCATTCAGATTCAGTGCCTGCAGAAGTTTACACCATTCAGAGTCAGTACCTGTGGAAGTGTACCCCAGTGAGCGTCAGTGCCTGCATAAGTGTACCCAAGTGAGAGTCAGTGCCTGTGGAAATGTACCCCAGTGAGAGTCAGTGCCTGTGGAAATGTACCCCAGTGAGAGTCAGTTCCTGAAGATGTTTACCCAAGTGAGAATCAGTGCCTGTGGAAGTTTACCCCATTCCGATTCAGTGCCTGTGGAAGCGTACCCCAGTGAGAGTCAGTGCCTGTGGAATTGTGCCCCAGTGAGAGTCAGTGCCTGTTGAAGTTTACCCCATTCAGAGTCAGTGCCTGTGGAAGTGTGCCCCAGTGAGAGTCAGAGCCTGTGGAAGTTTACCCGATTCAGAGTCAGTGCCTGTGGATGTTTACCCCATTCAGAGTCAGTGCCTGTGGAAGTGTCCACCAGTGTGAGTCTGTGCCTGTGGAATTTTACCCCATTCAGATTCAGTACATGTAGAAGTTTACCCCATTCAGATTCAGAGCCTGTGGAAGCGTACCCCAGTGAGAGTCAGTGCCTGTGGAAGTGTGCCCCAGTGAGAGTCAGTGCCTGTTGAAGTTTACCCCATTCAGAGTCAGTGCCTGTGGAAGTGTGCCCCAGTGAGAGTCAGTGCCTGTGGAAGTTTACCCCATTCAGAGTCAGTGCCTGTGGATGTCTACCCCATTCAGAGTCAGTGCCTGTGGAAGTGTCCACCAGTGTGAGTCAGTGCCTGTGGAATTTTACCCCATTCAGATTCAGTACCTGTAGAAGTTTACCCCATTCAGATTCAGAGCCTGCAGAAGTTTACACCATTCGGAGTCACTGCCTGTGGAAGTTTACCCCATTCAGTGTCAGTACCTGTGGAGGTGTACCCCAGTGAGCGTCAGTGCCTGTATAAGAGTACCCAAGTGAGAGTCAGTGCCTGT
Organism: Heterodontus francisci; assembly: GCF_036365525.1. Taxonomy (NCBI): domain Eukaryota; kingdom Metazoa; phylum Chordata; class Chondrichthyes; order Heterodontiformes; family Heterodontidae; genus Heterodontus; species Heterodontus francisci. The sequence goes on from NC_090395.1 coordinate 1,910,438, forward strand.
GGAAATGTACCCGAGTGAGAGTCAGGGCCTGTAGAAATGTACCCAATTGAGAGTCAGTGCCAGTAGAAGTGTACCCAAGTGAGAGTCAGTGCATGTGGTAATGTACCCCAATGAAATTCAGTGCCTGTGGAAATGTACCCCAGTGAGAGTCAGTGCCTGTAGAAGTGTGCCCAAGTGAGAGACAGTGCCTGTAGAAGTGCACCCAATTGAGAATCTGTGCCTGTGGAAATGTACACCAGTGAGAGTCAGTCACTGTGGAAATGTACCCCAGTGAGAGTCAATGCCTGTAGAACTGTACCCATTCAGAGTCAGTGCCTGTGGAAGTTTACCCCATTCAGAGTCAGTGCCTGTGGAAGTGTCCCCCAGTGTGTGTCAGTGCCTGTGGAAGTTTACCCCATTCAGATTCAGTACCTGTCGAAGTTTACCCCATGCAGATTCAGTCCCTGCAGAAATTTACCCCATTCAGATTCAGTGTCTGTAGAAGATTACCCCTTTCAGAGTCACTGCCTGTGGACGTTTACCCCATTCAGTGTCAGTACCTGTGGAAGTGTACCCCAGTGAGAGTCAGTGCCTGTGGAAGTTTACCCCAGTGAGAGTCAGTGTCTGTGGAAGTTTAACACATTCAGAGTCAGTGCCTGTGGATGTTTACCCCAGTGAGAGTCAGTGCCTGTGGAAGTTTAACCCATTCAGAGTCAGTGCCTGTGGAAGTGTACCCCAGTGAGTGCCATTGCCTGTGGAAGTGCACTCCAGTGAGAGACAGTGCCTGTGGAAGTTTACCCCATTCAGAGTCAGGGCCTGTGGAAGATTACCCCATTAAGATTCAGTACCTGTCGAAGTTTACCCCATTCAGATTCAGTACCTGCAGAAGTTTACACCATTCAGAATCAGTACCTGTAGAGGTTTACCCCATTCAGATTCAGTGCCTGTGGAAATGTACCCCATTCAGATTCAGAGCCAGTAGAAGTTAACCCCATTCAGAGTCAGTGCCTGTGGAAGATTACCCCATTCAGAGTCAGTGCCTGTGGAATTGTACCCCAGTGAGAGTCAGTGCCTTTGGAAGTTTACCCCACTCAGAGTCAGTGCCTGTGTCAGAGTACCCCAGTGAGAGTCAGTGCCTGTGAAAGTGTACCCCATTCAGAGTCAGTGCCTGTGGAATTGTACCCCAGTGACAGTCAGTGCCTGTGGAGGTTTACCCCATTCAGATTCAGTACCTGTAGAAGTTTACCCCATTCAGATTCAGTGCCTGTGGACGTTTACCCCATTTAGAGTCAGTGCCTGTGGAAGTTTACCCCAGTGAGAGTCAGTGCCTGTGGAAGTTTACCCCATTCAGCTTCAGTCCCTGTAGAAGTTTGCACCATTCAGATTCAGTGCCTGTAGAAGTGTACCCAGTGATAGTCAGTGCCAGTGGAAATGTGCCCCTGTGAGAGTCAGTGCCTGTAGAAGTGTACCCCAGTGAGATTCAGCGGCTGTGGATCGGCTCTCCATTAGGAGTCACTGCCTATAGAAGTGTACCCCATTCCGAGTCAGTGCATGTGGAAAGGTACACCAGTGAGAGTCAGTGCCTGCAGAAGTGTACCCTAGTGATAGTCAGTGCCTGTAGAAGTGTACCCAAGTGAGAGTCAGTGCCTGAAGAATTGATCCCAAGTGAGAGTCGGTGCCTGTGGACGTTTAGCCCAGTGAGAGTCATTGCCTCCAGAAGTGTACCCAAGTGAGAGTCAGTGACTGTGGAAGTTTACCCCATTCAGATACAGTGCTTGTGGATGTGTCCCCCAGTGAGAGTCAGTGCCTGTGGAAGTTTACCCCATTCAGTTTCAGTACCTGTGGAAGTTTACCCCATTCAGATGCAGTGCCTGTAGAAGTTTACCCCATTCAGAGTCAGTGCCTTTGGAAGTTTACCCCATTCAGAGTCAGTGCCTGTGGAAGTGCTGCCCAGTGAGAGTCAGTGCCTGTGGAAGTTTACCCCATTCAGATTCAGAAACTGTAGACGTTTTCCCCATTCATATTCAGTGCCTGTGTAATTGTACCCCATCCAGAGTCAGTGCCTGTGGAAGTGTAACACAGTGAGAGTCAGTGCCTGTGGAAGTTTACCCCATTTAGAGTCAGTGCCTGTGGAAGTGTACCCCAGTGACAGTCAGTGCCTGCATAAGTGTACCCCAATGAGATTCAGTGGCTGGGGAGCGGCTCTCCATTAGGAGTCACTGCCTATAGTTGTGTGCCCCACTCAGAGTCAGTGCATGTGGAAAAGTACCCAGTGAGAGTCAGTGCCTGTGGAAATGTACCCGAGTGAGAGTCAGGGCCTGTAGAAGTGTACCCAAGTGAGAGTCAGTGCCTGTAGAAGTGTACCTAATTGAGAGTCAGTGCCAGTAGAAGTGTACCCAAGTGAGACTATGTGCATGTGGTAATGTACCCCAGTGAGAGTCAGTGCCTGTGGAAATGTACCCCAGTGAGAGTCAGTGCCTGTAGAAGTGTACCCAAGTGAGAGACAGTGCCTGCAGAAGTGTACCTAATTGAGAATCTGTGCCTGTGGAAATGTACACCAGTGAGAGTCAGTCACAGTGGAAATGTACCCCAGTGAGAGTCAATGCCTGTAGAAGTGTACCCCATTCAGAGTCAGTGCCTGTGGAAGTTTACCCCATTCAGAGTCAGTGCCTGTGGAATTGCACCCCAGTGAAATTCAGTGCCTGTGGAAGTTTACCCCATTCAGAGTCAGTGCCTGTGGAAATGTACCCCAGTGAGAGTCAATGCCTGTAGAAGTGTACCCCATTCAGAGTCAGTGCCTGTGGAAGTTTACCCCATTCAGAGTCAGTGCCTGTGGAATTGCACCCCAGTGAAATTCAGTGCCTGTGGAAGTTTACTCCATTCAGATTCAGTGCCTGCAGAAGTTTACACCATTCAGAGTCACAGCCTGTGGAACTGTAACCAATTCAGATTCAGTGCCTGTAGAAGTGTACCCCAGTGAGATTCAGTGCCAGTGGAAATGTATCCCTGTGAGAGTCAGTGCCTGTGGAAATGTACTCCAGTGAGAGTCAGAGTCTGCAGAAGTGTACCCAAGTGAGAGCCAATGCCTGCAGAAGTGTACCCAAGTGAGAGTCAGTGCCTGTGGAAATGTACCCCAGTGAGAGTCAGTGCCTGTAGAAGTGTACCCAAGTGAGATTCAGTGCCTGTGGAAGTTTACCCCATTCAGATTCAGTACCTGTAGAAGTTTACCGCATTCAGATGCAGTGCCTGCAGAAGTTTACCCCATTCAGAGTCAGTGCCTGTGGAAGTTTAACCCAGTGAGAGTCAGTACCTGTGGAAGTGCACCCCAGTGAGAGTCAGTGCCTTTGGAAGTTTACCCCAGACAGAGTCAGTGCCTGTGTAAGTGTACCCCAGTGAGAGTCAGTGCCTGTGGAAGTGTACCCCTGTGAGAGTCAGTGCCGGTGGAAGTTTACCCCATTCAGATTCAGAAACTGTAGACGTTTTCCCATTCATATTCAGTGCCTGTAGAAGTTTACCCCATTCAGAGTCAGTGCCTGTGTAAGTGTACCCCATTCAGAGTCAGTGCCTGTGGAAGCTTACCCCATTCAGAGTCAGTGCCTGTGGAAGTGAACCCCAGTGACAGTCAGTGCCTGCAGAAGTGTACCGCAGTGAGATTCAGTGGCAGGGGAGCGGCTCTCCATTAGGAGTCACTGCCTATAGAAGTGTCCCCCACTCAGAGACAGTGCATGTGGAAATTTACCCCAGTGTGAGTCAGTGCCTGTGGAAATGTACCCGAGTGAGAGTCAGGGCCTGTAGAAGTGTACCCAAGTGAGAGTCAGTGCCTGTAGAAGTGTACCCAATTGAGAGTCCGTGCCAGTAGAAGTGTACCCAAGTGAGAGTCAGTGCATGTGGTAATGTACCCAGGTGAGAGTCAGTGCCTGTGGAAATGTACCCCTAAGAGTCAGTGCCTGTAGACGTGTACCCAAGTGAGAGACAGTGCCTGTAGAAGTGTACCCATTTGAGAATCTGTGCCTGTGGAAATGTACACCAGTGAGAGTCAGTGACTGTGGAAATGTACCCCAGTGAGAGTCAATGCCTGTAGAAGTGTACCCAAGTGAGAGTCAGTGCCTGTGGAAGTTTATGCCATTCAAATTCAGTACCTGTAGAAGTTTATCCCATTCATATTCAGTGCCTGTGGAAGTGTACCCCAGTGAGAGTCAGTGCCTGTGGAAGTGTACCCCAGTGAGAGTCAGTGCCTGTGGAAGTTTAACCCCATCAGAGTCAGTGCCTGTGGAAGTGTACCCCAGTGAGAGTCATTGCCTGTGGAAGTTTATGCCATTCAAATTCAGTACCTGTAGAAGTTTATCCCATTCATATTCAGTGCCTGTGGAAGTGTACCCCAGTGAGAGTCAGTGCCTGTGGAAGTGTACCCCAGTGAGAGTCAGTGCCTGTGGAAGTTTAACCCCATCAGAGTCAGTGCCTGTGGAAGTGTACCCCAGTGAGAGTCATTGCCTGTAGAAGTGTACCCCAGTGAGAGTCATTGCCTGTAGAAGTGTACCCCAGTGAGATTCAGTGGCTGGGGAGCGGCTCTCCATTCGGAGTCACTGCTTATAAAAGTGTATCCCATTCAGCGTCAGTGCATGTGGAAAGGTACACCAGTGAGAGTCAATGCCGGTGGACGTTTACCCAAGTGAGAGTCATTGCCTCTAGAAGTTTACGCCATTCAGAATCAGTGCCTGTGGAAGTTTACCCCATTCAGATTTAGTGCCTGTGGCAGTGAACCCCATTCAGACTCAGTGCCTGCAGAAGTTTACCCCATTCAGAGTCAGTGCCTGTGGAAGTGTACCCCAGTGAGAGTCAGTGCCTGTGGATGTTTACCCCATTCAGATTCAGTGCCTGCAGAAGTGTACCCCAGTGAGATTCAGTGCCAGTGGAAATGTATGCCTGTGAGAGTCTGTGCCTGTTGAAATGTACTCCAGTGAGAGTCAGAGGCTGCAGAAGTGTACCCAAGTGAGAGTCAATGCCTGCAGAAGTGTACCCAAGTGAGAGTCAGTGCCTGTGGAAATGTACCCCAGTGAGAGTCAGTGCCTGTGGAAATGTACCCCAGTGATAGTCAGTGCCTGTAGAAGTGTACCCAAGTGAGAGTCAGTGCCTGTGGAAGTTTACCCCATTCAGATTCAGTGCCTGTGGATGTGTCCCCCAGTGAGAGTCAGTGCCTGTGGAAGTTTACCCCATTCAGATTCAGTACTTGTAGAAGTTTACCCCATTCAGATGCAGTGCCTGTCGAAATTTACCCGATTCAGAGTCAGTGCCTGTGGAAGTTTACCCCATTCAGAGTCAGTACCTGTGGAAGTGTACCCCAGTGAGAGTCAGTGCCTTTGGAAGTTTACCCCAAACAGAGTCAGTGCCTGTGTAAGTGTACCCCAGTGAGTGTCAGTACCTGTGGAAATGTACCCCAGTGAGAGTCAGTGACTGTAGAAGTGTACCCAAGTGAGAGACAGTGCCAGTAGAAGTGTACCCAATTGAGAATCTGTGCCTGTGGAAAAGTACACCAGTGAGAGTCAGTCACTGTGGAAATGTACCCCAGTGAGAGTCAATGCCTGCAGAAGTGTACCCCATTCAAAGTCAGTGCCTGTGGAATTGTACCCCAGTGAGAGCCAGTGCCTGTCAAAGTGTACCCCACTGGGAGTCATTGCCTGTGTAACTGTAACCAATTCAGAGTCAGTTCCTGGGGATGTTTACCCCATTCAGATTCAGTGCCTGTGGAAGTGTACCCCAGTGAGTGTCAGTGGCTGTGGAATTTACCCCATTCGTATTGAGTGCATGTGGTAGTGTACCCCAGTGAGAGTCAGTGCCTGTGGAAGTGTACACCAGTGAGAGTCAGTGCCTGTGGATGTTTACCCCGTTCAGATTCAGTGCCTGTAGAAGTGTACCCCAGTGAGATTCAGTGCCAGTGGAAATGTATGCCTGTGAGAGTCTGTGCCTGTTGAAATGTACTCCAGTGAGAGTCAGAGGCTGCAGAAGTGTACCCAAGTGAGAGTCAATGCCTGCAGAAGTGTACCCAAGTGAGAGTCAGTGCCTGTGGAAATGTACCCCAGTGAGAGTCAGTGCCTGTGGAATTGTACCCCAGTGATAGTCAGTGCCTGTAGAAGTGTACCCAAGTGAGAGTCAGTGCCTGTGGAAGTTTACCCCATTCAGATTCAGTGCCTGTGGATGTGTCCCCCAGTGAGAGTCAGTGCCTGTGGAAGTTTACCCCATTCAGATTCAGTACTTGTAGAAGTTTACCCCATTCAGATGCAGTGCCTGTAGAAATTTACCTGATTCAGAGTCAGTGCCTGTGGAAGTTTACCCCATTCAGAGTCAGTACCTGTGGAAGTGTACCCCAGTGAGAGTCAGTGCCTTTGGAATTTTACCCCATACAGAGTCAGTGCCTGTGTAAGTGTACCCCAGTGAGAGTCAGTACCTGTGGAAATGTACCCCAGTGAGAGTCAGTGCCTGTAGAAGTGTACCCAAGTAGGAGAGACAGTGCCAGTAGAAGTGTACCCAATTGAGAATCTGTGCCTGTGGAAAAGTACACCAGTGAGAGTCAGTCACTGTGGAAATGTACCCCAGTGAGAGTCAATGCCTGCAGAAGTGTACCCCATTCAGAGTCAGTGCCTGTGGAAGTGTACCCCAGTGAGAGCCAGTGCCTGTCGAAGTGTACCCCACTGGGAGTCATTGCCTGTGTAACTGTAACCAATTCAGAGTCAGTTCCTGGGGAAGTTTACCCCATTCAGATTCAGTGCCTGTGGAAGTGTACCCCAGTGAGTGTCAGTGGCTGTGGAATTTACCCCATTCGTATTGAGTGCATGTGGTAGTGTACCCCAGTGAGAGTCAATGCCTGTGTAAGTTTACCCCATTCAGATTAAGTTCATGTGGAAGTGTCCCCCAGTGAGAGTCTGTGCCTGTGGAAGTTTACCTCATTCAGAGTCAGTGCCTGTGGAAGTGCACCCCAGTGAGGGTCAGTGCCTGTGGAAGTTTACCCCTTTCAGACTCAGTGCCTGTGCAAGTTTACCCCATTCAGATTCAGTACCTGTGTAAGTTTACCCCATTCAGAGTCAGTGCCTGTGGAAGTGTACCCCAGTGAGAGTCAGTACCTGTGGAAGTTTACCCCATTCATATTCAGTACCTGTAGAAGTTTACCACATTCAGATTCAGTGCCTGTCGAAGTTTACCCCATTCAGAGTCAGTGCCTGTGGATGTGTACCCCAGTGAGAGTCAGTGCCTTTGGAAGTTTACCCCATTCAGAGTCAGTGCCTGTGGAATTTACCCCATTCAGAGTCAGTGCCTGTGGAAGTGTACCCCAGTGATAGTCTGTGCCTGTGGAAGTTTTCACCATTCAGAGTCAGTGCCTGTGGATGTTTACCCCATTCAGAGTCAGTGCCTGTAGAAGCGTCCCCCAGTGAGCGACAGTGCCAGTGGAAGTGTACCCCAGTGAGGGTCCGTGCCTGTGGAAGTTTACCCCATTCAGATTCAGTACCTGTAGAGGTTTACCACATTCTGATTCAGTGCCTGTCGAAGTTTACCCCATTCAGAGTCAGTGCCTGTGGAAGTTTACCACATTCAGAGTCAGTGCCTGTGGATGTTTACCCCATTCAGACTCAGTGCCTGTGGAAGTTTACCCCAGTGAGAGTCAGAGCTTGTGGAAGTGTATGCCTGTGAGAGTCAGTGCCTGTGGAAATGTACTCCAGTGAGAGTCAGAGGCTGAGGAAATGTACCCCACTGAGAGTCAGTGCCTGTGGAAGTTTACCCCATTCAGATTCAGTGCCTGTAGAAGTTTACCCCATTCAGATACAGTGCCTGTAGAAGTGTACCCCAGTGAGATTCAGTGCCAGTGGAAATGTATGCCTGTGAGAGTCAGTGCCTGTGGAAATGTACTCCAGTGAGAGTCAGAGGCTGAGGAAATGTACCCCACTGAGAGTCAGTGCCTGTGGAAGTTTACCCCATTCAGATTCAGTACCTGTGGAAGTTTACCCCATTCAGATGCAGTGCCTGTAGAAGTTTACCCGATTCAGAGTCAGTGCCTGTGGAAGTTTACCCCATTCAGAGTCAGTACCTGTGGAAGTGTACCCCAGTGAGAGTCAGTGCCTTTGGAAGTTTACCCCATACAGAGTCAGTGCCTGTGTAACTGTACCCCAGTGAGAGTCAGTGCCTGTGGAAATGTACAGCAGTGAGAGTCAGTCACTGTGGAAATGTACCCCAGTGAGAGTCAATGCCTGCAGAAGTGTACCCCATTCAGAGTCAGTGCCTGTGGAAGAGTACCCCAGTGAGAATCAGTGCCTGTCGAAGTGTACCCCACTGAGAGTCATTGCCTGTGGAACTGTAACCAATTCAGAGTCAGTTCCTGGGGAAGTTTACCCCATTCAGATTCAGTGCCTGTGGAAGTGTACCCCAGTGAGAGTCAGTGGCTGTGGAAGTTTACCTCATTCAGAGTCACTGCCTGTGGAAGTGCACCCCAGTGAGAGTCAGTGCCTGTGGAAGTTTACCCCATTCATATTGAGTGCATGTGGAAGTGTACCCCAGTGAGAGTCAATGTCTGTGGAAGTTTACCCCATTCAGATTCAGTGCATGTGGAAGTGTACCCCAGTGAGAGTCTGTGCCTGTGGAAGTTTACCTCATTCAGAGTCACTGCCTGTGGAAGTGCACCCCAGTGAGAGTCAGTGCCTGTGGAAGTTTACCCCATTCAGATTCAGTACCTGTAGAAGTTTTCCACATTCAGATTCAGTGCCTGTCGAAGTTTACCCCATTCAGAGTCAGTGCCTGTGGAAATGTACCCCAGTGAGAATCAGTGCCTTTGGAAGTTTACCCCATTCAGATTCAGTACCTGTAGAAGTTTACCACATTCAGATTCAATGCCTGTCGAAGTTTACCCCATTCAGAGTCAGTGCCTGTGGAAGTTTACCCCATTCAGAGTCTGTGCCTGTGGATGTTTACCCCATTCAGAGTCAGTTCCTGGGGAAGTTTACCCCATTCAGATTCAGTGCCTGTGGAAGTGTACCCCAGTGAGAGTCAGTGCCTGTGGAATTTACCCCATTCAGAGTCACTGCCTGTGGAAGTGTACCCCAGTGAGAGTCTGTGCCTGTGGAAGTTTACACCATTCAGAGTCAGTGCCTGTGGAAGTTTACCCCATTCAGAGTCAGTGCCTGTGGAAGCGTCACCCAGTGAGCGACAGTGCCTGTGGAAGTGTACCCCAGTGAGAGTCCGTGCCTGTGGAAGTTTACCCCATTCAGATTCAGAACCTGTAGAAGTTTACCACATTCAGATTCAGTGCCTGTCGAAGTTTACCCCATTCAGAGTCAGTGCCTGTGGAAGTTTACCCCATTCAGAGTCTGTGCCTGTGGATGTTTACCCCATTCAGAGTCAGTGCCTGTGGAAGTTTACCCCAGTGAGAGTCAGTGCCTGTGGAAGTTATCCCCATTCAGATTCAGTACCTGCAGAAGTCTACCCCATTGAGATTCAGTGCCAGTGGAAATGTATGCCTGTGAGAGTCAGTGCCTGTGGAAATGTACTCCAGTGAGAGTCAGAGGCTGCAGAAGTGTACCCAAGTGAGAGTCAATGCCTGCAGAAGTGTACCCAAGTGAGAGTCAGTGCCTGTGTAAATGTACCCCAATGAGAGTCAGTGCCTGTGGAAATGTACCCCAGTGAGAGTCAGAGCCTGTAGAAGTGTACCCAAATGAGAGTCAGTGCCTGTGGAAGTTTACCCCATTCAGTTTCAGTGCCTGTGGATGTGTCCCCCAGTGAGAGTCAGTGCCTGTGGAAGTTTACCCCTTTCAGATTCAGTACCTGTAGAAGTTTACCCCATTCAGATGCAGTGCCTGTAGAAGTTTACCCCAGTGAGAGTCAGTGCCTTTGGAAGTTTACCCCATACAGAGTCAGTGCCTGTGTAAGTGTACCCCAGTGAGAGTCAGTGAATGTGGAAATGTAGCCCAGTGAAGTCAGTGCCTGTAGAAGTGTACACAAGTGAGAGTCAGTGCCAGTAGAAGAGTACCGAATTGAGAATCTGTGCCTGTGGAAAAGTACACCAGTGAGAGTCAGACAATGTGGAAATGTACCCCAGTGAGAGTCAATGCCTGCAGACGTGTACCCCATTCAGAGTCAGTGCCTGTGGAAGTGTACCCCAGTGAGAGTCAGTGCCTGTCGAAGTGTACCACACTGAGAGTCATTGCCTGTGGAACTGTAATCAATTCAGAGTCAGTTCCTGGGGAAGTTTACCCCATTCAGATTCAGTGCCAGTGGAAGTGTACCCCAGTGAGAGTCAGTGGCTGTGGAATTTACCCCATTCGTATTGACTGCATGTGGAAGTGTACCCCAGTGAGAGTCAATGCCTGTGGAAGATTACCCCATTCAGATTCAGTGCATGTGGAAGTGCACCCCAGTGAGAGTCTGTGCCTGTGGAGGTTTACCTCATTCAGAGTCAGTGCCTGCGGAAGTGCACCCCTTTCAGACTCAGTGCCTGTGCAAGTTTACCCCATTCAGATTCAGTACCTGTGGAAGTTTACCCCATTCAGAGTCAGTGCCTGTGGAAGTGTACCCCAGTGAGAGTCAGTGCCTGTGGAAGTTTACCCCATTCAGATTCAGTACCTGTAGACGTTTAACACATTCAGATTCAGTGCCTGTCGAAGTTTACCCCATTCCGAGTCACTGCCTGTGGATGAGTACCCCAGTGAGTGTCAGTGCCTTTGGAAGTTTACCCCATTCAGAGTCAGTGCCTGTGGAATTTACCCCATTCAGAGTCAGTGCCTGTGGAAGTGTACCCCAGTGAGATTCTGTGCCTGTGGAAGTTTACACCATTCAGAGTCAGTGCCTGTGGAATTTTACCCCATTCAGAGTCAGTGCCTGTGGAAGCGTCCCCCAGTGAGCGACAGTGCCTGTGGAAGTGTACCCCAGTGAGAGTCCGTGCCTGTGGAAGTTTACCCCATTCAGATTCAGTACCTGTAGAAGTTTACCACATTCAGATTCAGTGCCTGTCGAAGTTTACCCCATTCAGAGTCATTGCCTGTGGAAGTTTACCCCATTCAGAGTCAGTGCCTGTGGATGTTTACCCCATTCAGAGTCAGTGCCTGTGGAAGTTTACCCCAGTGAGAGTCAGAGCTTGTGGAAGTTATCCCCATTCAGATTCTGTACCTGTAGAAGTTTACCCCATTCAGATTCAGTGCCTGTAGAAGTGTACCCCAGTGAGATTCAGTGCCAGTGGAAATGTATGCCTGTGAGCGTCAGTGCCTGTGGAAATGTACTCCAGTGAGAGTCAGAGGCTGCAGAAGTGTACCCAAGTGAGAGTCAATGCCTGCAGAAGTGTACCCAAGTGAGAGTCAGTTCCTGTGGAAATGTACCCCAGTGAGAGTCAGTGCCTGAGGAAATGTACCCCAGTGAGAGTCAGTGCCTGTAGAAGTGTACCCAAGTGAGAGTCAGTGCCTGTGGAAGTTTACCCAATTCAGATTCAGTGCCTGTGGATGTGTCCCCCAGTGAGAGTCAGTGCCTGTGGAAGTTTACCCTATTCAGATTCAGTACCTGTAGAAGTTTACCCCATTCAGATGCAGTGCCTGTAGAAGTTTACCCGATTCAGAGTCAGTGCCTGTGGAAGTTTACCCCATTCAGAGTCAGTACCTGTGGAAGTGTACCCCAGTGAGATTCAGTGCCTTTGGAAGTTTACCCCATACAGAGTCAGTGCCTGTGTAAGTGTACCCCAGTGAGAGTCAGTGCCTGTGGAAATGTACCCCAGTGAGAGTCAGTGCCTGTAGAAGTGTACCCAAGTGAGAGACAGTGCCTGTAGAAGTGTACCCAATTGAGAATCTATGCCTGTGGAAATGTACACCAGTGAGAGTCAGTCCCTGTGGAAGTGTACACCAGTGAGAGTTAGTGCCTGTGGAAGAGTACCCCAGTGAGAATCAGTGCATGTCGAAGTGTACCCCACTGAGAGTCATTGCCTGTGGAACTGTAACCAATTCAGAGACAGTTCCTGGGGAAGTTTACCCCATTCAGATTCAGTGCCTGTGGAAGTGTACCGCAGTGAGAGTCAGTGGCTGTGGAATTTACCCCATTCATATTGAGTGCATGTGGAAGTGTACCCCAGTGAGAGTCAATGCCTGTGGAAGTTTACCCCATTCAGATTCAGTGCATGTGGAAGTGTACCCCAGTGAGAGTCTGTGCCTGTGGACGTTTACCTCATTCAGAGTCAGTGCCTGTGGAAGTGTACCCCAGTGAGAGTCAGTGCCTGTGGAAGTTTACCCCATTCAGATTCAGTACCTGTCGAAGTTTTCCACATTCAGATTCAGTGTCTGTCGAAGTTTACCCCATTCAGAGTCAGTGCCTTTGGTAATGTACCCCAGTGAGAGTCAGTGCCTTTGGAAGTTTACCCCTTTCAGAGTCAGTGCCTGTGGAATTTACCCAATTCAGAGTCAGTGCCTGTGGAAGTGTACCCCAGTGAGACTCTGTGCCTGTGGAAGTTTACAACATTCAGAGTCAGTGCCTGTGGAAGTTTACCCCTTTCAGACTCAGTGCCTGTGGAAGTTTAGCCCATTCAGATTCAGTACCTGTGGAAGTTTACCCCATTCAGAGTCAGTGCCTGTGGAAGTGTACCCCAGTGAGAGTCAGTGCCTGTGGAAGTTTACCCCATTCAGATTCAGTACCTGTCGAAGTTTTCCACATTCAGATTCAGTGTCTGTCGAAGTTTACCCCATTCAGAGTCAGTGCCTTTGGAAATGTACCCCAGTGAGAGTCAGTGCCTTTGGAAGTTTACCCCTTTCAGAGTCAGTGCCTGTGGAATTTACCCCATTCAGAGTCAGTGCCTGTGGAAGCGTCCCCCATTGAGCGACAGTGCCTGTGGAAGTTTACCCCATTCAGATTCAGTACCTGTAGAAGTTTACCACATTCAGATTCAGTGCCTGTCGAAGTTTACACCATTCAGAGTCAGTGCCTGTGGAAGTTTACCCCATTCAGAGTCAGTGCCTGTAGAAGTTTACCACATTCAGATTCAGTGCCTGTCGAAGTTTACACCATTCAGAGTCAGTGCCTGTGGAAGTTTACCCCATTCAGAATCAGTGCCTGTGGATTTTTTCCCCATTCAGAGTCAGTGCCTGTGGAAGTTTACCCCAGTGAGAGTCAGAGCTTCTGGAAGTTTTCCCCATTCAGATTCAGTACCTGCAAAAGTTTACCCCATTCAGATTCAGTGCCTGTAGAAGTCTACCCCAGTGAGATTCAGTGCCAGTGCAAATGTATGCCTGTGAGAGTCAGTGCCTGTGGAAATGTACTCCAGTGAGAGTCAGAGGCTGCAGAAGTGTACCCAAGTGAGAGTCAATGCCTGCAGAAGTGTACCCAAGTGAGATTCAGTGCCTGTGGAAATGAACCCCAGTGAGAGTCAGTGCCTGTGGAAATGTACCCCATTCAGATTCAGTGCCTGTGGATGTGTCCGCCAGTGAGAGTCAGTGCCTGTGGAAGTTTACCACTTTCAGATTCAGTACCTGTAGAAGTTTACCCCATTCAGATGCAGTGCCTGTAGAAGTTTACCCCATTCAGAGTCAGTGCCTGTGGACGTTTACCCCATTCAGAGTCAGTACCTGTGGAAGTGTACCCCAGTGAGAGTCAGTGCCTTTGGAAGTTTACCCCATTCAGAGTCAGTGCATGTGTAAGTGTACCCCAGTGAGAGTCAGTGAATGTGGAAATGTACCCCAGTGAGAGTCAGTGCCTGTAGAAGTGTAAACAAGTGAGATACAGTGCCAGTAGAAGTGTACCGAATTGAGAATCTGTGCCTGTGGAAATGTACGCCAGTGAGAGTCAGTCACTGTGGAAATGTACCCCAGTGAGAGTCAATGCCTGTAGAACTGTACCCCATTCAGAGTCAGTGCCTGTGGAAGTGTACCCCACTGAGAGTCATTGCCTGTGGAACTGTAACCAATAAAGAGTCAGTGCCTGGGGAAGTTTACCCCATTCAGATTCAGTGCCAGTGGAAGTGTACCCCAGTGAGAGTCAGTGCCTGTGGACGTTTACCCCATTCAGATTCAGTACCTGTAGAAGTTTACCACATTCAGATTCAGTGCCTATCGAAGTTTACCCCATTCAGAGTCAGTGCCTGTAGAAGTTTACCACATTCAGATTCAGTACCTATAGAAGTTTACCACATTCAGATGCAGTGCCTGTCGAAGTTTACCCCATTCAGAGTCAGTGCCTGTGGAAGTTTAACCCATTCAGAGTCAGTGCCTGTTGAAGTGTACCCCAGTGAGAGTCTGTGCCTATGGAAGTTTACCCCATTCGGAGTCAGTGCCTGTGGAAGTGTACCCCAGTGAGAGTCAGTGCCTGTGGTAGTTTACCCCATTCTGATTCAGTACCTGTAGAAGTTTACCACTTTCAGATTCAGTGCCTATCGAAGTTAACCCCATTCAGAGTCAGTGCCTGTGGAAGTGTACACCAGTGAGAGTCAGTGCCTTTGGAGGTTTACCCCAGTGAGAGTCAGTGCCTATCGAAGTGTACCCAAGTGAGAGTCAGTGCCTGTGGAATTTTCCCCCATTCAGTTTCAGTGCCTGTGGAAGTGTACCCCAGTGACAGTCAGTGCCTGTGGAAGATTATCCCATTCAGAGTCAGTGCCTCTGGAAGTTTACCCCAGTGAATGTCAGTGCCTGTGGATGTTTACCCCATTCAGCTTCAGTACCTGTAGATGTTAACCGCATTCAGATTCAGTGCCTGTAGACGTGTACCCCAGTGAGAGTCAGTGCCTGTGGAAATGTACCCCTGTGAGAGTCAGTGGCTGGGGAGCGGCTCTCCCTTAGGACTCACTGCCTATAGAAGTGTATCCCATTCAGAGTCAGTGCATGTGGAAAGGTACACCAGTGAGAGTCAGTGCCTGCAGAAGTGTACCCAAGTGAGAGTCAGTGCCAATGGAAATGTACCCCAGTGAGAGTCAGTGCCTGTGGAAATGTACCCCAGTGAGAGTCAGTGCCTGTGGAAATGTACCCCAGTGAGAGTCAGTGCCTGAAGAAGTGTACCCAAGTGAGAGTCAGTGCCTGTGGAAGTTTACCCCATTCAGAGTCAGTGTCTGTGGAAGTGTACCACAGTGACAGTAAGTGCCTGTGGAAGTTTACCCCATTGAGAATCAGTGCCTGTGGAAGTGCACCCAAGTGAGGGTCAATGCCTATCGAAGTGTACCCCAGTGAGAGTCTGTGCCTATGGAAGTTTACCCCATTCGGAGTCAGTGCCTGTGGAAGTGTACCCCAGTGAGAGTCAGTGCCTGTGGAAGTTTACCCCATTCAGATTCAGTACCTGTAGAAGTTTACCACTTTCAGATTCAGTGCCTATCGAAGTTAACCCCATTCAGAGTCAGTGCCTGTGGAAGTGTACCCCAGTGACAGTCAGTGCCTGTGGAAGTTTATCCCATTCAGAGTCAGTGCCTCTGGAAGTTTACCCCAGTGAGAGTCAGTGCCTGTGGATGTTTACCCCATTCAGCTTCAGTACCTGTAGATGTTAACCCCATTCAGATTCAGTGCCTGTAGAAGTGTACCCCAGTGAGAGTCAGTGCCAGTGGAAATGTACCCCTGTGAGAGTCAGTGGCTGGGGAAGTTTGCCCCATTCAGATTCAGTGCCTGTGGAAGTGTGCCCCAGTGAGAGTCAGTGCCTGCAGAAGTGTACCCAAGTGAGAGTCAGTGCCAATGGAAATGTACCCCAGTGAGAGTCAGTGCCTGTGGAAATGTCCCCCAGTGACAGTAAGTGCCTGTGGAAGTTTACCCCATTGAGAATCAGTGCCTGTGGAAGTGCACCCAAGTGAGGGTCAATGCCTGTGGAAGTGTACCCCATTCAGAGTCAGTGGCTGTGGAAGTGTCCCCCTGTGAGAGTCAGTGCCTGTGCGAGTGTACCCCAGTTAGAGTCATTGCCTCTGGAAGATTTCCCCATTCAGAGTCAGTACCTGTGGATGTTTACCCCATTCATAGTCAGTGCCTGTGGAAGTTTACCTCATTCAGATTCAGTGCCTGTGGAAGTGTACCCCAGTGAGAGTCAGTGCCTGTGGAAGTTTAGCCATTCAGATTCAGTGCCTGTGGAAGTGTACCCCAGTGAGAGTCAGTGCCTGTGTAAGTTTACCCCATTCAGAGTCAGTGCCTGTGTAAGTGTACCCCAGTGAGATTCAGTGCCTGTGGAAGTTTACAACATTCAGATTCAGTGCCTGTCGAAGTGTACCCCAGTTAGAGTCAGTGCCTGTGGAAGTTTACCCCATTCAGAGTCAGCGCATTTGTAAATGTACCCCAGTGAGAGTCAGTGCCTGTGGAAGTGTCCCCCAGTGAGAGTCAGTGCCTGTGGAAGTTTACCCCATTCAGAGTCAGTGGCTGTGCAAGTTTACCCCATTCAGATTCAGTACCTCTCGAAGTTTACACCATTCAGATTCAGTGCCTATAGAAGTGTACCCCACTCAGTGTCAGTGCATATGGAAATGTACACCAGTAGGAGTCAGTGCCTGTGGAAATGTACCCCAGTGAGAGTCAGTGCCTGCAGAAGTGTACCCAAGTGAGTGTCAGTGCCTGCAGAAGAGTCCCCAAGTGAGAGTCAGTGCCTGTGGAAATGTACACCAGTGAGAGTCAGAGCCTGTGGAAATGTACCCCAGTGAGAGTCAGTGCCTGAAGAAGTGTACCCAAGTGAGAATCAGTGCCTGTGGTATTTTCCCCCATTCGGAGTCAGTGCCTGTGGAAGTGTACCCCAGTGAGAGTCAGTGCCTGGGGAAGTTTACCCCATTCAGATTCAGTACCTGCAGAAGTTTACCACTTTCAGATTCAGTGCCTGTCGAAGTTTACCCCATTCAGAATCAGTGCCTGTGGAAGTTTACCCCATTCAGAGTCAGTGCCTGTGGAAGTGTACCCCAGTGAGAGTCAGTGCCTTTTGAAGATTACCCCAGTGAGAGTCAGTGCCTGTCGAAGTGTACCCAAGTGAGAGTCAGTGCCTGTGGAAGTTTACCTCATTCAGAGTCAGTGCCTGTGCAAGTTTACCCCATTCAGATTCAGTACCTCTCAAAGTTTACACCATTCAGATTCAGTGCCTATAGAAGTGTACCCCACTCAGAGTCAGTGCATGTGGAAATGTGCACCAGTGAGAGTCAGTGCCTGTGGAAATGTACCCCAGTGAGAGTCAGTGCCTGCAGAAGTGTACCCAAGTGAGTGTCAGTGCCTGTAGAAGTGTCCCCAAGTGAGAGTCAGTGGCTGTGGAAATGTACACCAGTGAGAGTCAGTGCCTGTGGAAATGTACCCCAGTGAGAGTCAGTGCCTGAAGAAGTGTACCCAAGTGAGAATCAGTGCCTGTGGAAGTTTACCCCATTCAGATTCAGTGCCTGTGGAAGTGTACCCCAGTGAGAGTCAGTGCATGTGGAAGTTTACCCCATTCAGAGTCAGTGCCTGTGGAAGTGTGCCCCAGTGAGAGTCAGTGCCTGTGGAAGTTTACCCCATTCAGAGTCAGTGCCTGTGGAAGTGTACCCCAGTGAGAGTAAGTGCCATTGGAAGTTTACCCCATTCAGAGTCAGTGCCTGTGGAAATGTACCCCAGTGAGAGTAAGTGCCATTGGAAGTTTACCCCATTCAGAGTCAGTGCCTGTGTAAGTGTACCCCAGTGAGAGTCAGTGCCTGAGGAAGTGTACCCCAGTGAGAGCCAGTGCCTGTGGAAGTTTACCCCATTCAGATTCAGTGCCTGTGGAAGTGATACCAGTGAGAGTCAGTGCCTGTGCAATTTACCCCATTCAGAGTCAGTGCCTGTGGAAGTGTACCCCAGTGAGAGTCTGTGCCTGTGGAAGTTTACACCATTCAGAGTCAGTGCCTGTGGAAGTTTACCCCATTCAGAGTCATTGCCTGTGGAAGTGTCCCCCAGTGAGCGACAGTGCCTGTGGAAGTGTACCCCAGTGAGAGTCATTGCCTGTGGAAGTTTACCCCATTCAGATTCAGTGCCTGTGGAAGTGTACCCCAGTGAGAGTCTGTGCCTATGGAAGTTTACCCCATTCGGAGTCTTTGCCTGTGGAAGTGTACCCCAGTGAGAGTCTGTGCCTGTGGAAGTTTACCCCATTCAGATTCAGTACCTGCAGAAGTTTACCACTTTCAGATTCAGTGCCTGCAGAAGTTTAACACTTTCAGATTCAGTGCCTGTAGAAGTTTACCACATTCAGATTCAGTGCCTGTCGAAGTTTGCCCCATTCAGAGTCAGTGCCTGTGGAAGTTTACCCCATTCAGAGTCAGTGCCTGTGGAAGTGTACCCCAGTGAGAGTCTGTGCCTATGGAAGTTTACCCCATTCGGAGTCAGTGCCTGTGGAAGTGTACCCCAGTGAGAGTCAGTGCTTGTGGAGGTTTACCCCATTCAGATTCAGTACCTGCAGAAGTTTACCACTTTCAGATTCAGTGCCTGTAGAAGTTTACGCCATTCAGAGTCAGTGCCTGTGGAAGTTTACCCCATTCAGAGTCAGTGTAATGTGGAAGTGTACCCCAGTGAGAGTCAGTGCCTTTGGAAGTTTACCCCAGTGAGAGTCAGTGCCTGTCGAAGTGTACCCAAGTGAGTGTCAGTGCCTGTGGAAGTTTACCCCATTCAGAGTCAGTGCCTGTGGAAGTGTACCCCAGTGACAGTCAGTGCCTGTGGAAGTTTATCCCATTCAGAGTCAGTGCCTCTGGAAGTTTACCCCAGTGAGAGTCAGTGCCTGTGAATGTTTACCCCATTCAGCTTCAGTAGCTGTCGATGTTAACCCCATTCAGATTCAGTGCCTGTAGAAGTGTACCCGAGTGTGAGACAGTGCCAGTGGAAATGTACCCCTGTGAGAGTCAGTGGCTGGGGAGCGGCTCTCCATTAGGACTCACTGCCTATAGAAGTGCATCCCATTCAGAGTCAGTGCATGTGGAAAGGTACCCAAGTGAGAGTCAGTGCCTGCAGAAGTGTACCCAAATGAGAGTCAGTGCCAATGGAAATGTACCCCTGTGAGAGTCAGTGCCTGTGGAAATGTACCCCAGTGAGAGTCAGTGCCTGTGGAAGTTTACCCCATTCAGAGTCAGTGTCTGTGGAAGTGTACCCCAGTGACAGTAAGTGCCTGTGGAAGTTTACCCCATTGAGAATCAGTGCCTGGGGAAGTGCACCCAAGTGAGGGTCAGTGCCTGTGGATGTTTACCCCATTCGACGTCTGTGCCTGTGGAAGTGTACCCCAGTGAGAGTCATTGCCTCTGGAAGTTTACCCGATTCAGTGTCAGTACCTGTGGATGTTTACGCCATTCATATTCAGTGCCTGTTGAAGTGTAACCAATTCAGAGTCAGTGCCTGTGGAAGTTTACCCCATTCAGAGTCAGTGCCTGTTGAAGTGCACCCCAGTGAGAGTCAGTGCCTGTGGAAGATTACCCAAGTGAGAGTCAGTACCTGTAGAGTGTACCCCAGTTCGAGTCAGTGCCTAGGGAACGGTATCTAAGTGACAGCTAGAGCCTGTGGGACTGCACCCCAGTGAGAGACAGTTCCTGTGGAAGTGTACCCCAGTCAGAGTCAGTGCCTGTCGAAGTGTACCCCACTGAGAGCTATTGCCTGCGGAACTGTAACCAATTCAGCGTCAGTGCCTGTGGAAGTTTACACATTCAGAGTCAGTGCCTGGGGAAGTTTACCCCATTCAGATTGAGTGCCAGTGGAAGTGTACCCCAGTGAGAGTCAATGATTGTGGATTTTTACCCCATTCAGAGTCAGTGCATGTGGAAGTGTGCACCAAAGAGAGTCTTTGCCTGTGGAAGTTGACCCCATTCAGTGTCATTGCCTGTGGAAGTGCATCCCAGTGAGGGTCAGTGCCTGTGTAAGTTTACCCCATTCAGAGTCAGTGCCTGTGGAATTGTCCCCCAGTGAGATTCAGTGCCTGTGGAAGAGTACCCCAGTGAGAGTCATTGCCTGTGGACGTTTACACCAGTGAGAGTCATTGCCTCTAGAAGTTTAAGCCATTCAGAATCAGTGCCTGTGGAAGTTTACCCCATTCAGATTCAGTGCCTGTGGAATTTTACCCCATTCAGAGTCAGTGCCTGTGGATGTTTACCCCATTAAGATTCAGTGCCTGTGGAAGTGTCCCCCAGTGAGAGTCAGTGCCTGTGGAAGTTTACCCCATTCAGATTCAGTACCTGTAGAAGTTTACCCCATTCAGATGCAGTGCCTGTAGACGTTTAACCGATTCAGAGTCAGTGCCTTTGGAAGTTTACCCCATTCAGAGTCAGTGCCTGTGGAAGTTTACCCCATTCAGAGTCAGTGCCTGTGGAAGTTCACCCCATTCAGATTCAGTGGCTGTGGAAGTGTCCCCCAGTGAGAGTCAGTGCCTGTGGAAGTTTACCCCATTCAGATTCAGAACCTGTAGAAATTTACCCCATTCAGATGCAGTGCCTGTAGAAGTTTACCCCATTCAGAGTCAGTGCCTTTGGAAGTTTACCCCATTCAGAATCAGTACCTGTGGAAGGGTACCCCAGTGAGAGTCAGTGCCTTTGGAAGTTTTCCCCATACAGAGTCAGTGCCTGTGTAAGTGTACCCCAGTGAGAGTCAGAGCCTGTGGAAGTGTACCCAGTGTGAGTCAGTGCCTGTGGAAGTTTACCCCATTCAGATTCAGTAACTGTAGAGGTTTACCCCATTCATATTCAGTGCCTGTAAACGATTACCACATTCAGAGTCAGTGTCTGTGGAAGTGTACCCCAGTGACAGTAAGTGCCTGTGGAAGTTTACCCCATTGAGAATCAGTGCCTGTGGAAGTGCACCCAAGTGAGGGTCAGTGCCTGTGGATGTTTACCCCATTCTAAGTCAGTGCCTGTGGAAGTGTACCCCAGTGAGAGTCATTGCCTCTGGAAGTTTACCCCATTCAGTGTCAGTACCTGTAGATGTGTACCCCTGTTCGAGTCAGTGCCTAGGGAACGGTATCTACGTGACAGCTAGAGCCTGTGTGACTGCACCCCAGTGAGAGACAGTGCCTGAGGAAGTGTACCCCAGTCAGAGTCAGTGCCTGTCGAAGTGTACCCCACTGAGAGCTATTGCCTGTGGAACTGTAACCAATTCAGAGTCAGTGCCTGGGGAAGTTTACACATTCAGAGTCAGTGCCTGGGGAAGTTTACCCCATTCAGATTCAGTGCCTGTGGAAGTGTACCCCAGTGAGAGTAAGTGCCTGTGGAAGTTTACCCCATTCGGATTCAGTGCCAGTGGAAGTGTACCCCAGTGAGAGTCAATGCCTGTGGATTTTTACCCCATTCAGAGTCAGAGCATGTGGAAGTGTGCACCAAAGAGAGTCTTTGCCTGTGGAAGTTGACCCCATTCAGTGTCATTGCCTGTGGAAGTGCATCCCAGTGAGGGTCAGTGCCTGTGTAAGTTTACCCCATTCAGAGTCAGTGCCTGTGGAAGTGTCCCCCAGTGAGAGTCAGTGCCTGTGGACGTTTACACCAGTGAGAGTCATTGCCTGTGGAAGTTTACACCATTCAGAATCAGTGCCTGTGGAAGTTTACCCCATTCAGATTCAGTGCCTGTGGAAGTTTACCACATTCAGATTCAGTGCCTGTGGAAGTGTACCCCAGTGAGAGTCAGTGCCTGTGGACGTTTACACCAGTGAGAGTCATTGCCTGTAGAAGTGTACCCTAGTGAGAGTCAGTGACTGTGGAAGTTTACGCCATTCAGAGTCAGTGCCTGTGGAAGTTTACGCCATTCAGATTCAGTGCCTATTGGAAGTGTACTCCTGTGAGAGTCAATGCCTGTGGATGTTTACAACATTCAGAGTCAGTGCCTGTGGAAATGTACCCCTGTGAGAGTCAGTGCCTGTAGAAGTGTACCCCAGTGTGAATCAGTGGCTGGGAAGCGGCTCACCATTCGGAGACACTGCCTATGGAAGTGTACCCCACTCAGAGTCAGTGCATGTGGAAATGTACCCCAGTGAGAGTCAGTGCCTGTGGAAATTTACGCCAGTGAGAGTCAGTGCCTGTAGAAGTGTACCCAAGTGAGAGTCAGTGCCTGTGGAAATGCACCCCAGTGAGAGTCAGTGCCTGTGAAAATGTACCCCAGTGAGAGTCAGTGCCTTTGGAAGTTTTCCCCATACAGAGTCAGTGCCTGTGTAAGTGAACCCCAGTGAGAGTCAGTGTCTGTGGATGTGTACCCCAGTGAGAGTCAGTGACTGTGGAAGTTTACCCCATTCAGATTCAGTAACTGTAGAAGTTTACCCCATTCATATTCAGCGCCTGTAGACGATTACCCCATTCAGAGTCAGTGCCTGTGGAAACGTACCCCAGTGAGAGTCAGTGCCTGTAGAAGTGTACCCAAGTGAGAGTCGTTGCCTGTAGAAGTGTACCCAAGTGAGAGTCAGTGCCTGTGGAAATTTAGCCAAGTGAGAGTCAGTGCCTGTGGAACTGTTCCTCAGAGAGAGTCAGTGCCAGTAGAAATTTGCCCCATTCAGAGTCAGTGCCTGTGGAAGTGTACTCCAGTGAGAGTCAGTGCCTGTGGAAGTTTACCCCATTCAGAGTCAGTGCCTGTGGAAGTGTACCCCAGTGAGAGTCAGTGCCTGTGGAAGTTTACCCAGTCAGAGTCAGTGCCTGTCGAGGTGTACCCCAGTGAGAGTCATTGCCTGTGGAACTGTAACCAATTCAGAGTCAGTGCTTGTGGAACTTTACCCCATTCAGATTCAGTGCCTGTGGAAGTGTACCCCAGTGAGAGTAAATGCCTGTGGAAGTTTGCCCCATTCAGAATCAGTGCCTGTGGAAGGGCACTGCTGTGAGAGTCAGTGCCTGTGGAAGTTTACCCCATTCAGATTCAGTGCTTGTGGAAGTGTCCCCCAGTGAGAGTCAGTGCCTGTGGAAGTTTACGCCATTCAGATTCAGTGCCTGTGGAAGTGTACTCCTGTGAGAGTCAATGCCTGTGGAAGTTTACCACATTCAGAGTCAGTGCCTATGGAAATGTACCCCTGTGAGAGTCAGTGCATGTAGAAGTGTACCCTAGTGAGATTCAGTGGCTGGGAAGCGGCTCACCATTAGGATACACTGCCTATGGAAGTGTACCCCACTCAGAGTCAGTGCATGTGGAAATGTACCCCAGTGAGAGTCAGTGCCTGTGGAAATGTACGCCAGTGAGAGTCAGTGCCTGTAGAAGTGTACCCAAGTGAGAGTCAGTGCATGTGGAAAGGCACGCAAGTGAGAGTCAGTGCCTGTGAAAATGTACCCCAGTGAGTGTCAGTCCCTCTGGAAGTGTTCCCCAGTGAGTGTCAGTGCCTGTGGAAGTTTACCCCATTCAGAGTCAGTGCCTCTGGAAGTGTACCCCAGTGAGAGTCAGTGCCTGTGGAAGTGCACCCAAGTGAGGGTCAATGCCTGTGGAAGTGTAACCCATTCAGAGTCAGTGGCTGTGGAAGTGTCCCCCTGTGAGAGTCAGTGCCTGTGGAAGTGTACCCAAGTTAGAGTCATTGCCTCTGGAAGATTTCCCCATTCAGATTCAGTACCAGTGGATGTTTACCCCATTCACAGTCAGTGGCTGTGGAAGTTTACCCCATTCAGAGTCAGTGCCTGTGTAAGTGTTCCCCAGTGAGATTCAGTGCCTGTGGATGTTTACCCCATTCAGATTCAGTACCTGTAGAAGTTTACCCCATTCAGATTACAGAGCCGGTAGAAGTTAACCCCATTCAGAGTCAGTTCCTGTGAAAGTTTACCCTATTCAGAGTCAGTGCCAGTGGAAGTGTACCCCAGTGAGAGTCAGTGCCTGTGGAAGTGTACCCCAGTGAGAGTCGGTGCCTGTGGAAGTTTACCCCATTCAGAGTCAGTGCCTGTGCAAGTCTACCCCATTCAGATTCAGTACCTCTAGAAGTTTACACCATTCAGATTCAGTGCCTATAGAAGTGTACCCCACTCAGAGTCAGTGCATGTGGAAATGTACACCATTGAGAGTCAGTGCCTGTGGAAATGTACCCCAGTGAGAGTCAGTGCCTTCAGAGGTGTACCCAAGTGAGATTCAGTGCCTGTAGAAGTGTACCCAAGTGAGAGTCAGTGCCTGTGGAAATGTACCCCAGTGAGAGTCAGTGCCTGAAGAAGTGTACCCAAGTGAGAATCAGTGCCTGTGGAAGTTTACCCCATTCAGATTCAGTGCCTGTGGAAATGTACCCCAGTGAGAGCCAGTGGCTGTGGAAGTGTACCCCATTCAGAGTCAGTGCCTCTGGAAGTGTACCCCAGTGAGAGTCAGTGCCTGTGGAAGTGCACCAAAGTGAGGGTCAATACCTGTGAAAGTGTACCCCATTCGGAGTCAGTGGCAGGGGAAGTGTCCCCCTGTGAGAGTCAGTGCCTATGGGAGTGTACCCCAGTTAGTGTCATTGCCTCTGGAAGATTACCCCATTCAGAGTCAGTACCTGTGGATGTTTACCCCATTCAGTGTCAGTGCCTGTGGAAGTTTACCCCATTCAGAGTCAGTGCCTGTGTAAGTGTACCCCAGTGAGATTCAGTACCTGTAGAAGTTTACCCCATTCAGATTCAGAGCCTGTAGAAGTTAACCCCATTCAGAGTCAGTGCCTTTGGAAGTTTTCCCCATTCCGAGTCAGTGCCTGTGTAAGTGTACCCCAGTGAGAGTCAGTTCCTGTGGAAGTGTACCCCAGTGAGAGTCAGTGCCTGTGGAAATGTACCCCAGTGAAAGTCAGTGCCTGTGGAAGTTTACCAGACTCAGATTCAGTACCTGTAGAAGTTTACGACATTCAGATTCAGTGCCTGTCGAAGTGTACCCCAGTTAGAGTCAGTGCCTGTGGAAGTTTACCCCATTCAGAGTCAGTGCATGTGTAAATGTACCCCAGTGAGAGTCAGTGCCTGTGGAAGTGTACCCCAGTGAGAGTCAGTGCCTGTGGAAGTTTACCCTATTCAGATTCAGTGCCTCTAGAAGTGTACCCCACTCAGTGTCAGTGCATGTGGAAATGTACACCAGTGAGAGTCAGTGCCTGTGGAAATGTACCCCAGTGAGAGTCAGTGCCTTTAGAAGTGTACCCAAGTGAGAGTCAGTGCCTGTAGAAGTGTACCCCAGTGTGAGTCAGTGCCTGTGGAAATGTACCCCAGTGAGAGTCAGTGCCTGAAGAAGTGTACCCAAGTGAGAATCAGTGCCTGTGGAAGTTTACCCCATTCAGATTCAGTGCCTGTGGAAGTGTACCCCAGTGAGAGTCAGTGCCTGAAGAAGTGTACCCAAGTGAGAATCAGTGCCTGTGGAAGTTTACCCCATTCAGATTCAGTGCCTGTGGAAGTGTACCCCAGTGAGAGTCAGTGCCTGTGGAAGTTTACCCCATTCGGAGTCAGTGCCTGTGGAAGTGTGCCCCAGTGAGAGTCAGTGCCTGTGGAAGTTTACCCCATTCAGAGTCAGTGCCTGTGGAAGTGCACCCAAGTGAGGGTCAATGCCTGTGGAACAAAAACAAGAAATGCTGGAATCACTCAGCATGTCTGGCAGCATCTGTGGTAAGAGAAGCCGAGTTTACGTTTCTGGTCAGTGACCCTTCTTCGGAACTAACAAATATTAGAAAAGTCACAGATTATAAACAAGTGAGGTGGGGGTGGGGCAAGAGATAACAAAAGAGCAGGTGCAGATTGGACCAGGCCTCATAGCTGACCAAAAGTTCACGGAGAAAAGGCAAACAATATGTTAATGGTGTGTTGAAAGACAAAGCAATATTGTTTGCCTTTTCTCCGTGACCTTTTGGTCTGCTATCTGCACCTTCTCGTTTGTTATCTCTTGCCCCACCACCACCTCACTTGTTTATAATCTGTGACTTTTCTAATATTTGTCAGTTCCGAAGAAGGGTCACTGACCCGAAACGTTAACTCTGCTTCTCTTTCCACAGATGCTGCCAGACCTGCTGAGTGATTCCAGAATTTCTTGTTTTTGTTTCAGATTTCCAGCATCCGCAGTATTTTGCTTTTATTTCATTGCCAGTGGAAGTTTACCCCATTCAGAGTCAGTGCCTGTGGAAGTGTCCCCCAGTGGGAGTCAGTGCCTGTGGAAGTGTACCCCAGTGAGAGTCATTGCCTCTGGAAGTATACCCCATTCAGAGTCAGTACCTGTGGATATTTACGCCATTCAGATTCAGTGCCTGTGTAAGTGTACCCCAGTGAGAGTCAGTGCCTGTGGATGTTTGCGCCATTATGAGTCAGTGCCTGTGGAAGTGTCCCCCAGTGAGAGTCAGCGCCTGTGGAAGTTTACCCCTTTCAGAGTCAGTGCCTGTGGCAGTGTCCCCCAGTGTGAGTCAGTGCCTGTGGAAGTTTACCCCATGCAGATTCAGTACCTGTAGAAGTTTTCCCCATTCAGATTCAGTGTCTGTAGAAGATTACCCCTTTCAGAGTCACTGCCTGTGGACGTTTACCCCATTCAGTGTCAGTACCTGTGGAAGTGTACTCCTGTGAGAGTCAATGCCTGTGGAAGTTTACCACATTCAGAGTCAGTGCCTGTGGAAATGTACCCCTGTGATAGTCAGTGCCTGTAGAAGTGTATCAGTGAGATTCAGTGGCTGGGAAGCGGCTCACCATTAGGAGACACTGCCTATGGAAGTGTACCCCACTCAGAGTCAGTGCATGTGGAAATGTACCCCAGTGAGAGTCAGTGCCTGTGGAAATGTACGCCAGTGAGAGTCAGTGCCTGTAGAAGTGTACCCAATTGAGAGTCAGTGCCTGTGGAAATGCACCCCAGTGAGAGTCAGTGCCTGTGAAAATGTACCCCAGTGAGAGTCATTGCCTTTGGAAGATTTCCCCATACAGAGTCAGTGCCTGTGTAAGTGTACCCCAGTGAGAGTCAGTGCCTGTGGAAGTGTACCCCAGTGAGAGTCAGTGCCTGTGGAAGTTTACCCCATTCAGATTCAGTAACTGTAGAAGTTTACCCCATTCATATTCAGTGCCTGTACACGATTACCCCATTCAGAGTCAGTGCCTGTGGAAGTGTACCCCATTCAGAGTCAGTGCCTGTGGAAGTTTACCCAAGTGAGATTCAGTGCCTGAAGAAGTGTACCCAAGTGAGAGTCAGTGCCTGTGGAAATTTACCCAAGCGAGAGTCAGTGCCTGTGGAACTGTTCCTCAGAGAGAGTCAGTGCCAGTAGAAATTTGCCCCATTCAGAGTCAGTGCCTGTGGAAGTGTACTCCAGTGAAGGCTAGCTGAAAGAAGACAGAGGGTGGTGGTTGATGGCAAATGTTCATCCTGGAGTTTAGTTACTAGTGCTGCACCGCAAGGATCTTTTTTGGGGCCACTGCTGTATGTCATTTTTATAAATGACCTGGAAGTGGGTGTAGAAGGGTGGGTTAGTAAATTTGCAGATGACACTAAGGTCGGTGGAGTTGTGGATAGTGCCGAAGGATGTTGTAGGGTACAGAGAGACATAGATAGGCTGCAGAGCTGGGCTGAGAGATGGCAAATGGAGTTTAATGCAGAAAAGTGTGAGGTGATTCACTTTGGAAGGAGTAAGAGGAATGCAGAGTACTGGGCTAATGGGAAGATTCTTGGTAGTGTAGATGAACAGAGAGATCTTGGTGTCCAGGTGCATAAATCCCTGAAGGTTGCTAACCAGGTTAATAGGGCTGATAAGAAGGCATATGGTGTGTTAGCTTTTATTAGTAGGGGGGTCGAGTTTCGGAGCCACGAGGTCATGCTGCAGCTGTACAAAACTCTGGTGAGACCGCACCTGGAGTATTGCGTGCAGCTCTGGTCACCGCATTATAGAAAGGATGTGGAAGCTATGGAAAGGGTGCAGAGGAGATTTACTAGGATGTTGCCTGGTATGGAGGGAAGGTCTTACGAGGAAAGGCTGAGGGACTTGAGGTTGTTTCCGTTGGAGAGAAGGAGGAGGAGAGGTGACTTAATAGAGACATATAAGATAATCAGAGGGTGAGATAGGGTGGATAGTGAGAGCCTTTTTCCTCGGATGGTGATGGCAAACGCGAGGGGACATAGCTTCAAGTTGAGGGGTGATAGATATTGGACAGATGTGAGAGGTAGTTTCTTTATTCAGAGAGTAGTAAGGGCGTGGAATGCCCTGCCTGCAGCAGTAGTAGATTCGCCAACTTTAAGGGCATTTAAGTGGACATTGGATAGACACATGGATGAAAATGGAATAGTGTAGGTCAGATGGTTTCACAGGTCGGCGCAACATCGAGGGCCGAAGGGCCTGTACTGCGCTGTAATGTTCTAATTTTAATTCTGATTCAGTGCCTGTGGAAGTTTACCACATTCAGAGTCAGTGCCTGTGGAAGTGTACCCCAGTGAGAGTCAGTGCCTGTGGAAGTTTACCCAGTCAGAGTCAGTGCCTGTCGAAGTGTACCCCACTGAGAGACATTGCCTGTGGAACTGTAACCAATTCAGAGTCAGTGAATGTGGAACTTTACCCCATTCAGATTCAGTGCCTGTGGAAGTGTACCCCAGTGAGAGTAAATGCCTGTGGAGGTTTACCCCATTCAGAGTCAGTGCCTGTGAAAGTGTACCCCAGTGAGAGTCAGTGCCTGTGGAAGTTTACCCCATTCAGATTCAGTACCTGTAGAAGTTTACCCCATTCAGATGCAGTGCCTGTAGAAGTTTACCCCATTCAGAGTCAGTGCCTGTGGAAGTGTACCCCAGTGACATTCAGTGCCTGCAGAAGTGTACCCCAGAGAGATTCAGTGGCTGCGAGCGGCTCCCCATTAGGAGTCACTGCCGATAGAAGTGTACCCCACTCAGAGTCAGTGCATGTGGAAATGTACCCCAGTGAGAGTCAGTGCCTGTGGAAATGTACCCGAGTGAGAGTCAGGGCCTGCAGAAGTGTACCCAAGTGAGAGTCAGTGCCTGTAGAAGTGTACCCAATTGAGAGTCAGTGCCAGTAGAAGTGTACCCAAGTGAGAGTCAGTGCATGTGGAAATGTACCCCAGTGAGAGTCAGTGCCTGTGGAAATGTACCCCAGTGAGAGTCAGTGCCTGCAGAAGTGTACCCAAGTGAGAGACAGTGCCTGGAGAAATGTACCCAATTGAGAATCTGTGCCTGTGGAAATGTACACCAGTGAGAGTCAGTCACTGTGGAAATGTACCCCAGTGAGAGTCAATGCCTGTAGAAGTGTACCCCATTCAGAGTCAGTGCCTGTGGAAGTGTACCCCTGTGAGAGTCAGTGCCTGTCGAAGTGCACCCCACTGAGAGTCATTGCCTATGGAACTGTAACCAATTCAGAGTCAGTGCCTGTGGAAGTTTACCCCATTCAGAGTCAGTTCCTGGGGAAGTTTACCCCATTCAGATTCAGTGCCTGTGGAAGTTTACCGCAGTGACAGTCAGTGGCTGTGGAATTTACCCCATTCAGATTGAGTGCATGTGGAAGTGTACCCCAGTGAGAGTCAATGCCTGTGGAGGTTTACCCCATTCAGATTCAGTGCATGTGGAAGTGTACCCCAGTGAGAGTCTGTGCCTGTGGAAGTTTACCTCATTCAGAGTCAGTGCCTGTGGAAGTGCACCCCAGTGAGGGTCAGTGCCTGTGGAAGTTTACCACTTTCAGACTCAGTGCCTGTGGAAGTTTACCCCATTCAGATTCAGTACCTGTGGAAGTTTACCCCATTCAGAGTCAGTGCCTGTGGAAGTGTACCCCAGTGAGAGTCAGTGCCTGTGGAAGTTTACCCCATTCAGATTCAGTACCTGTAGAGGTTTACCACATTCAGATTCAGTGCCTGTCGAAGTTTA
The DNA here is from genome assembly GCF_036365525.1 of Heterodontus francisci. NCBI lineage: Eukaryota > Metazoa > Chordata > Chondrichthyes > Heterodontiformes > Heterodontidae > Heterodontus > Heterodontus francisci. The sequence goes on from NC_090395.1 coordinate 1,940,032, forward strand.
CCCCATTCAGAGTCAGTGCCTGTGGAAGTTTACCCCATTCAGAGTCAGTGCCTGTGGAAGTGGACCCCAGTGAGAGTTAGTGCCTTTTGAAGTTTACCCCATTCAGAGTCAGTGCCTGTGTAAGAGTACCCCAGTGAGAGTCAGTGCCTGTGGAAGTGTACCCCATTCTGATTCAGTGCCTGTGGAAGTGATCCCAGTGAGAGTCAGTGCCTGTGGAAGTGTACCCCAGTGAGAGTCAGTGCCTGTGGAAGTGTCCCCCAGTGAGCGACAGTGCCTGTGGAAGTGTACCCCAGTGAGAGTCATTGCCTCTGGAAGTGTACCCCAGTGAGAGTCAGTGCCTGTGGAAGTTTACCCCATTCAGATTCAGTACCTGTAGAAGTTTACCACATTCAGATTCAGTGCCTGTCGAAGTTTACCCCATTCAGAGTCAGTGCCTGTGGAAGTTTACCCCATTCAGAGTCAGTGCCTGTGGAAGTTTACCACTTTCAGACTCAGTGCCTGTGGAAGTTTACCCCATTCAGATTCAGTACCTGTGGAAGTTTACCCCATTCAGAGTCAATGCCTGTGGAAATGTACCCCAGTGAGAGTCAGTGCCTGCAGAAGTGAACCCAAGTGGAAGTCAGTGCCTGTAGAAGTGTACCCAAGTGAGAGTCAGGGCCTGTGGAAATTTACCCAAGTGAGAGTCAGTGCCTGTGGAACTGTTCCTCAGAGAGAGTCAGTGCCAGTAGAAATTTGCCCCATTCAGAGTCAGTGCCTGTGGAAGTGTACTCCAGTGAAGGCTAGCTGAAAGAAGACAGAGGGTGGTGGTTGATGGCAAATGTTCATCCTGGAGTTTAGTTACTAGTGGTGTCCCGCAAGGATCTGGTTTGGGGCCACTGCTGTTTGTCATTTTTATAAATGACCTGGAAGAGGGTGTAGAAGGGTGGGTTAGTAAATTTGCAGATGACACTAAGGTCGGTGGAGTTGTGGATAGTGCCGAAGGATGTTGTAGGGTACAGAGAGACATAGATAGGCTGCAGAGCTGGGCTGAGAGATGGCAAATGGAGTTTAATGCAGAAAAGTGTGAGGTGATTCACTTTGGAAGGAGTCAGAGGAATGCAGAGTACTGGGCTAATGGGAAGATTCTTGGTAGTGTAGATGAACAGAGAGATCTTGGTGTCCAGGTGCATAAATCCCTGAAGGTTGCTAACCAGGTTTATAGGGCTGTTAAGAAGGCATATGGTGTGTTAGCTTTTATTAGTAGGGGGGTCGAGTTTCGGAACCACGAGGTCATGCTGCAGCTGTACAGAACTCTGGTGAGACCGCACCTGGAGTATTGCGTGCAGATCTGGTCACCGCATTATAGAAAGGATGTGGAAGCTATGGAAAGGGTGCAGAGGAGATTTACTTGGATGTTGCCTGGTATGGAGGGAAGGTCTTACGAGGAAAGGCTGAGGGACTTGAGGTTGTTTTCGTTGGAGAGAAGGAGGAGGAGAAGTGACTTAATAGAGACATATAAGATAATCAGAGGGTTAGATAGGGTGGATAGTGAGAGCCTTTTTCCTCGGATGGTGATGGCAAACACGAGGGGACATAGCTTCAAGTTGAGGGGCGATAGATATCGGACTGATGTGAGAGGTAGTTTCTTTATTCAGAGAGTAGTAAGGGCGTGGAATGCCCTGCCTGCAGCAGTAGTAGATTCGCCAACTTTAAGGGCATTTAAGTGGACATTGGATAGACACATGGATGAAAATGGAATAGTGTAGGTCAGATGGTTTCACAGGTCGGCGCAACATCGAGGGCCGAAGGGCCTGTCCTGCGCTGTAATGTTCTAATTATAATTCTAATTCAGTGCCTGTGGAAATTTACCCCATTCTGAGTCTGTGCCTGTGGAAGTGTACCCCAGTGAGAGTCAGTGCCTGTGGAAGTTTACCCAGTCAGAGTCAGTGCCTGACGAAGTGTACCCCACTGAGAGACATTGCCTGTGGAACTGTAACCAATTCAGAGTCAGTGCCTGTGGAACTTTACCCCATTCAGATTCAGTGCCTGTGGAAGTGTACCCCAGTGAGAGTAAATGCCTGTGGAAGTTTACCCCATTCAGAGTCAGTGCCTGTGGAAGTGTACCCTAGTGAGAGTCAGTGCCTGTGGAAGTTTACCCCATTCAGATTCAGTACCTGTAGAAGTTTACCCCATTCAGATGCAGTGCCTGTAGAAGTTTACCTCATTCAGTGTCTGTGCCTGTGGAAGTTTACCACAGTGAGAGTCAGTGCCTTTGGAAGTTTACCCCATACAGAGTCAGTGCCTGTGTAATTGTACCCCAGTGAGAGTCAGTGCCTGTGGAAGTGTACCCCAGTGAGAGTCAGTGCCTGTGGAAGTTTACCCCATTCAGATTCAGAAACTGTAGACGTTTTCCCCATTCATATTCAGTGCCTGGAGAAGTTTACCCCATTCAGAGTCAGTGCCTGTGTAAGTGTACCCCATTCAGAGTCAGTGCCTGTGGAAGTGTAACACAGTGAGAGTCAGTGCATGTGGAAGTTTACCCCATTCAGAGTCAGTGCCTGTGGAAGTGTACCCCAGTGACAGTCAGTGCCTGCAGAAGTGTACCCCAATGTGATTCAGTGGCTGTGGAGCGGCTCTCCATTAGGAGTCACTGCCTATAGAAGTGTACCCCACTCAGAGTCAGTGCATGTGGAAATGTACCCCAGTGAGAGTCAGGGCCTGTAGAAGTGTGCCCAAGTGACAGTCAGTGCCTGTAGAAGTGTACCCAAGTGAGAGTCAGTGCATGTGGTAATGTACCCCAGTGAGAGTCAGTGCCTGTAGAAGTGTACCCAATTGAGAGTCAGTGCCAGTAGAAGTGTACCCAAGTGAGAGTCAGTGCATGTGGTAATGTACCCCAGTGAGAGTCAGTGCCTGTGGAAATGTACCCCAGTGAGAGTCAGTGCTTGTAGAAGTGTACCCAAGTGAGAGACAGTGCCTGTAGAAATGTACCCAATTGAGAATCTGTGCCTGTGGAAATGTACACCAGTGAGAGTTAGTCACTGTGGAAATGTACCCCAGTGAGAGTCAATGCCTGTAGAAGTGTACCCCATTCAAAGTCAGTGCCTGTGGAAGTGTACCCCAGTGAGAGTCAGTGCCTGTCGAAGTGTACCCCACTGAGAGTCATTGCTTGTGGAACTCTAACCAATTCAGAGTCAGTACCTGTGGAAGTTTACCCCATTCAGAGTCAGTTCCTGGGGAAGTTTACCCCATTCAGATTCAGTGCCTGTGGAAGTTTACCGCAGTGACAGACAGTGGCTGTGGAATTTACCCCATTCAGATTGAGTGCAAGTGGAAGTGTACCCCAGTGAGAGTCAATGCCTGTGGAGGTTTACCCCATTCAGATTCAGTGCATGTGGAAGTGTACCCCAGTGAGAGTCTGCGCCTGTGGAAGTTTCCCTCATTCAGAGTCAGTGCCTGTGGAAGTGCACCCCAGTGAGGGTCACTGCCTGTGGAAGTTTACCACTTTCAGACTCAGTGCCTGTGGAAGTTTACCCCATTCAGATTCAGTACCTGTGGAAGTTTACCCCATTCAGAGTCAGTGCCTGTGGAAGTGTACCCCAGTGAGAGTCAGTGCCTGTGGAAGTTTACCCCATTCAGATACAGTACCTGTAGAAGTTTACCACATTCAGATTCAGTGCCTGTCGAAGTTTACACCATTCAGAGTCAGTGCCTGTGGAAGTTTACCCATTCAGACTCAATGCCTGTGGAAGTGGACCCCAGTGAGAGTTAGCGCCTTTGGAAGTTTACCCCATTCAGTGTCAGTGCCTGTGTAAGTGTACCCCAGTGAGAGTCAGTGCCTGTGGAAGTGTACCCCAGTGAGAGTCAGTGCCTGTGGAATTTACCCCATTCAGAGTCTGTGCCTGTGGAAGTGTACCCCAGTGAGAGTCATTGCATCTGGAAGTGTACCCCAGTGAGATTCAGTGCCTGTGTAAGTTTACCCCATTCAGATTCAGTACCTGTAGAAGTGTACCACATTCAGATTCAGTGCCTGTCGAAGTTTACCCCATTCAGAGTCAGTGCCTGTGGAAGTTTACCCCATTCAGAGTCAGTGCCTGTGGAAGAGTACCCAGTGAGAGTCTGTGCCTTTGGAAGTTTACCCCATTCGGAGTCAGTGCCTGTGGAAGTGTACCCCAGTGAGAGTCAGTGCCTGTGGAAGTTTACCCCATTCTGATTCAGTACCTGTAGAAGTTTACCACATTCAGATTCACAGCCAGTCGAAGTTTACCCCATTCAGAGTCAGTGCCTGTGGAAGTTTACCCCATTCAGAGTCAGTGCCTTTGGAAGTGTACCCCAGTGAGAGTCAGTGCCTTTGGAAGTTTACCCCAGTGAGAGTCAGTGCCTGTCGAAGTGTACCCCATTCAGAGTCAGTGCCTGTGGAAGTTTTCCCCATTCAGAGTCAGTGGCTGTGGAAGTGTGCCCCAGTGACAGTCAGTGCCTGTGGAAGTTTATCCCATTCAGTGTCAGTGCCTGTGGAAGTTTACCCCAGTCAGAGTCAGTGCCTGTGGATGTTTACCCCATTCAGCATCAGTACCTGTAGATGTTAACCCCATTCAGATTCAGCGCCTGTAGAAGTGTACCCCACTGAGAGTCAGTGCCAGTGGAAATGTACCCCTGTGAGAGTCAGTGCCTGTAGAAGTGTACCCCAGTGAGATTCAGTAGCTGTGGAGCGGCTCTCCATTCGGAGTCACTGCCTATAGAAGTGTATCCCATTCAGAGTCAGTGCATGTGGAAATGTACCACAGTGAGAGTCAGTGCCTGTGGAAATGTACCCCAGTGAGAGTCAGTGCCTGTGGAAATGTACCCCAGTGAGTGTCAGTGCCTGTGGAAGTTTACCCCATTCAGAGTCAGGGTCTGTGGAAGTGTACCCCAATGACAGTCAGTGCCTGTGGAAGTTTTCCCCATCAGAGTCAGTGCCTGTGGAAGTGCACCCAAGTGAGGGTCAGTGCCTGTGGATGTTTACCCCATTCAGAGTCAGTGCCTGTGTAAGTGTACCCCATTCAGTGTCAGTGCCTGTGGAAGTTTACCCCATTCAGAGTCAGTGCCTGTGGAAGTGAACCCCAGTGACAGTCAGTGCCTGCAGAAGTGTACCCCGGTGAGATTCAGTGGCAGGTGAGCGGCTCTCCATTCGGAGTCACTGCCTACAGAAGTGTACCCCACTCAGAGTCAGTGCATGTTGAAATGTACCCCAGTGTGTGTCAGTGCCTGTGGAAATGTACCCGAGTGAGCGTCAGGGCCTGTAGAAGTGTACCCAAGTGAGAGTCAGTGCCTGTAGAAGTGTACCCAATTGAGAGTCAGTGCCAGTAGAAGTGTACCCAAGTGAGAGTCAGTGCATGTGGTAATGTACCCCAGTGAGAGTCAGTGGCTGTGGAAATGTACCCCAGTGAGAGTCAGTGCCTGTAGACGTGTACCCAATGAGAGACAGTGCCTGTAGAAGTGTACCCAAGTGAGAGTCAGTGCCTGTGGAAGTTTATGCCATTCAGATTCAGTACGTGTAGAAGTTTACCCCATTCATATTCAGTGCCTGTGGAGGTGTACCCCAGTGAGAGTCATTGCCTGTGGAAGTGTACCCCAGTGAGAGTCAGTGCCTGTGGAAGTTTAACCCATTCAGAGTCAGTGCCTGTGGAAGTGTACCCCAGTGAGAGTCATTGCCTGTGGAAGTGTACCCCAGTGAGAGTCAATGCCTGTGGAAGTTTACCCCCTTCAGCTTCAGTCCCTGCAGATGTTTGCACCATTCATATTCAGTGCCTGTAGAAGTGTACCCAGTGAGATTCAGTGCCAGTGGAAATGTACCCCTGTGAGAGTCAGTGCCTGTAGAAGTGTTCCCCATTGAGATTCAGTGGCTTGGGAGCGGCTCTCCATTAGGAGTCACTGCCTATAGAAGTGTATCCCATTCAGAGTCAGTGCACGTGGAAAGGTACACCAGTGAGAGTCAGTGCCTGCAGAAGTGTACCCAAGTGAGAGTCAGTGCCTGTAGAAGTGTACCCAAGTGAGAGTCAGTGCCTGAAGAAGAGATCCCAAGCGAGAGTCGGTGCCTGTGGAAGTTTACCCCTTTCAGATTCAGTGCCTGTGGAATTGTACCCCAGTGATAGTCAGTGCCTGTGGAAGTTACCCCATTCAGAGTCAGTGCCTGTGGACGTTTACCCCAGTGAGAGTCATTGCCTCTAGAAGGTTACGCCATTCAGAATCAGTGCCTGTGGAAGTTTACCCCATTCAGATTCAGTGCCTCTGGCAGTGTACCCCATTCAGTCTCAGTGCCTGTGTAAGTTTACCCCATTCAGAGTCAGTGCCTGTGGAAGTGTACCCCAGCGAGAGTCAGTGCCTGTGGACGTTTACCCCATTCAGAGTCAGTGCCTGTGGAAGTTTACCCCAGTGAGAGTCAGAGCTTGTGGAAGATTTCACCATTCAGATTCAGTACCTGTAGAGGTTTACCCCATTCAGATTCTGTGCCAGTAGAAGTGTACACAAGGGAGATTCAGTGCCAGTGGAAATGTATCCCTGTGAGAGTCAGTGCCTGTGGAAATGTACTCCAGTGAGAGTCAGAGGCTGCAGAAGTGTACCCAAGTGAGAGTCAGTGCCTGCATAAGTGTACCCAAGTGAGAGTCAGTGCCTTTGGAAGTTTACCCCATTCAGATTCAGTGCCTGTGGATGTGTCCCCCAGTGAATGTCAGTGCCTGTGGAAGTTTACCCCATTCAGATTCAGTACCTGTAGAAGTTTACCCCATTCAGATGCAGTGCCTGTAGAAGTTTACACCATTCAGAGTCAGTGCCTGTGGAAGTTTACCCCATTCAGAGTCAGTACCTGTGGAAGTGTACCCCAGTGAGAGTCAGTGCCTTTGGAAGTTTACCCCATTCGGAGTCAGTGCCTGTGTAATTGTACCCCAGTGAGAGTCAGTGCCTGTGGAGGTGTACCCCATTCAGATTCAGAAACTGTAGACGTTTTCCCCATTCATATTCAGTTGCTGGAGAGGTTTACCCCATTCAGAGTCAGTGCCTGTAGAAGTGTACCCCAGTTCGAGTCAGTGCCGAGGGAACGGTATCCAAGTGACAGCTAGAGCCTGTGGGACTGCACCCCAGTGAGAGACAGTGCCTGTGGAAGTGTAACCCAGTCAGAGTCAGTGCCTGTCGAAGTGTACCCCACTGAGAGTCAGTGGCTGTGGAAATGTACCCCAGTGAGAGTAAGTGCCTGTGGAAGTTTACCCCATTCGGATTCAGTGCCAGTGGAAGTGTACCCCAGTGAGAGTCAATGCCTGTGGATGTTTACCCCATTCAGAGTCAGTGCATGTGGAAGTGTGCACCAAAGAGAGTCTTTGCCTGTGGAAGTTGACCCCATTCAGTGTCATTGCCTGTGGCAGTGTACCCCATTCAGACTCAGTGCCTGTGGAATTTTACCCCATTCAGAGTCAGTGCCTGTGGAAGTTTACCCCAGTGAGAGTCAGAGCTTTTGGAAGTTTACCCCATTCAGATTCAGTGCCTGTAGTAGTGTACCCCAGGGAGATTCAGTGCCAGTGGAAATGTATCCCTGTGAGAGTCAGTGCCTGTGGAAATGTACTCCAGTGAGAGTCAGAGGCTGCAGAAGTGTACCCAAGTGTGAGTCAATGCTTGCAGAAGTGTACCCAAGTGAGAGTCAGTACCTGTGGATGTTTACCCCATTCAGATTCAGTACCTGTAGAAGTTTACCCCATTCAGATGCAGTGCCTGTAGAAGTTTACCCCATTCAGAGTCAGAGCCTGTGGAAGTTTACCCCATTCAGAGTCAGTTCCTGTGGAAGTGTACCCCAGTGAGAGTCAGTGCATGTGGAAATGTACCCCAGTGAGAGTCAGTGCCTGTGGAAATGTTCCCCAGTGAGAGTCAGTGCCTGTAGAAGTGTACCCAAGTGAGAGACAGTGCCTGTGGAAGTTTACCCCATTCAGAGTCAGTGCCTGTGGAAGTTTACCCCATTCAGATTCAGTACCTGTAGAAGTTTACCCCATTCAGATTCAGTGCCTGTGGAAGTGTACCCCTTTCATTGTCAGTGCCTGTGAAAGTTTACCCCATTCAGAGTCAGTGCCTGTGGAAGTGTACCCCAGTGAGAGTCAGTGCCTGTGGAGGTTTACCCCATTTAGAGTCAGTGCCTGTGGAAGTTTACCCCAGTGAGAGTCAGTGCCTGTGGAAGTTTACCCCATTCAGCTTCAGTCCCTGTAGAAGTTTACACCATTCAGATTCAGTGCCTGTCGAAGTGTACCCAGTGAGAGTCAGTGCCAGTGGAAATGTACCCCTGTGAGAGTCAGTGCCTGTAGAAGTGTACCCCAGTGAGATTCAGTGGCTGGGGAGCGGCTCTCCATTAGGAGTCACTGCCTGTAGAAGTGTACCCCATTCAGAGTCAGTGCATGTGGAAAGGTACACCAGTGAGAGTCAGTGCCTGCAGAAGTGTACCCAAGTGAGTCAGTGCCTGTAGAAGTGTACCCAAGTGAGAGTCAGTGCCTGTGGAAGTTTACCCCATTCAGATTCAGTGCCTGTGGAAGTGTACCCCAGTGAGAGTCTTTGCCTGTGGAAGTTTACCCCATTCAGAGTCCGTGCCTGTGGACGTTTATCCCAGTGAGTGTCATTGCCTCTAGAAGTTTACGCCATTCAGAATCAGTGCCAATGGAAGTTTACCCCATTCAGATTCAGTGCCTGTGGCAGTGTACCCCATTCAGATTCATTGCCTGTGGAATTTTACCCCATTCAGTGTCAGTGCCTGTGGAAGTTTACCCCAGTGAGAGTCAGAGCTTCTGGAAGTTTTCCCCATTCAGATTCAGTACCTGTAGAAGTTTACCCCATTCAGATTCAGTGCCTGTAGAAGTGTACACCAGGGAGATTAAGTGCCAGTGGAAATGTATCCCTGTGAGAGTCAGTGCCTGTGGAAATGTACTCCAGTGAGAGTCAGAGGCTGCAGAAGTGTACCCAAGTGAGAGTCAATGCTTGCAGAAGTGTACCCAAGTGAGAGTCAGTGCATGTGGAAATGTACCCCAGTGAGAGTCAGTGCCAGTGGAAATGCACCCCAGTGAGAGTCAGTGCCTGTAGAAGTGTATCCAAGTGAGAGTCAGTGCCTGTGGAAGTTTACCCCATTCAGATTCAGTGCCTGTGGATGTTTACCCCATTCAGATTCAGTACCTGTAGAAGTTTACCCCATTCAGATGCAGTGCCTGTAGAAGTTTACCCCATTCAAAGTCAGAGCCTGTGGAATTTTACCCCATTCAGAGTCAGTACCTGTGGAAGTGTACCCCAGTGAGAGTCAGTGCATGTGGAAATGTACCCCAGTGAGCGTCAGTACCTGTGGAAATGTACCCCAGTGAGAGTCAGTGCCTGTAGAAGTGTACCCAAGTGGGAGACAGTGCCTGTAGAAGTGTCCCCAATTGAGAATCTGTGCCTGTGGAAATGTACACCAGTGAGAGTCAGTCACTGTGGAAATGTACCCCAGTGAGAGTCAATGCCTGTAGAAGTGTACCCCATTCAGATTCAGTGCCTGTGGAAGTTTACCCCATTCAGAGTCAGTGCCTGTGAAATTGCACACCAGTGAGAGTCAGTGCCTGTGGAAGTTTACTCCATTCAGAGTCAGTGCCTGTGGAAGTGTCCCCCAGTGTGAGTCAGTGCCTGTGGAAGTTTACCCCATTCTGATTCAGTACCTGTAGATATTTACCCCATTCAGATTCAGTGCCTGCAGAAGTTTACACCATTCAGAGTCACTGCCTGTGGAAGTTTACCCCATTCAGATTTTGTGCCTGTAGAACTGTACCCCAGTGAGATTCAGTGCCAGTGGAAATGTATCCCTGTGAGAGTCAGTGCCTGTGGAAATGTACTCCAGTGAGAGTCAGAGGCTGCAGAAATGTACCCAAGTGAGAGTCAATGCTTGCAGAAGTGTACCCAAGTGAGAGTCAGTACCTGTGGATGTTTACCCCATTCAGATTCAGTACCTGTAGACGTTTACCCCATTCAGATGCAGTGCCTGCAGAAGTTTACCCCATTCAGAGTCAGAGCCTGTGGAAGTTTAGCCCATTCAGAGTCAGTTCCTGTGGAAGTGTACCCCAGTGAGAGTCAGTGCATGTGGAAATGTACCCCAGTGAGAGTCAGTGCCTGTGGAAATGTACCCCAGTGAGGGTCAGTGCCTGTAGAAGTGTACCCAAGTGAGAGACAGTGCCTGTGGAAGTTTACCCCATTCAGAGTCAGTGCCTGTGGAAGTTTACCCCATTCAGATTCAGTACATGTAGACGTTTACACCATTCAGATTCAGTGCCGGTAGAAGTTTACCCCATTCGGATTCACTACCTGTAGAAGTTTACACCATTCAGATTCAGTACCTGCAGAAGTTCACCCCATTCAGATTCAGTGCCTGTGGAAATGTACCCCAGTGAGAGTCAGTGCCTTTGGAATTTTACCCCACTCAGAGACAGTGCCTGTGGAAGTGTACCCCAGTGAGAGTCAGTTCCTGTGGAAGTTTACCCCATTCAGAGTCAGTGCCTGTGGATGTATACCCCAGTGACAGTCAGTGCCTGTGGAAGTTTAACCCATTCAGATTCAGTACCTGTAGAAGTTTACCCCATTCAGATTCAGTGCCTGTGGAAGTGTACCCCTTTCATTGTCAGTGCCTGTGAAAGTTTACCCCATTCAGAGTCAGTGCCTGTGGAAGTGTACCCCACTGAGAGTCAGTGCCTGTGGAAGTTTACCCCATTTAGAGTCAGTGCCTGTGGAAGTTTACCCCAGTGAGAGTCAGTGCCTGTGGAAGTTTACCCCATTCAGCTTCAGTCCCTGTAGAAGTTTACACCATTCAGATTCAGTGCCTGTCGAAGTGTACCCAGTGAGAGTCAGTGCCAGTGGAAATGTACCCCTGTGAGAGTCAGTGCCTGTAGAAGTGTACCCCAGTGAGATTCAGTGGCTGGGGAGCGGCTCTCCATTAGGAGTCACTGCCTATAGAAGTGTACCCCATTCAGAGTCAGTGCATGTGGAAAGGTACACCAGTGAGAGTCAGTGCCTGCAGAAGTGTACCCAAGTGAGACTCAGTGCCTGTAGAAGTGTACCCAAGTGAGAGTCAGTGCCTGTGGAAGTTTACCCCATTCAGATTCAGTGCCTGTGGAAGTGTACCCCAGTGAGAGTCTTTGCCTGTGGAAGTTTACCCAATTCAGAGTCAGTGCCTGTGGACGTTTATCCCAGTGAGTGTCATTGCCTCCAGAAGTTTACGCCATTCAGAATCAGTGCCTGTGGAAGTGTACCCCATTCAGATTCAGTGCCTGTGGCAGTGTACCCCATTCAGACTCTGTGCCTGTGGAATTTTACCCCATTCAGTGTCAGTGCCTGTGGAAGTTTACCCCAGTGAGAGTCAGAGCTTCTGAAAGTTTTCCCCATTCAGATTCAGTACCTGCAAAGTTCACCCCATTCAGATTCAGTGCCTGCAGAAGTGTACACCAGGGAGATTCAGTGCCAGTGGAAATGTATCCCTGTGAGAGTCAGTGCCTGTGGAAATGTACTCCAGTGAGAGACAGAGGCTGCAGAAGTGTACCCAAGTGAGAGTCAATGCTTGCAGAAGTGTACCCAAGTGAGAGTCAGTGCATGTGGAAATGTACCCCAGTGAGAGTCAGTGCCTGTAGAAGTGTATCCAAGTGAGAGTCAGTGCCTGTGGAAGTTTACCCCATTCAGATTCAGTGCCTGTGGATGTGTCCCCCAGTGAGAGTCAGTGCCTGTGGATGCTTAACCCATTCAGATTCAGTACCTGTAGAAGTTTACCCCATTCAGATGCAGTGCCTGTAGAAATTTACCCCATTCAGAGTCAGAGCCTCTGGAAGTTTACCCCATTCAGAGTCAGTACCTGTGGAAGTGTACCCCAGTGAGAGTCAGTGCATGTGGAAATGTACCCCAGTGAGCGTCAGTGCCTGTGGAAATGTACCCCAGTGAGAGTCAGTGCCTGTAGAAGTGTACCCAAGTGGGAGACAGTGCCTGTAGAAGTGTACCCAATTGAGAATCTGTGCCTGTGGAAATGTACACCAGTGAGAGTCAGTCACTGTGGAAATGTACCCCAGTGAGAGTCAATGCCTGTAGAAGTGTACCCCATTCAGAGTCAGTGCCTGTGGAAGTGTACCCCAGTGAGAGTCAGTGCCTGTGGAAGTTTACCCCATTTAGAGTCAGTGCCTGTGGAAGTTTACCCCAGTGAGAGTCAGTGCCTGTGGAAGTTTACCCCATTCAGCTTCAGTCCCTGTAGAAGTTTACACCATTCAGATTCAGTGCCTGTCGAAGTGTACCCAGTGAGAGTCAGTGCCAGTGGAAATGTACCCCTGTGAGAGTCAGTGCCTGTAGAAGTGTACCCCAGTGAGATTCAGTGGCTGGGGAGCGGCTCTCCATTAGGAGTCACTGCCTATAGAAGTGTACCCCATTCAGAGTCAGTGCATGTGGAAAGGTACACCAGTGAGAGTCAGTGCCTGCAGAAGTGTACCCAAGTGAGAGTCAGTGCCTGTAGAAGTGTACCCAAGTGAGAGTCAGTGCCTGTGGAAGTTTACCCCATTCAGATTAAGTGCCTGTGGAAGTGTACCCCAGTGAGAGTCTTTGCCTGTGGAAGTTTACCCAATTCAGAGTCAGTGCCTGTGGACGTTTATCCCAGTGAGTGTCATTGCCTCCAGAAGTTTACGCCATTCAGAATCAGTGCCTGTGGAAGTGTACCCCATTCAGATTCAGTGCCTGTGGCAGTGTACCCCATTCAGACTCTGTGCCTGTGGAATTTTACCCCATTCAGTGTCAGTGCCTGTGGAAGTTTACCCCAGTGAGAGTCAGAGCTTCTGGAAGTTTTCCCCATTCAGATTCAGTACCTGTAGAAGTTCACCCCATTCAGATTCAGTGCCTGTAGAAGTGTACACCAGGGAGATTCAGTGCCAGTGGAAATGTATCCCTGTGAGAGTCAGTGCCTGTGGAAATGTACTCCAGTGAGAGTCAGAGGCTGCAGAAGTGTACCCAAGTGAGAGTCAATGCTTGCAGAAGTGTACCCAAGTGAGAGTCAGTGCATGTGGAAATGTACCCCAGTGAGAGTCAGTGCCTGTGGAAATGTACCCCAGTGAGAGTCAGTGCCTGTAGAAGTGTATCCAAGTGAGAGTCATTGCCTGTGGAAGTTTACCCCATTCAGATTCAGTGCCTGTGGATGTGTCCCCCAGTGAGAGTCAGTGCCTGTGGATGCTTACCCCATTCAGATTCAGTACCTGTAGAAGTTTACCCCATTCAGATGCAGTGCCTGTAGAAGTTTACCCCATTCAGAGTCAGAGCCTCTGGAAGTTTACCCCATTCAGAGTCAGTACCTGTGGAAGTGTACCCCAGTGAGAGTCAGTGCATGTGGAAATGTACCCCAGTGAGCGTCAGTGCCTGTGGAAATGTACACCAGTGAGAGTCAGTCACTGTGGAAATGTACCCCAGTGAGAGTCATTGCCTGTAGAAGTGTATCCCATTCAGATTCAGTGCCTGTGGAAGTTTACCCCATTCATAGTCAGTGCCTGTGGAATTGCTCACCAGTGAGAGTCAGTGCCTGTGGAAGTTTACCCCATTCAGAGTCAGTGCCTGTGGAAGTGTCCCCCAGTGTGAGTCAGTGCCTGTGGATGTTTACCCCATTCAGATTCAGTACCTGTAGAAATTTACCCCATTCAGATTCAGTGCCTGCAGAAGTTTACACCATTCAGAGTCACTGCCTGTGGAAGTTTACCCCATTCAGATTTTGTGCCTGTAGAAGTGTACCCCAGTGAGATTCAGTGCCAGTGGAAATGTATCCCTGTGAGAGTCAGTGCATGTGGAAATGTACCCCAGTGAGAGTCAGTGCCTGTGGAAATGTACCCCAGTGAGAGTCAGTGCCTGTAGAAGTGTATCCAAGTGAGAGTCAGTGCCTGTTGAAGTTTACCCCATTCAGATTCAGTGCCTGTGGATGTGTCCCCCAGTGAGAGTCAGTGCCTGTGGATGCTTACCCCATTCAGATTCAGTACCTGTAGAAGTTTACCCCATTCAGATGCAGTGCCTGTAGAAGTTTACCCCATTCAGAGTCAGAGCCTGTGGAAGTTTACCCCATTCAGAGTCAGTACCTGTGGAAGTGTACCCCAGTGAGAGTCAGTGCATGTGGAAATGTACCCCAGTGAGCGTCAGTGCCTGTGGAAATGTACCCCAGTGAGAGTCAGTGCCTGTAGAAGTGTACCCAAGTGGGAGACAGTGCCTGTAGAAGTGTACCCAATTGAGAATCTGTGCCTGTGGAAATGTACACCAGTGAGAGTCAGTCACTGTGGAAATGTACCCCAGTGAGAGTCAATGCCTGTAGAAGTGTACCCCATTCAGAGTCAGTGCCTGTGGAAGTGTACCCCAGTGAGAGTCAGTGCCTGTGGAAGTTTACCCCATTTAGAGTCAGTGCCTGTCGAAGTTTACCCCAGTGAGAGTCAGTGCCTGTGGAAGTTTACCCCATTCAGCTTCAGTCCCTGTAGAAGTTTACACCATTCAGATTCAGTGCCTGTCGAAGTGTACCCAGTGAGAGTCAGTGCCAGTGGAAATGTACCCCTGTGAGAGTCAGTGCCTGTAGAAGGGTACCCCAGTGAGATTCAGTGGCTGGGGAGCGGCTCTCCATTAGGAGTCACTGCCTATAGAAGTGTACCCCATTCAGAGTCAGTGCATGTGGAAAGGTACACCAGTGAGAGTCAGTGCCTGCAGAAGTGTACCCAAGTGAGAGTCAGTGCCTGTAGAAGTGTACCCAAGTGAGAGTCAGTGCCTGTGGAAGTTTACCCCATTCAGATTAAGTGCCTGTGGAAGTGTACCCCAGTGAGAGTCTTTGCCTGTGGAAGTTTACCCAATTCAGAGTCAGTGCCTGTGGACGTTTATCCCAGTGAGTGTCATTGCCTCCAGAAGTTTACGCCATTCAGAATCAGTGCCTGTGGAAGTGTACCCCATTCAGATTCAGTGCCTGTGGCAGTGTACCCCATTCAGACTCTGTGCCTGTGGAATTTTACCCCATTCAGTGTCAGTGCCTGTGGAAGTTTACCCCATTCAGTGTCAGTGCCTGTGGAAGTTTACCCCAGTGAGAGTCAGAGCTTCTGGAAGTTTTCCCCATTCAGATTCAGTACCTGTAGAAGTTCACCCCATTCAGATTCAGTGCCTGTAGAAGTGTACACCAGGGAGATTCAGTGCCAGTGGAAATGTATCCCTGTGAGAGTCAGTGCCTGTGGAAATGTACTCCAGTGAGAGTCAGAGGCTGCAGAAGTGTACCCAAGTGAGAGTCAATGCTTGCAGAAGTGTACCCAAGTGAGAGTCAGTGCATGTGGAAATGTACCCCAGTGAGAGTCAGTGCCTGTGGAAATGTACCCCAGTGAGAGTCAGTGCCTGTAGAAGTGTATCCAAGTGAGAGTCAGTGCCTGTGGAAGTTTACCCCATTCAGATTCAGTGCCTGTGGATGTGTCCCCCAGTGAGAGTCAGTGCCTGTGGATGCTTACCCCATTCAGATTCAGTACCTGTAGAAGTTTACCCCATTCAGATGCAGTGCCTGTAGAAGTTTACCCCATTCAGAGTCAGAGCCTCTGGAAGTTTACCCCATTCAGAGTCAGTACCTGTGGAAGTGTACCCCAGTGAGAGTCAGTGCATGTGGAAATGTACCCCAGTGAGCGTCAGTGCCTGTGGAAATGTACACCAGTGAGAGTCAGTCACTGTGGAAATGTACCCCAGTGAGAGTCATTGCCTGTAGAAGTGTATCCCATTCAGATTCAGTGCCTGTGGAAGTTTACCCCATTCATAGTCAGTGCCTGTGGAATTGCACACCAGTGAGAGTCAGTGCCTGTGGAAGTTTACCCCATTCAGAGTCAGTGCCTGTAGAAATTTACCCCATTCAGATTCAGTGCCTGCAGAAGTTTACACCATTCAGAGTCACTGCCTGTGGAAGTTTACCCCATTCAGATTTTGTGCCTGTAGAAGTGTACCCCAGTGAGATTCAGTGCCAGTGGAAATGTATCCCTGTGAGAGTCAGTGCCTGTGGAAATGTACTCCAGTGAGAGTCAGAGGCTGCAGAAGTGTACCCAAGTGAGAGTCAATGCCTGCAGAAGTGTACACAAGTGAGAATCAGTGCCTGTGGAAATGTATCCCAGTGAGAGTCAGTGCCTGTGGAAGTTTACCCCATTCAGCTTCAGTCCCTGTTGAAGTTAACACCATTCAGAGTCAGTGCATGTGGAAAGGTACACCAGTGAGAGTCAGTGCCTGCAGAAGTGTACCCAAGTGGGAGACAGTGCCTGTAGAAGTGTACCCAATTGAGAATCTGTGCCTGTGGAAATGTACACCAGTGAGAGTCAGTCACTGTGGAAATGTACCCCATTGAGAGTCAATGCCTGTAGAAGTGTACCCCATTCAGAGTCAGTGCCTGTGGAAGTGTACCCCAGTGAGAGTCAGTGCCTGTGGAAGTTTACCCCATTTAGAGTCAGTGCCTGTCGAAGTTTACCCCAGTGAGAGTCAGTGCCTGTGGAAGTTTACCCCATTCAGCTTCAGTCTCTGTAGAAGTTTACACCATTCAGATTCAGTGCCTGTCGAAGTGTACCCAGTGAGAGTCAGTGCCAGTGGAAATGTACCCCTGTGAGAGTCAGTGCCTGTAGAAGTGTACCCAAGTGAGAGTCAGTGCCTGTGGAAGTTTACCCCATTCAGATTAAGTGCCTGTGGAAGTGTACCCCAGTGAGAGTCTTTGCCTGTGGAAGTTTACCCAATTCAGAGTCAGTGCCTGTGGACGTTTATCCCAGTGAGTGTCATTGCCTCCAGAAGTTTACGCCATTCAGAATCAGTGCCTGTGGAAGTGTACCCCATTCAGATTCAGTGCCTGTGGCAGTGTACCCCATTCAGACTCTGTGCCTGTGGAATTTTACCCCATTCAGTGTCAGTGCCTGTGGAAGTTTACCCCAGTGAGAGTCAGAGCTTCTGGAAGTTTTCCCCATTCAGATTCAGTACCTGTAGAAGTTCACCCCATTCAGATTCAGTGCCTGTAGAAGTGTACACCAGGGAGATTCAGTGCCAGTGGAAATGTATCCCTGTGAGAGTCAGTGCCTGTGGAAATGTACTCCAGTGAGAGTCAGAGGCTGCAGAAGTGTACCCAAGTGAGAGTCAATGCTTGCAGAAGTGTACCCAAGTGAGAGTCAGTGCATGTGGAAATGTACCCCAGTGAGAGTCAGTGCCTGTGGAAATGTACCCCAGTGAGAGTCAGTGCCTGTAGAAGTGTATCCAAGTGAGAGTCAGTGCCTGTGGAAGTTTACCCCATTCAGATTCAGTGCCTGTGGATGTGTCCCCCAGTGAGAGTCAGTGCCTGTGGATGCTTACCCCATTCAGATTCAGTACCTGTAGAAGTTTACCCCATTCAGATGCAGTGCCTGTAGAAGTTTACCCCATTCAGAGTCAGAGCCCCTGGAAGTTTACCCCATTCAGAGTCAGTACCTGTGCAAGTGTACCCCAGTGAGAGTCAGTGCATGTGGAAATGTACCCCAGTGAGCGTCAGTGCCTGTGGAAATGTACACCAGTGAGAGTCAGTCACTGTGGAAATGTACCCCAGTGAGAGTCATTGCCTGTAGAAGTGTATCCCATTCAGATTCAGTGCCTGTGGAAGTTTACCCCATTCATAGTCAGTGCCTGTGGAATTGCACACCAGTGAGAGTCAGTGCCTGTGGAAGTTTACCCCATTCAGAGTCAGTGCCTGTGGAAGTGTCCCCCAGTGTGAGTCAGTGCCTGTGGATGTTTACCCCATTCAGATTCAGTACCTGTAGAAATTTACCCCATTCAGATTCAGTGCCTGCAGAAGTTTACACCATTCAGAGTCACTGCCTGTGGAAGTTTACCCCATTCAGATTTTGTGCCTGTAGAAGTGTACCCCAGTGAGATTCAGTGCCAGTGGAAATGTATCCCTGTGAGAGTCAGTGCATGTGGAAATGTACCCCAGTGAGAGTCAGTGCCTGTGGAAATGTACCCCAGTGAGAGTCAGTGCCTGTAGAAGTGTATCCAAGTGAGAGTCAGTGCCTGTGGAAGTTTACCCCATTCAGATTCAGTGCCTGTGGATGTGTCCCCCAGTGAGAGTCAGTGCCTGTGGATGCTTACCCCATTCAGATTCAGTACCTGTAGAAGTTTACCCCATTCAGATGCAGTGCCTGTAGAAGTTTACCCCATTCAGAGTCAGAGCCTGTGGAAGTTTACCCCATTCAGAGTCAGTACCTGTGGAAGTGTACCCCAGTGAGAGTCAGTGCATGTGGAAATGTACCCCAGTGAGCGTCAGTGCCTGTGGAAATGTACCCCAGTGAGAGTCAGTGCCTGTAGAAGTGTACCCAAGTGGGAGACAGTGCCTGTAGAAGTGTACCCAATTGAGAATCTGTGCCTGTGGAAATGTACACCAGTGAGAGTCAGTCACTTTGGAAATGTACCCCAGTGAGAGTCAATGCCTGTAGAAGTGTGCCCCATTCAGAGTCAGTGCCTGTGGAAGTGTACCCCAGTGAGAGTCAGTGCCTGTGGAAGTTTACCCCATTTAGAGTCAGTGCCTGTGGAAGTTTACCCCAGTGAGAGTCAGTGCCTGTGGAAGTTTACCCCATTCAGCTTCAGTCCCTGTAGAAGTTTACACCATTCAGATTCAGTGCCTGTCGAAGTGTACCCAGTGAGAGTCAGTGCCAGTGGAAATGTACCCCTGTGAGAGTCAGTGTCTGTAGAAGTGTACCCCAGTGAGATTCAGTGGCTGGGGAGCGGCTCTCCATTAGGAGTCACTGCCTATAGAAGTGTACCCCATTCAGAGTCAGTGCATGTGGAAAGGTACACCAGTGAGAGTCAGTGCCTGCAGAAGTGTACCCAAGTGAGAGTCAGTGCCTGTAGAAGTGTACCCAAGTGAGAGTCAGTGCCTGTGGAAGTTTACCCCATTCAGATTAAGTGCCTGTGGAAGTGTACCCCAGTGAGAGTCTTTGCCTGTGGAAGTTTACCCAATTCAGAGTCAGTGCCTGTGGACGTTTATCCCAGTGAGTGTCATTGCCTCCAGAAGTTTACGCCATTCAGAATCAGTGCCTGTGGAAGTGTACCCCATTCAGATTCAGTGCCTGTTGCAGTGTACCCCATTCAGACTCTGTGCCTGTGGAATTTTACCCCATTCAGTGTCAGTGCCTGTGGAAGTTTACCCCAGTGAGAGTCAGAGCTTCTGGAAGTTTTCCCCATTCAGATTCAGTACCTGTAGAAGTTCACCCCATTCAGATTCAGTGCCTGTAGAAGTGTACACCAGGGAGATTCAGTGCCAGTGGAAATGTATCCCTGTGAGAGTCAGTGCCTGTGGAAATGTACTCCAGTGAGAGTCAGAGGCTGCAGAAGTGTACCCAAGTGAGAGTCAATGCTTGCAGAAGTGTACCCAAGTGAGAGTCAGTGCATGTGGAAATGTACCCCAGTGAGAGTCAGTGCCTGTGGAAATGTACCCCAGTGAGAATCAGTGCCTGTAGAAGTGTATCCAAGTGAGAGTCAGTGCCTGTGGAAGTTTACCCCATTCAGATTCAGTGCCTGTGGATGCTTACCCCATTCAGATTCAGTACCTGTAGAAGTTTACCCCATTCAGATGCAGTGCCTGTAGAAGTTTACCCCATTCAGAGTCAGAGCCTCTGGAAGTTTACCCCATTCAGAGTCAGTACCTGTGGAAGTGTACCCCAGTGAGAGTCAGTGCATGTGGAAATGTACCCCAGTGAGCGTCAGTGCCTGTGGAAATGTACACCAGTGAGAGTCAGTCACTGTGGAAATGTACCCCAGTGAGAGTCATTGCCTGTAGAAGTGTATCCCATTCAGATTCAGTGCCTGTGGAAGTTTACCCCATTCATAGTCAGTGCCTGTGGAATTGCACACCAGTGAGAGTCAGTGCCTGTGGAAGTTTACCCCATTCAGAGTCAGTGCCTGTAGAAATTTACCCCATTCAGATTCAGTGCCTGCAGAAGTTTACACCATTCAGAGTCACTGCCTGTGGAAGTTTACCCCATTCAGATTTTGTGCCTGTAGAAGTGTACCCCAGTGAGATTCAGTGCCAGTGGAAATGTATCCCTGTGAGAGTCAGTGCCTGTGGAAATGTACTCCAGTGAGAGTCAGAGGCTGCAGAAGTGTACCCAAGTGAGAGTCAATGCCTGCAGAAGTGTACACAAGTGAGAATCAGTGCCTGTGGAAATGTATCCCAGTGAGAGTCAGTGCCTGTGGAAGTTTACCCCATTCAGCTTCAGTCCCTGTTGAAGTTAACACCATTCAGAGTCAGTGCATGTGGAAAGGTACACCAGTGAGAGTCAGTGCCTGCAGAAGTGTACCCAAGTGGGAGACAGTGCCTGTAGAAGTGTACCCAATTGAGAATCTGTGCCTGTGGAAATGTACACCAATGAGAGTCAATGCCTGTAGAAGTGTACCCCATTCAGAGTCAGTGCCTGTGCAAGTTTACCCCATTCAGAGTCAGTGCCTGTGGAATTGCACCCCAGTGAGAGTCAGTGCCTGTGGAAGTTTACCCCATTCAGAGTCAGTGCCTGTGGAAGTGTCCCCCAGTGTGAGTCAGTGCCTGTGGAAGTTTACCCCATTCAGATTCAGTACCTGTAGAAGTTTACCCCATTCAGATTCAGTGCCTGCAGAAGTTTACACCATTCAGAGTTACTGCCTGTGGAAGTTTACCCCATTCAGATTCAGTGCATGCAGAAGTGTACCCCAGTGAGATTCAGTGCCAGTGGAAATGTATCCCTGTGAGAGTCAGTGCCTGTGGAATGTACTCCAGTGAGAGTCAGAGCCTGCAGAAGTGTACCCAAGTGAGAGTCAATGCCTGCAGAAGTGTACCCAAGTGAGAGTCAGTGCCTGTGGAAGTTTACCCCATTCAGATTCAGTGCCTGTGGATGTGTCCCCCAGTGAGAGTCAGTGCCTGTGGAAATTTACCCCATTCAGATTCAGTACCTGTAGAAGTTTACCCCATTCAGATGCAGTGCCTGTAGAAGTTTACCCCATTCAGAGTCAGTGCCTGTGGAAGTTTACCCCAGTGAGAGTCAGTACCTGTGGAAGTATACCCCATTCAGAGTCAGTGCCTGTGGAAGTTTACCCCAGTGAGAGTCAGTACCTGTGGAAGTATACCCCAGTGAGAGTCAGTGCCTGTGGATGTGTCCCCCAGTGAGAGTCAGTGCCTGTGGAAATTTACCCCATTCAGATTCAGTACCTGTAGAAGTTTACCCCATTCAGATGCAGTGCCTGTAGAAGTTTACCCCATTCAGAGTCAGTGCCTGTGGAAGTTTACCCCAGTGAGAGTCAGTACCTGTGGAAGTATACCCCTGTGAGAGTCAGGGCCTGTAGAAGTGTACCCCAGTGAGATTCAGTGGCTGGGGAGCGGCTCTCCATTAGGAGTCACTGCCTATAGAAGTGTACCCCATTCAGAGTCAGTGCATGTGGAAAGGTACACCAGTGAGAGTCAGTGCCTGCAGAAGTGTACCCAAGTGAGAGTCAGTGCCTGTAGAAGTGTACCCAAGTGAGAGTCAGTGCCTGAAGAAGTTTACCCCATTCAGATTAAGTGCCTGTGGAAGTGTACCCCAGTGAGAGTCTTTGCCTGTGGAAGTTTACCCAATTCAGAGTCAGTGCCTGTGGACGTTTATCCCAGTGAGTGTCATTGCCTCCAGAAGTTTACGCCATTCAGAATCAGTGCCTGTGGAAGTGTACCCCATTCAGATTCAGTGCCTGTGGCAGTGTACCCCATTCAGACTCTGTGCCTGTGGAATTTTACCCCATTCAGTGTCAGTGCCTGTGGAAGTTTACCCCAGTGAGAGTCAGAGCTTCTGGAAGTTTTCCCCATTCAGATTCAGTACCTGTAGAAGTTCACCCCATTCAGATTCAGTGCCTGTAGAAGTGTACACCAGGGAGATTCAGTGCCAGTGGAAATGTATCCCTGTGAGAGTCAGTGCCTGTGGAAATGTACTCCAGTGAGAGTCAGAGGCTGCAGAAGTGTACCCAAGTGAGAGTCAATGCTTGCAGAAGTGTACCCAAGTGAGAGTCAGTGCATGTGGAAATGTACCCCAGTGAGAGTCAGTGCCTGTGGAAATGTACCCCAGTGAGAGTCAGTGCCTGTAGAAGTGTATCCAAGTGAGAGTCAGTGCCTGTGGAAGTTTACCCCATTCAGATTCAGTGCCTGTGGATGTGTCCCCCAGTGAGAGTCAGTGCCTGTGGATGCTTACCCCATTCAGATTCAGTACCTGTAGATGTTTACCCCATTCAGATGCAGTGCCTGTAGAAGTTTACCCCATTCAGAGTCAGAGCCTCTGGAAGTTTACCCCATTCAGAGTCAGTACCTGTGCAAGTGTACCCCAGTGAGAGTCAGTGCATGTGGAAATGTACCCCAGTGAGCGTCAGTGCCTGTGGAAATGTACACCAGTGAGAGTCAGTCACTGTGGAAATGTACCCCAGTGAGAGTCATTGCCTGTAGAAGTGTATCCCATTCAGATTCAGTGCCTGTGGAAGTTTACCCCATTCATAGTCAGTGCCTGTGGAATTGCACACCAGTGAGAGTCAGTGCCTGTGGAAGTTTACCCCATTCAGAGTCAGTGCCTGTGGAAGTGTCCCCCAGTGTGAGTCAGTGCCTGTGGATGTTTACCCCATTCAGATTCAGTACCTGTAGAAATTTACCCCATTCAGATTCAGTGCCTGCAGAAGTTTACACCATTCAGAGTCACTGCCTGTGGAAGTTTACCCCATTCAGATTTTGTGCCTGTAGAAGTGTACCCCAGTGAGATTCAGTGCCAGTGGAAATGTATCCCTGTGAGAGTCAGTGCATGTGGAAATGTACCCCAGTGAGAGTCAGTGCCTGTGGAAATGTACCCCAGTGAGAGTCAGTGCCTGTAGAAGTGTATCCAAGTGAGAGTCAGTGCCTGTGGAAGTTTACCCCATTCAGATTCAGTGCCTGTGGATGTGTCCCCCAGTGAGAGTCAGTGCCTGTGGATGCTTACCCCATTCAGATTCAGTACCTGTAGAAGTTTACCCCATTCAGATGCAGTGCCTGTAGAAGTTTACCCCATTCAGAGTCAGAGCCTGTGGAAGTTTACCCCATTCAGAGTCAGTACCTGTGGAAGTGTACCCCAGTGAGAGTCAGTGCATGTGGAAATGTACCCCAGTGAGCGTCAGTGCCTGTGGAAATGTACCCCAGTGAGAGTCAGTGCCTGTAGAAGTGTACCCAAGTGGGAGACAGTGCCTGTAGAAGTGTACCCAATTGAGAATCTGTGCCTGTGGAAATGTACACCAGTGAGAGTCAGTCACTGTGGAAATGTACCCCAGTGAGAGTCAATGCCTGTAGAAGTGTACCCCATTCAGAGTCAGTGCCTGTGGAAGTGTACCCCAGTGAGAGTCAGTGCCTGTGAAAGTTTACACCATTTAGAGTCAGTGCCTGTGGAAGTTTACCCCAGTGAGAGTCAGTGCCTGTGGAAGTTTACCCCATTCAGCTTCAGTCCCTGTAGAAGTTTACACCATTCAGATTCAGTGCCTGTCGAAGTGTACCCAGTGAGAGTCAGTGCCAGTGGAAATGTACCCCTGTGAGAGTCAGTGCCTGTAGAAGTGTACCCCAGTGAGATTCAGTGGCTGGGGAGCGGCTCTCCATTAGGAGTCACTGCCTATAGAAGTGTACCCCATTCATAGTCAGTGCATGTGGAAAGGTACACCAGTGAGAGTCAGTGCCTGCAGAAGTGTACCCAAGTGAGAGTCAGTGCCTGTAGAAGTGTACCCAAGTGAGAGTCAGTGCCTGTGGAAGTTTACCCCATTCAGATTAAGTGCCTGTGTAAGTGTACCCCAGTGAGAGTCTTTGCCTGTGGAAGTTTACCCAATTCAGAGTCAGTGCCTGTGGACGTTTATCCCAGTGAGTGTCATTGCCTCCAGAAGTTTACGCCATTCAGAATCAGTGCCTGTGGAAGTGTACCCCATTCAGATTCAGTGCCTGTTGCAGTGTACCCCATTCAGACTCTGTGCCTGTGGAATTTTACCCCATTCAGTGTCAGTGCCTGTGGAAGTTTACCCCAGTGAGAGTCAGAGCTTCTGGAAGTTTTCCCCATTCAGATTCAGTACCTGTAGAAGTTCACCCCATTCAGATTCAGTGCCTGTAGAAGTGTACACCAGGGAGATTCAGTGCCAGTGGAAATGTATCCCTGTGAGAGTCAGTGCCTGTGGAAATGTACTCCAGTGAGAGTCAGAGGCTGCAGAAGTGTACCCAAGTGAGAGTCAATGCTTGCAGAAGTGTACCCAAGTGAGAGTCAGTGCATGTGGAAATGTACCCCAGTGAGAGTCAGTGCCTGTGGAAATGTACCCCAGTGAGAATCAGTGCCTGTAGAAGTGTATCCAAGTGAGAGTCAGTGCCTGTGGAAGTTTACCCCATTCAGATTCAGTGCCTGTGGATGCTTACCCCATTCAGATTCAGTACCTGTAGAAGTTTACCCCATTCAGATGCAGTGCCTGTAGAAGTTTACCCCATTCAGAGTCAGAGCCTCTGGAAGTTTACCCCATTCAGAGTCAGTACCTGTGGAAGTGTACCCCAGTGAGAGTCAGTGCATGTGGAAATGTACCCCAGTGAGCGTCAGTGCCTGTGGAAATGTACACCAGTGAGAGTCAGTCACTGTGGAAATGTACCCCAGTGAGAGTCATTGCCTGTAGAAGTGTATCCCATTCAGATTCAGTGCCTGTGGAAGTTTACCCCATTCATAGTCAGTGCCTGTGGAATTGCACACCAGTGAGAGTCAGTGCCTGTGGAAGTTTACCCCATTCAGAGTCAGTGCCTGTAGAAATTTACCCCATTCAGATTCAGTGCCTGCAGAAGTTTACACCATTCAGAGTCACTGCCTGTGGAAGTTTACCCCATTCAGATTTTGTGCCTGTAGAAGTGTACCCCAGTGAGATTCAGTGCCAGTGGAAATGTATCCCTGTGAGAGTCAGTGCCTGTGGAAATGTACTCCAGTGAGAGTCAGAGGCTGCAGAAGTGTACCCCAGTGAGAGTCAATGCCTGCAGAAGTGTACACAAGTGAGAATCAGTGCCTGTGGAAATGTATCCCAGTGAGAGTCAGTGCCTGTGGAAGTTTACCCCATTCAGCTTCAGTCCCTGTTGAAGTTAACACCATTCAGAGTCAGTGCATGTGGAAAGGTACACCAGTGAGAGTCAGTGCCTGCAGAAGTGTACCCAAGTGGGAGACAGTGCCTGTAGAAGTGTACCCAATTGAGAATCTGTGCCTGTGGAAATGTACACCAATGAGAGTCAATGCCTGTAGAAGTGTACCCCATTCAGAGTCAGTGCCTGTGCAAGTTTACCCCATTCAGAGTCAGTGCCTGTGGAATTGCACCCCAGTGAGAGTCAGTGCCTGTGGAAGTTTACCCCATTCAGAGTCAGTGCCTGTGGAAGTGTCCCCCAGTGTGAGTCAGTGCCTGTGGAAGTTTACCCCATTCAGATTCAGTACCTGTAGAAGTTTACCCCATTCAGATTCAGTGCCTGCAGAAGTTTACACCATTCAGAGTTACTGCCTGTGGAAGTTTACCCCATTCAGATTCAGTGCATGCAGAAGTGTACCCCAGTGAGATTCAGTGCCAGTGGAAATGTATCCCTGTGAGAGTCAGTGCCTGTGGAATGTACTCCAGTGAGAGTCAGAGCCAGCAGAAGTGTACCCAAGTGAGAGTCAATGCCTGCAGAAGTGTACCCAAGTGAGAGTCAGTGCCTGTGGAAGTTTACCCCATTCAGATTCAGTGCCTGTGGATGTGTCCCCCAGTGAGAGTCAGTGCCTGTGGAAATTTACCCCATTCAGATTCAGTACCTGTAGAAGTTTACCCCATTCAGATGCAGTGCCTGTAGAAGTTTACCCCATTCAGAGTCAGTGCCTGTGGACGTTTACCCCAGTGAGAGTCAGTACCTGTGGAAGTATACCCCAGTGAGAGTCAGTGCCTGTGGAAGTGAACCCCAGTGAGAGTCAGTGCCTGTGGAAGATTACCCCATTCAGATTCAGAAACTGTAGACGTTTTCCCCATTCATATTCAGTGCCTGTATAAGTTTACCCCATTCAGAGTCAGTGCCTGTGTAAGTGTACCTCATTCAGAGTCAGTGCCTGTTGAAGTTTACCCCATTCAGAGTCAGTGCCTGTGGAAATGAACCCCAGTGACAGTCAGTGCCTGCAGAAGTGTACCCCAGTGAGATTCAGAGGCTGGGGAGCGGTTCTCCATTAGGAGTCACTGCCTATAGAAGTGTACCCCACTCAGAGTCAGTGCATGTGGAAATGTACCCCAGTGTGAGTCAGTGCCTGTGGAAATGTACCCGAGTGAGAGTCAGGACCTGTAGAAGTGTACCCAAGTGAGAGTCAGTGCCTGTAGAAGTGTACCCAATTGAGAGTCAGTGCCAGTAGAAGTGTACCCAAGTGAGAGTCAGTGCATGTGGTAATGTTCCCCAGTGAGAGTCAGTGCCTGTGGAAATGTACCCCAGTGAGAGTCAGTGCCTGCAGACGTGTACCCAAGTGAGAGACAGTGCCGATAGAAGTGTACCCATTTGAGAATGTGTGCCTGTGGAAATGTACACCAGTGAGAGTCAGTGACTGTGGAAATGTACCCAGTGAGAGTCAATGTCTGTAGAAGTGTACCCAAGTGAGAGTCAGTGCCTGTGGAAGTTTATGCCATTCAGATTCAGTACCTGTAGAAGTTTACCCCATTCAGATTCAGTGCCTGTGGAAGTGTACCCCAGTGAGAGTCAATTCCTGTGGAAGTGTACCCAGTGAGAGTCAGTGCCAGTTGAAATGTACCCCTGTGAGAGTCAGTGCCTGTAGAAGTGTACCCCAGTGAGATTCAGTGGCTGGGCAGTGGCTCTCCATTAGGAGTCACTGCCTATAGAAGTGTACCCCATTCAGAGTCAGTGCATGTGGAAAGGTACACCAGTGAGAGTCAGTGCCTGCAGAAGTGTACCTAAGTGATAGTCAGTGCCTGTAGAAGTGTACCCAAGTGAGAGTCAGTGCCTGAAGAAGTGATCCCAAGTGAGAGTCGGTGCCTGTGGAAGTTTACCCCATTCAGATTCAGTGCCTGTGGAATTGTACCCCAGTGAGATTCAGTGCCTGTGGAAGTTTACCCCATTCAGAGTCAGTGCCTGTGGACGTTGAGCCCAGTGACAGTCAGTGCCTGTGGAAGTTTAACCCATTCAGATTCAGTACCTGTAGAAGTTTACCCCATTCAGATTCAGTGCCTGTGGAAGTGTACCCCTTTCATTGTCAGTGCCTGTGAAAGTTTACCCCATTCAGAGTCAGTGCCTGTGGAAGTGTACCCCAGTGAGAGTCAGTGCCTGTGGAAGTTTACCCCATTTAGAGTCAGTGCCTGTGGAAGTTTACCCCAGTGAGAGTCAGTGCCTGTGGAAGTTTACCCCATTCAGCTTCAGTCCCTGTAGAAGTTTACACCATTCAGATTCAGTGCCTGTCGAAGTGTACCCAGTGAGAGTCAGTGCCAGTGGAAATGTACCCCTGTGAGAGTCAGTGCCTGTAGAAGTGTACCCCAGTGAGATTCAGTGGCTGGGGAGCGGCTCTCCATTAGGAGTCACTGCCTATAGAAGTGTACCCCATTCAGAGTCAGTGCATGTGGAAAGGTACACCAGTGAGAGTCAGTGCCTGCAGAAGTGTACCCAAGTGAGAGTCAGTGCCTGTAGAAGTGTACCCAAGTGAGAGTCAGTGCCTGTGGAAGTTTACCCCATTCAGATTCAGTGCCTGTGGAAGTGTACCCCAGTGAGAGTCTTTGCCTGTGGAAGTTTACCCCATTCAGAGTCCGTGCCTGTGGACGTTTATCCCAGTGAGTGTCATTGCCTCTAGAAGTTTACGCCATTCAGAATTAGTGCCAATGGAAGTTTACCCCATTCAGATTCAGTGCCTGTGGCAGTGTACCCCATTCAGATTCAGTGCCTGTGGAATTTTACCCCATTCAGTGTCAGTGCCTGTGGAAGTTTACCCCAGTGAGAGTCAGAGCTTCTGGAAGTTTTCCCCATTCAGATTCAGTACCTGTAGAAGTTTACCCCATTCAGATTCAGTGCCTGTAGAAGTGTACACCAGGGAGATTCAGTGCCAGTGGAAATGTATCCCTGTGAGAGTCAGTGCCTGTGGAAATGTACTCCAGTGAGAGTCAGAGGCTGCAGAAGTGTACCCAAGTGAGAGTCAATGCTTGCAGAAGTGTACCCAAGTGAGAGTCAGTGCATGTGTAAATGTACCCCAGTGAGAGTCAGTGCCTGTGGAAATGTACCCCAGTGAGAGTCAGTGCCTGTAGAAGTGTTTCCAAGTGAGAGTCAGTGCCTGTGGAAGTTTGCCCCATTCAGATTCAGTGCCTGTGGATGTGATCCCCAGTGAGAGTCAGTGCCTGTGGATGTTTACCCCATTCAGATTCAGTACCTGTAGAAGTTTACCCCATTCAGATGCAGTGCCTGTAGAAGTTTACCCCATTCAGAGTCAGAGCCTGTGGAATTTTACCCCATTCAGAGTCAATACCTGTGGAAGTGTACCCCAGTGAGAGTCAGTGCATGTGGAAATGTACCCCAGTGAGCGTCAGTGCCTGTGGAAATGTACCCCAGTGAGAGTCAGTGCCTGTAGAAGTGTACCCAAGTGGGAGACAGAGCCTGTGGAAGTGTCCCCAATTGAGAATCTGTGCCTGTGGAAATGTACACCAGTGAGAGTCAGTCACTGTGGAAATGTACCCCAGTGAGAGTCAATGCCTGTAGAAGTGTACCCCATTCAGATTCAGTGCCTGTGTAAGTTTACCCCATTCAGAGTCAGTGCCTGTGAAATTGCACACCAGTGAGAGTCAGTGCCTGTGGAAGTTTACTCCATTCAGAGTCAGTGCCTGTGGAAGTGTCCCCCAGTGTGAGTCAGTGCCTGTGGAAGTTTACCCCATTCAGATTCAGTACCTGTAGATATTTACCCCATTCAGATTCAGTGCCTGCAGAAGTTTACACCATTCAGAGTCACTGCCTGTGGAAGTTTACCCCATTCAGATTTTGTGCCTGTAGAACTGTACCCCAGTGAGATTCAGTGCCAGTGGAAATGTATCCCTGTGAGAGTCAGTGCCTGTGGAAATGTACTCCAGTGAGAGTCAGAGGCTGCAGAAGTGTACCCAAGTGAGAGTCAATGCTTGCTGAAGTGTACCCAAGTGAGAGTCAGTACCTGTGGATGTTTACCCCATTCAGATTTAGTACCTGTAGAAGTTTACCCCATTCAGATGCAGTGCCTGCAGAAGTTTACCCCATTCAGACTCAGAGCCTGTGGAAGTTTACCCCATTCAGAGTCAGTTCCTGTGGAAGTGTACCCCAGTGAGAGTCAGTGCATGTGGAAATGTACCCCAGTGAGAGTCAGTGCCTGTGGAAATGTACCCCAGTGAGAGTCAGTGCCTGTAGAAGTGTACCCAAGTGAGAGACAGTGCCTGTGGAAGTTTACCCCATTCAGAGTCAGTGCCTGTGGAAGTTTACCCCATTCAGATTCAGTACATGTAGACGTTTACACCATTCAGATTCAGTGCCGGTAGAAGTTTACCCCATTCGGATTCACTACCTGTAGAAGTTTACACCATTCAGATTCAGTACCTGCAGAAGTTCACCCCATTCAGATTCAGTGCCTGTGGAAATGTACCCCAGTGAGAGTCAGTGCCTTTGGAATTTTACCCCACTCAGAGACAGTGCCTGTGGAAGTGTACCCCAGTGAGAGTCAGTGCCTGTGGAAGTTTACCCCATTCAGAGTCAGTGCCTGTGGATGTATACCCCAGTGACAGTCAGTGCCTGTGGAAGTTTAACCCATTCAGATTCAGTACCTGTAGAAGTTTACCCCATTCAGATTCAGTGCCTGTGGAAGTGTACCCCTTTCGTTGTCAGTGCCTGTGAAAGTTTACCCCATTCAGAGTCAGTGCCTGTGGAAGTGTACCCCAGTGAGAGTCAGTGCCTGTGGAAGTTTACCCCATTTCGAGTCAGTGCCTGTGGAAGTTTACCGCAGTGAGAGTCAGTGCCTGTGGAAGTTTCCCCCATTCAGCTTCAGTCCCTGTAGAAGTTTACACCATTCAGATTCAGTGCCTGTCGAAGTGTACCCAGTGAGAGTCAGTGCCAGTGGAAATGTACCCCTGTGAGAGTCAGTGCCTGTAGAAGTGTACCCCAGTGAGATTCAGTGGCTGGGGAGCGGCTCTCCATTAGGAGTCACTGCCTATAGAAGTGTACCCCATTCAGAGTCAGTGCATGTAGAAAGGTACACCAGTGAGAGTCAGTGCCTGCAGAAGTGTACCCAAGTGAGAGTCAGTGCCTGTAGAAGTGTACCCAAGTGAGAGTCAGTGCCTGTGGAAGTTTACCCCATTCAGATTCAGTGCCTGTGGAAGTGTACCCCAGTGAGAGTCTTTGCCTATGGAAGTTTACCCAATTCAGAGTCAGTGCCTGTGGACGTTTATCCCAGTGAGTGTCATTGCCTCCAGAAGTTTACGCCATTCAGAATCAGTGCCTGTGGAAGTGTACCCCATTCAGATTCAGTGCCTGTGGCAGTGTACCCCATTCAGACTCTGTGCCTGTGGAATTTTACCCCATTCAGTGTCAGTGCCTGTGGAAGTTTACCCCAGTGAGAGTCAGAGCTTCTGGAAGTTTTCCCCATTCAGATTCAGTACCTGTAGAAGTTCACCCCATTCAGATTCAGTGCCTGCAGAAGTGTACACCAGGGAGATTCAGTGCCAGTGGAAATGTATCCCTGTGAGAGTCAGTGCCTGTGGAAATGTACTCCAGTGAGAGTCAGAGGCTGCAGAAGTGTACCCAAGTGAGAGTCAATGCTTGCAGAAGTGTACCCAAGTGAGAGTCAGTGCATGTGGAAATGTACCCCAGTGAGAGTCAGTGCCTGTGGAAATGTACCCCAGTGAGAGTCAGTGCCTGTAGAAGTGTATCCAAGTGAGAGTCAGTGCCTGTGGAAGTTTACCCCATTCAGATTCAGTGCCTGTGGATGTGTCCCCCAGTGAGAGTCAGTGCCTGTGGATGCTTACCCCATTCAGATTCAGTACCTGTAGATGTTTACCCCATTCAGATGCAGTGCCTGTAGAAGTTTACCCCATTCAGTGTCAGAGCCTGTGGAAGTTTACCCCATTCAGAGTCAGTACCTGTGGAAGTGTACCCCAGTGAGAGTCAGTGCATGTGGAAATGTACCCCAGTGAGCGTCAGTGCCTGTGGAAATGTACCCCAGTGAGAGTCAGTGCCTGTAGAAGTGTACCCAAGTGGGAGACAGTGCCTGTAGAAGTGTACCCAATTGAGAATCTGTGCCTGTGGAAATGTACACCAGTGAGAGTCAGTCACTGTGGAAATGTACCCCAGTGAGAGTCAATGCCTGTAGAAGTGTACCCCATTCAGAGTCAGTGCCTGTGGAAGTGTACCCCAGTGAGAGTCAGTGCCTGTGGAAGTTTACCCCATTTTGAGTCAGTGCCTGTGGAAGTTTACCCCAGTGAGAGTCAGTGCCTGTGGAAGTTTACCCCATTCAGCTTCAGTCCCTGTAGAAGTTTACACCATTCAGATTCAGTGCCTGTCGAAGTGTACCCAGTGAGAGTCAGTGCCAGTGGAAATGTACCCCTGTGAGAGTCAGTGCCTGTAGAAGTGTACCCCAGTGAGATTCAGTGGCTGGGGAGCGGCTCTCCATTAGGAGTCACTGCCTATAGAAGTGTACCCCATTCAGAGTCAGTGCATTTGGAAAGGTACACCAGTGAGAGTCAGTGCCTGCAGAAGTGTACCCAAGTGAGTGTCAGTGCCTGTAGAAGTGTACCCAAGTGAGAGTCAGTGCCTGTGGAAGTTTACCCCATTCAGATTCAGTGCCTGTGGAAGTGTACCCCAGTGAGAGTCTTTGCCTGTGGAAGTTTACCCAATTCAGAGTCAGTGCCTGTGGACGTTTATCCCAGTGAGTGTCATTGCCTCCAGAAGTTTACACCATTCAGAATCAGTGCCTGTGGAAGTGTACCCCATTCAGATTCAGTGCCTGTGGCAGTGTACCCCATTCAGACTCTGTGCCTGTGGAATTTTACCCCATTCAGTGTCAGTGCCTGTGGAAGTTTACCCCAGTGAGAGTCAGAGCTTCTGGAAGTTTTCCCCATTCAGATTCAGTACCTGTAGAAGTTCACCCCATTCAGATTCAGTGCCTGTAGAAGTGTACACCAGGGAGATTCAGTGCCAGTGGAAATGTATCCCTGTGAGAGTCAGTGCCTGTGGAAATGTACTCCAGTGAGAGTCAGAGGCTGCAGAAGTGTACCCAAGTGAGAGTCAATGCTTGCAGAAGTGTACCCAAGTGAGAGTCAGTGCATGTGGAAATGTACCCCAGTGAGAGTCAGTGCCTGTGGAAATGTACCCCAGTGAGAGTCAGTGCCTGTAGAAGTGTATCCAAGTGAGAGTCAGTGCCTGTGGAAGTTTACCCCATTCAGATTCAGTGCCTGTGGATGTGTCCCCCAGTGAGAGTCAGTGCCTGTGGATGCTTACCCCATTCAGATTCAGTACCTGTAGAAGTTTACCCCCATTCAGATGCAGTGCCTGTAGAAGTTTACCCCATTCAGAGTCAGAGCCTCTGGAAGTTTACCCCATTCAGAGTCAGTACCTGTGCAAGTGTACCCCAGTGAGAGTCAGTGCATGTGGAAATGTACCCCAGTGAGCGTCAGTGCCTGTGGAAATGTACCCCAGTGAGAGTCAGTGCCTGTAGAAGTGTACCCAAGTGGGAGACAGTGCCTGTAGAAGTGTACCCAATTGAGAATCTGTGCCTGTGGAAATGTACACCAGTGAGAGTCAGTCACTGTGGAAATGTACCCCAGTGAGAGTCATTGCCTGTAGAAGTGTATCCCATTCAGATTCAGTGCCTGTGGAAGTTTACCCCATTCAGAGTCAGTGCCTGTGGAATTGCACACCAGTGAGAGTCAGTGCCTGTGGAAGTTTACCCCATTCAGAGTCAGTGCCTGTGGAAGTGTCCCCCAGTGTGAGTCAGTGCCTGTGGATTTTTACCCCATTCAGATTCAGTACCTGTAGAAATTTACCCCATTCAGATTCAGTGCCTGCAGAAGTTTACACCATTCAGAGTCACTGCCTGTGGAAGTTTACCCCATTCAGATTTTGTGCCTGTAGAAGTGTACCCCAGTGAGATTCAGTGCCAGTGGAAATGTATCCCTGTGAGAGTCAGTGCCTGTGGAAATGTACTCCAGTGAGAGTCAGAGGCTGCAGAAGTGTACCCAAGTGAGAGTCAATGCCTGCAGAAGTGTACACAAGTGAGAATTAGTGCCTGTGGAAATGTATCCCAGTGAGAGTCAGTGCCTGTGGAAGTTTACCCCATTCAGCTTCAGTCCCTGTTGAAGTTAACACCATTCAGAGTCAGTGCATGTGGAAAGGTACACCAGTCAGAGTCAGTGCCTGCAGAAGTGTACCCAAGTGGGAGACAGTGCCTGTAGAAGTGTACCCAATTGAGAATCTGTGCCTGTGGAAATGTACACCAATGAGAGTCAGTCACTGTGGAAATGTACCCCAGTGAGAGTCAATGCCTGTAGAAGTGTACCCCATTCAGAGTCAGTGCCTGTGGAAGTGTACCCCAGTGAGAGTCAGTGCCTGTGGAAGTTTACCCCATTTAGAGTCAGTGCCTGTGGAAGTTTACCCCAGTGAGAGTCAGTACCTGTGGAAGTATACCCCAGTGAGAGTCAGTGCTTGTGGAAGTTTACCCCATTCAGATTCAGTACCTGTAGAAGTTTGCCCCATTCAGATGCAGTGCCTGTAGAAGTTTACCCCATTCAGAGTCAGTGCCTGTGGAAGTTTACCCCAGTGAGAGTCAGTACCTGTGGAAGTATACCCCAGTGAGAGTCAGTGCCTGTGGAAGTGTACCCCAGTGAGAGTCAGTGCCTGTGGAAGATTACCCCATTCAGATTCAGAAACTGTAGACGTTTTCCCCATTCATATTCAGTGCCTGTAGAAGTTTACCCCATTCAGAGTCAGTGCCTGTGTAAGTGTACCTCATTCAGAGTCAGTGCCTGTTGAAGTTTACCCCATTCAGAGTCAGTGCCTGTGGAAATGAACCCCAGTGACAGTCAGTGCCTGCAGAAGTGTACCCCAGTGAGATTCAGAGGCCGGGGAGCGGTTCTCCATTAGGAGTCACTGCCTATAGAAGTGTACCTCACTCAGAGTCAGTGCATGTGGAAATGTACCCCAGTGTGAGTCAGTGCCTGTGGAAATGTACCCGAGTCAGAGTCAGGACCTGTAGAAGTGTACCCAAGTGAGAGTCAGTGCCTGTAGAAGTGTACCCAATTGAGAGTCAGTGCCAGTAGAAGTGTATCCCATTCAGATTCAGTGCCTGTGGAAGTTTACCCCATTCATAGTCAGTGCCTGTGGAATTGCACACCAGTGAGAGTCAGTGCCTGTGGAAGTTTACCCCATTCAGAGTCAGTGCCTGTGGAAGTGTCCCCCAGTGTGAGTCAGTGCCTGTGGATGTTTACCCCATTCAGATTCAGTACCTGTAGAAATTTACCCCATTCAGATTCAGTGCCTGCAGAAGTTTACACCATTCAGAGTCACTGCCTGTGGAAGTTTACCCCATTCAGATTTTGTGCCTGTAGAAGTGTACCCCAGTGAGATTCAGTGCCAGTGGAAATGTATCCCTGTGAGAGTCAGTGCCTGTGGAAATGTACTCCAGTGAGAGTCAGAGGCTGCAGAAGTGTACCCAAGTGAGAGTCAATGCCTGCAGAAGTGTACACAAGTGAGAATTAGTGCTGTGGAAATGTATCCCAGTGAGAGTCAGTGCCTGTGGAAGTTTACCCCATTCAGCTTCAGTCCCTGTTGAAGTTAACACCATTCAGAGTCAGTGCATGTGGAAAGGTACACCAGTCAGAGTCAGTGCCTGCAGAAGTGTACCCAAGTGGGAGACAGTGCCTGTAGAAGTGTACCCAATTGAGAATCTGTGCCTGTGGAAAAGTACACCAATGAGAGTCAGTCACTGTGGAAATGTACCCCAGTGAGAGTCAATGCCTGTAGAAGTGTACCCCATTCAGAGTCAGTGCCTGTGGAAGTGTACCCCAGTGAGAGTCAGTGCCTGTGGAAGTTTACCCCATTTAGAGTCAGTGCCTGTGGTAGTTTACCCCAGTGAGAGTCAGTACCTGTGGAAGTATACCCCAGTGAGAGTCAGTGCTTGTGGAAGTTTACCCCATTCAGATTCAGTACCTGTAGAAGTTTACCCCATTCAGATGCAGTGCCTGTAGAAGTTTACCCCATTCAGAGTCAGTGCCTGTGGAAGTTTACCCCAGTGAGAGTCAGTACCTGTGGAAGTATACCCCAGTGAGAGTCAGTGCCTGTGGAAGTGTACCCCAGTGAGAGTCAGTGCCTGTGGAAGATTACCCCATTCAGATTCAGAAACTGTAGACGTTTTCCCCATTCATATTCAGTGCCTGTAGAAGTTTACCCCATTCAGAGTCAGTGCCTGTGTAAGTGTACCTCATTCAGAGTCAGTGCCTGTTGAAGTTTACCCCATTCAGAGTCAGTGCCTGTGGAAATGAACCCCAGTGACAGTCAGTGCCTGCAGAAGTGTACCCCAGTGAGATTCAGAGGCCGGGGAGCGGTTCTCCATTAGGAGTCACTGCCTATAGAAGTGTACCCCACTCAGAGTCATTGCATGTGGAAATGTACCCCAGTGTGAGTCAGTGCCTGTGGAAATGTACCCGAGTGAGAGTCAGGACCTGTAGAAGTGTACCCAAGTGAGAGTCAGTGCCTGTAGAAGTGTACCCAATTGAGAGTCAGTGCCAGTAGAAGTGTACCCAAGTGAGAGTCAGTGCATGTGGTAATGTTCCCCAGTGAGAGTCAGTGCCTGTGGAAATGTACCCCAGTGAGAGTCAGTGCCTGCAGACGTGTACCCAAGTGAGAGACAGTGCCTATAGAAGTGTACCCATTTGAGAATGTGTGCCTGTGGAAATGTACACCAGTGAGAGTCAGTGACTGTGGAAATGTACCCAGTGAGAGTCAATGACTGTAGAAGTGTACCCAAGTGAGAGTCAGTGCCTGTGGAAGTTTATGCCATTCAGATTCAGAACCTGTAGAAGTTTACCCCATTCAGATTCAGTGCCTGTGGAAGTGTACCCAGTGAGAGTCAGTGCCAGTTGAAATGTACCCCTGTGAGAGTCAGTGCCTGTAGAAGTGTACCCCAGTGAGATTCAGTGGCTGGGCAGTGGCTCTCCATTAGGAGTCACTGCCTATAGAAGTGTACCCCATTCAGAGTCAGTGCATGTGGAAAGGTACACCAGTGAGAGTCAGTGCCTGCAGAAGTGTACCTAAGTGAGAGTCAGTGCCTGTAGAAGTGTACCCAAGTGAGAGTCAGTGCCTGAAGAAGTGATCCCAAGTGAGAGTCGGTGCCTGTGGAAGTTTACCCCATTCAGATTCAGTGCCTGTGGAATTGTACCCCAGTGAGATTCAGTGCCTGTGGAAGTTTACCCCATTCAGAGTCAGTGCCTGTGGACGTTTAGTCCAGTGAGCGTCATTGCCTCTAGAGGTTTATGCCATTTAGAATCAGTGCCTGTGGAAGTTTACCCCATTCAGAGTCTGTGCCTGTGGAAGTTTTTCCCAGTGAGAGTCAGAGCTTGTGGAAGTTTTCCCCATTCAGATTCAGTACCTGTAGAAGTTTACCCCATTCAGATTCAGTGCCTGTGTATGTGTCCCCCAGTGAGAGTCAGTGCCTGTGGAAGTTTACCCCATTCAGATTCAGTACCTGTAGAAGTTTACCCCATTCAGATGCAGTGCCTGTGGAAGTGTACCCCATGAGAGTCAGTGCATGTGGTAATGTCCCCCAGTGAGAGTCAGTGCCTGTGGAAATGTACCCCAGTGAGAGTCAGTGCCTTTAGAAATGTACCCAAGTGAGAGACTGTGCCTGTAGAAGTGTAGCAATTGAGAATCTGTGCCTGTGGAAATGTACACCAGTGAGAGTCAGTCACTGTGGAAATGTACCCCAGTGAGAGTCAATGCCTGTAGAAGTGTACCCCATTCAGAGTCAGTGCCTGTGGAAGTTTACCCCATTCAGAGTCAGTGCCTGTGGAATTGCACCCCAGTGAGAGTCAGTGCCTGTGGAAGTTTACCCCATTCAGAGTCAGTGCCTGTGGAAGTTTACCCCATTCAGATTCAGTACCTGTAGAAGTTTACACCATTCAGAGTCACTGCCTGTGGATGTTTACCCCATTCAGATTCAGTGCCTGTAGAAATGTACCCCAGTGTGATTCAGTGCCAGTGGAAATGTATCCCAGTGAGAGTGACTGCCTGTGGAAATGTACTCCAGTGAGAGTCAGAGGCTGCAGAAGTGTACCTAAGTGAGAGTCATTGCCTGTGGAAATGTACCCTAGTGAGAGTCAGTGCCTGTGGAAATGTACCCCAGTGAACGTCAGTGCCTGTAGAAGTGTACCCAAGTGAGAGTCAGTGCCTGTGGAAGTTTACCCCATTCAGATTCAGTGCCTGTGGATGTGTCCCCCAGTGAGAGTCAGTGCCTGTGGAAGTTTACCCCATTCAGATTCAGTACCTGTAGAAGTTTACCCCATTCAGATGCAGTGCCTGTAGAAGTTTACCCCATTCAGAGTCAGTGCCTGTGGAAGTTTAACCCAGTGAGAGTCAATGCCTGTGTAAGTGTACCCCAGTGAGAGTCAGTGCCTGTGGAAGTGTACCCCAGTGAGAGTCAGTGCCTGTGGAAGTTTACCCCATTCAGATTCAAAAACTGTAGACGTTTTCCCCATTCATATTCAGTGCCTGTCGAAGTTTACCCCATTCAGAGTCAGTGCCTGTGTAAGTGTACCCCATTCAGAGTCAGTGCCTGTTGAAGTGTACCCCATTCAGAGTCAGTGCCTGTGGAAGTGTACCCCAGTGAGATGCAGTGGCAGGGGAGCGGCTCTCCATTAGGAGTCACTGCCTATAGAAGTGTACCCCACTCAGATTCAGTGCCTGTGGAAATGTACCCCAGTGTGAGTCAGTGCCTGTGGAAATGTACCCGAGTGAGAGTCAGGGCCTGTAGAAGTGTACCCAAGCGAGAGTCAGTGCCTGTAGAAGTGTACCCAATTGAGAGTCTGTGCCAGTAGACGTGTACCCAAGTGAGAGTCAGTGCATGTGGTAATGTACCCCAGTGAGAGTCAGGGCCTGTGGAAATGTACCCCAGTGAGAGTCAGTGCCTGTAGACGTGTACCCAAGTGAGAGACAGTGCCTGTAGATGTGTACCCAATTGAGAATCTGTGCCTGTTGAAATGTACACCAGTGAGAGTCAGTGACTGTGGAAATGTACCCCAGTGAGAGTCAATGACTGTAGAAGTGTACCCAAGTGAGACTCAGTACCTGTGGAAGTTTATGCCATTCAGATTCAGTACCTGTGGAAGTTTACCCCATTCAGATTCAGTGCCTGTGGAAGTGTACCCCAGTGAGAGTCAGTTCCTGTGGAAGTGTACCCAGTGAGAGTCAGTGCCAGTGGAAATGTACCCCTGTGAGAGTCAGTGCCAGCAGAAGTGTACCCAAGTGAGAGTCAGTGCCTGAAGAAGTGATCCCAAGTGAGAGTCGGTGCCTGTGGAAGTTTACCCCATTCAGATTCAGTGCCTGTGGAATTGTACCCCAGTGAGAGTCAGTGCCTGTGGAAGTTTACCCCATTCAGAGTCAGTGCCTGTGGACGTTTAGCCCAGTGAGAGTCATTGCCTCTAGAAGTTTACGCCATTTAGAATCAGTGCCTGTGGAAGTTTACCCCATTCAGATTCAGTGCCTGTGGCAGTGTACCCCATTCAGACTCAGTGCCTGTGGAAGTTTACCCCATTCAGAGTCTGTGCCTGTGGAAGTTTACCCCAGTGAGAGTCAGAGCTAGTGGAAGTTTTCCCCATTCAGATTCAGTACCTGTAGAAGTTTACCCCATTCAGATGCAGTGCCTGTGGAAGTGTACCCCATGAGAGTCAATGCATGTGGTAATGTCCCCCAGTGAGAGTCAGTGCCTGTGGAAATGTACCCCAGTGAGAGTCAGTGCCTTTAGAAGTGTACCCAAGTGAGAGACAGTGCCTGTAGAAGTGTAGCAATTGAGAATCTGTGCCTGTGGAAATGTACACCAGTGAGAGTCTGTCACTGTGGAAATGTACCCCAGTCAGAGTCAATGCCTGTAGAAGTGTACCCCATGCAGAGTCAGTGCCTGTGGAAGTTTACCCCATTCAGAGTCAGTGCCTGTGGAATTGCACCCCAGTGAGATTCAGTGCCTGTGGAAGTTTACCCCATTCAGAGTCAGTGCCTGTGGAAGTGTCCCCCAGTGTGAGTCAGTGCCTGTGGAAGTTTACCCCAGTCAGATTCAGTACCTGTAGAAGTTTACACCATTCAGAGTCACTGCCTGTGGAAGTTTACCCCATTCAGATTCAGTGCCTGTAGAAATGTACCCCAGTGTGATTCAGTGCCAGTGGAAATGTATCCCAGTGAGAGTGACTGCCTGTGGAAATGTACTCCAGTGAGAGTCAGAGGCTGCAGAAGTGTACCTAAGTGAGAGTCAGTGCCTGTGGAAATGAACCCCAGCGAGAGTCAGTGCCTGTGGAAATGTACCCCAGTGAGAGTCAGTGCCTGTAGAAGTGTACCCAAGTGAGAGTCAGTGCCTGTGGAAGTTTACCCCATTCAGATTCATTGCCTGTGGATGTGTCCCCCAGTGAGAGTCAGTGCCTGTGGAAGTTTACCCCATTCAGATTCAGTACCTGTAGAAGTTTACCCCATTCAGATGCAGTGCCTGTAGAAGTTTACCCCATTCAGAGTCAGTGCCTGTGGAAGTTTAACCCAGTGAGAGTCAATGCCTGTGTAAGTGTACCCCAGTGAGAGTCAGTGCCTGTGGAAGTGTACCCCAGTGAGAGTCAGTGCCTGTGGAAGTTTACCCCATTCAGATTCAGAAACTGTAGACGTTTTCCCCATTCATATTCAGTGCCTGTAGAAGTTTACCCCATTCAGAGTCAGTGCCTGTGTAAGTGTACCCCATTCAGAGTCAGTGCCTGTTGAAGTTTACCCCATTCAGAGTCAGTGCCTGTGGAAGTGAACCACAGTGGCAGTCAGTGCCTGCAGAAGTGTACCCCAGTGAGATGCAGTGGCAGGGGAGTGGCTCTCCATTAGGAGTCACTGCCTATAGAAGTGTACCCCAATCAGATTCAGTGCCTGTGGAAATGTACCCCAGTGTGAGTCAGTGCCTGTGGAAATGTACCCGAGTGAGAGTCAGGGCCTGTAGAAGTGTACCCAAGTGAGAGTCAGTGCCTGTAGAAGTGTACCCAATTGAGAGTCTGTGCCAGTAGACGTGTAACCAAGTGAGAGTCAGTGCATGTGGTAATGTACCCCAGTGAGAGTCTGTGCCTGTGGAAATGTACCCCAGTGAGAGTCAGTGCCTGTAGACGTGTACCCAAGTGAGAGACAGTGCCTGTAGAAGTGTACCCAATTGAGAATCTGTGCCTGGGGAAATGTACACCAGTGAGAGTCAGTGACTGTGGAAATGTACCCCAGTGAGAGTCAATGACTGTAGAAGTGTACCCAAGTGAGACTTAGTACCTGTGGAAGTTTATGCCATTCAGATTCAGTACCTGTAGAAGATTACCCCATTCAGATTCAGTGCCTGTGGAAGTGTCCCCCAGTGAGAGTCAGTGCCTGTGGAAGTGTACCCAGTGAGAGTCAATGCCAGTGGAAATGTACCACTGTGAGTGTCAGTGCCTGTAGAAGTGTACCCCAGTGAGATTCAGTGGCTGGGGAGCGGCTCTACATTAGGAGTCACTGCCTATAGAAGTGCACCCCATTCAGAGTCAGTGCATGTGGAAAGGTACACCAGTGAGAGTCAGTGCCTGCAGAAGTGTACCCAAGTGAGAGTCAGTGCCTGTAGAGGTGTACCCAAGTGAGAGTCAGTGCCTGAAGAAGTGATCCCGAGTGAGAGTCGGTGCCTGTGGAAGTTTACCCCATTCAGATTCAGTGCCTATGGAATTGTACCCCAGTGAGAGTCAGTGACTGTGGAAGTTTACCCCATTCAGAGTCAGTGCCTCTGGACGTTTAGCCCAGAGAGAGTCATTGCCTCTAGAAGTTTACGCCATTCAGATTCAGTGCCTGTGGCAGTGTACCCCATTCAGACTCAGTGCCTGTGGAAGTTTACCCCATTCAGAGTCAGTGCCTGTGGAAGTGTACCCCAGTGAGAGTCAGTGCCTGTGGAAGTTTACCACATTCAGAGTCAGTGCCTGTGGAAGTTTACCCCAGTGAGAGTCAGAGCTTGTGGAAGTTTACCCCATTCAGATTCAGTGCCTGTGTATGTGTCCCCCAGTGAGAGTCAGTGCCTGTGCAAGTTTACCCCATTCAGATTCAGTACCTGTAGAAGTTTACCCCATTCAGATGCAGTGCCTGTGGAAGTGTACCCCATGAGAGTCAATGCATGTGGTCATGTCCCCCAGTGAGAGTCAGTGCCTGTGGAAATGTACCCCAGTGAGAGTCAGTGCCTGTAGAAGTGTACCCAAGTGAGAGACAGTGCCTGTAGAAGTGTAGCAATTGAGAATCTGTGCCTGTGGAAATGTACACCAGTGAGAGTCAGTCACTGTGGAAATGTACCCCAGTGAGAGTCAATGCCTGTAGAAGTGTACCCCATGCAGAGTCAGTGCCTGTGGAAGTTTACCCCATTCAGAGTCAGTGCCTGTGGAATTGCACCCCAGTGAGATTCAGTGCCTGTGGAAGTTTACCCCATTCAGAGTCAGTGCCTGTGGAAGTGTCCCCCAGTGTGAGTCAGTGCCTGTGGAAGTTTACCCCATTCAGATTCAGTACCTGTAGAAGTTTACACCATTCAGAGTCACTGCCTGTGGAAGTTTACCCCATTCAGATTCAGTGCCTGTA
This sequence comes from Heterodontus francisci, assembly GCF_036365525.1. NCBI lineage: Eukaryota > Metazoa > Chordata > Chondrichthyes > Heterodontiformes > Heterodontidae > Heterodontus > Heterodontus francisci. The sequence goes on from NC_090395.1 coordinate 1,981,835, forward strand.
GAAATGTACCCCATTGTGATTCAGTGCCAGTGGAAATGTATCCCAGTGAGAGTGACTGCCTGTGGAAATGTACTCCAGTGAGAGTCAGAGGCTGCAGAAGTGTACCTAAGTGAGAGTCAGTGCCTGTGGAAATGTACCCCAGCGAGAGTCAGTGCCTGTGGAAATGTACCCCAGTGAGAGTCAGTGCCTGTAGAAGTGTACCCAAGTGAGAGTCAGTGCCTGTGGAAGTTTACCCCATTCAGATTCATTGCCTGTGGATGTGTCCCCCAGTGAGAGTCAGTGCCTGTGGAAGTTTACCCCATTCAGATTCAGTACCTGTAGAAGTTTACCCCAGTGAGAGTCAGTGCCTGTGGAAGTTTACCCCATTCAGATTCAGAAACTGTAGACGTTTTCCCCATTCATATTCAGTGCCTGTCGAAGTTTACCCCATTCAGAGTCAGTGCCTGTGTAAGTGTACCCCATTCAGAGTCAGTGCCTGTTGAAGTGTACCCCATTCAGAGTCAGTGCCTGTGGAAGTGTACCCCAGTGAGATGCAGTGGCAGGGGAGCGGCTCTCCATTAGGAGTCACTGCCTATAGAAGTGTACCCCACTCAGATTCAGTGCCTGTGGAAATGTACCCCAGTGTGAGTCAGTGCCTGTGGAAATGTACCCGAGTGAGAGTCAGGGCCTGTAGAAGTGTACCCAAGCGAGAGTCAGTGCCTGTAGAAGTGTACCCAATTGAGAGTCTGTGCCAGTAGACGTGTACCCAAGTGAGAGTCAGTGCATGTGGTAATGTACCCCAGTGAGAGTCAGGGCCTGTGGAAATGTACCCCAGTGAGAGTCAGTGCCTGTAGACGTGTACCCAAGTGAGAGACAGTGCCTGTAGATGTGTACCCAATTGAGAATCTGTGCCTGTTGAAATGTACACCAGTGAGAGTCAGTGACTGTGGAAATGTACCCCAGTGAGAGTCAATGACTGTAGAAGTGTACCCAAGTGAGACTCAGTACCTGTGGAAGTTTATGCCATTCAGATTCAGTACCTGTGGAAGTTTACCCCATTCAGATTCAGTGCCTGTGGAAGTGTACCCCAGTGAGAGTCAGTTCCTGTGGAAGTGTACCCAGTGAGAGTCAGTGCCAGTGGAAATGTACCCCTGTGAGAGTCAGTGCCAGCAGAAGTGTACCCAAGTGAGAGTCAGTGCCTGAAGAAGTGATCCCAAGTGAGAGTCGGTGCCTGTGGAAGTTTACCCCATTCAGATTCAGTGCCTGTGGAATTGTACCCCAGTGAGAGTCAGTGCCTGTGGAAGTTTACCCCATTCAGAGTCAGTGCCTGTGGACGTTTAGCCCAGTGAGAGTCATTGCCTCTAGAAGTTTACGCCATTTAGAATCAGTGCCTGTGGAAGTTTACCCCATTCAGATTCAGTGCCTGTGGCAGTGTACCCCATTCAGACTCAGTGCCTGTGGAAGTTTACCCCATTCAGAGTCTGTGCCTGTGGAAGTTTACCCCAGTGAGAGTCAGAGCTAGTGGAAGTTTTCCCCATTCAGATTCAGTACCTGTAGAAGTTTACCCCATTCAGATGCAGTGCCTGTGGAAGTGTACCCCATGAGAGTCAATGCATGTGGTAATGTCCCCCAGTGAGAGTCAGTGCCTGTGGAAATGTACCCCAGTGAGAGTCAGTGCCTTTAGAAGTGTACCCAAGTGAGAGACAGTGCCTGTAGAAGTGTAGCAATTGAGAATCTGTGCCTGTGGAAATGTACACCAGTGAGAGTCTGTCACTGTGGAAATGTACCCCAGTCAGAGTCAATGCCTGTAGAAGTGTACCCCATGCAGAGTCAGTGCCTGTGGAAGTTTACCCCATTCAGAGTCAGTGCCTGTGGAAGTGTCCCCCAGTGTGAGTCAGTGCCTGTGGAAGTTTACCCCATTCAGATTCAGTACCTGTAGAAGTTTACACCATTCAGAGTCACTGCCTGTGGAAGTTTACCCCATTCAGATTCAGTGCCTGTAGAAATGTACCCCAGTGTGATTCAGTGCCAGTGGAAATGTATCCCAGTGAGAGTGACTGCCTGTGGAAATGTACTCCAGTGAGAGTCAGAGGCTGCAGAAGTGTACCTAAGTGAGAGTCAGTGCCTGTGGAAATGAACCCCAGCGAGAGTCAGTGCCTGTGGAAATGTACCCCAGTGAGAGTCAGTGCCTGTAGAAGTGTACCCAAGTGAGAGTCAGTGCCTGTGGAAGTTTACCCCATTCAGATTCATTGCCTGTGGATGTGTCCCCCAGTGAGAGTCAGTGCCTGTGGAAGTTTACCCCATTCAGATTCAGTACCTGTAGAAGTTTACCCCATTCAGATGCAGTGCCTGTAGAAGTTTACCCCATTCAGAGTCAGTGCCTGTGGAAGTTTAACCCAGTGAGAGTCAATGCCTGTGTAAGTGTACCCCAGTGAGAGTCAGTGCCTGTGGAAGTGTACCCCAGTGAGAGTCAGTGCCTGTGGAAGTTTACCCCATTCAGATTCAGAAACTGTAGACGTTTTCCCCATTCATATTCAGTGCCTGTAGAAGTTTACCCCATTCAGAGTCAGTGCCTGTGTAAGTGTACCCCATTCAGAGTCAGTGCCTGTTGAAGTTTACCCCATTCAGAGTCAGTGCCTGTGGAAGTGAACCACAGTGGCAGTCAGTGCCTGCAGAAGTGTACCCCAGTGAGATGCAGTGGCAGGGGAGCGGCTCTCCATTAGGAGTCACTGCCTATAGAAGTGTACCCCAATCAGATTCAGTGCCTGTGGAAATGTACCCCAGTGTGAGTCAGTGCCTGTGGAAATGTACCCGAGTGAGAGTCAGGGCCTGTAGAAGTGTACCCAAGTGAGAGTCAGTGCCTGTAGAAGTGTACCCAATTGAGAGTCTGTGCCAGTAGACGTGTAACCAAGTGAGAGTCAGTGCATGTGGTAATGTACCCCAGTGAGAGTCTGTGCCTTTGGAAATGTACCCCAGTGAGAGTCAGTGCCTGTAGACGTGTACCCAAGTGAGAGACAGTGCCTGTAGAAGTGTACCCAATTGAGAATCTGTGCCTGTGGAAATGTACACCAGTGAGAGTCAGTGACTGTGGAAATGTACCCCAGTGAGAGTCAATGACTGTAGAAGTGTACCCAAGTGAGACTTAGTACCTGTGGAAGTTTATGCCATTCAGATTCAGTACCTGTAGAAGATTACCCCATTCAGATTCAGTGCCTGTGGAAGTGTCCCCCAGTGAGAGTCAGTGCCTGTGGAAGTGTACCCAGTGAGAGTCAATGCCAGTGGAAATGTACCACTGTGAGTGTCAGTGCCTGTAGAAGTGTACCCCAGTGAGATTCAGTGGCTGGGGAGCGGCTCTACATTAGGAGTCACTGCCTATAGAAGTGCACCCCATTCAGAGTCAGTGCATGTGGAAAGGTACACCAGTGAGAGTCAGTGCCTGCAGAAGTGTACCCAAGTGAGAGTCAGTGCCTGTAGAGGTGTACCCAAGTGAGAGTCAGTGCCTGAAGAAGTGATCCCGAGTGAGAGTCGGTGCCTGTGGAAGTTTACCCCATTCAGATTCAGTGCCTATGGAATTGTACCCCAGTGAGAGTCAGTGACTGTGGAAGTTTACCCCATTCAGAGTCAGTGCCTCTGGACGTTTAGCCCAGAGAGAGTCATTGCCTCTAGAAGTTTACGCCATTCAGATTCAGTGCCTGTGGCAGTGTACCCCATTCAGACTCAGTGCCTGTGGAAGTTTACCCCATTCAGAGTCAGTGCCTGTGGAAGTGTACCCCAGTGAGAGTCAGTGCCTGTGGAAGTTTACCACATTCAGAGTCAGTGCCTGTGGAAGTTTACCCCAGTGAGAGTCAGAGCTTGTGGACGTTTTCCCCATTCAGATTCAGTACCTGTAGAAGTTTACCCCATTCAGATTCAGTGCCTGTGTATGTGTCCCCCAGTGAGAGTCAGTGCCTGTGCAAGTTTACCCCATTCAGATTCAGTACCTGTAGAAGTTTACCCCATTCAGATGCAGTGCCTGTGGAAGTGTACCCCATGAGAGTCAATGCATGTGGTCATGTCCCCCAGTGAGAGTCAGTGCCTGTGGAAATGTACCCCAGTGAGAGTCAGTGCCTGTAGAAGTGTACCCAAGTGAGAGACAGTGCCTGTAGAAGTGTAGCAATTGAGAATCTGTGCCTGTGGAAATGTACACCAGTGAGAGTCAGTCACTGTGGAAATGTACCCCAGTGAGAGTCAATGCCTGTAGAAGTGTACCCCATGCAGAGTCAGTGCCTGTGGATGTTTACCCCATTCAGAGTCAGTGCCTGTGGAATTGCACCCCAGTGAGATTCAGTGCCTGTGGAAGTTTACCCCATTCAGAGTCAGTGCCTGTGGAAGTGTCCCCCAGTGTGAGTCAGTGCCTGTGGAAGTTTACCCCATTCAGATTCAGTACCTGTAGAAGTTTACACCATTCAGAGTCACTGCCTGTGGAAGTTTACCCCATTCAGATTCAGTGCCTGTAGAAATGTACCCCATTGTGATTCAGTGCCAGTGGAAATGTATCCCAGTGAGAGTGACTGCCTGTGGAAATGTACTCCAGTGAGAGTCAGAGGCTGCAGAAGTGTACCTAAGTGAGAGTCAGTGCCTGTGGAAATGTACCCCAGCGAGAGTCAGTGCCTGTGGAAATGTACCCCAGTGAGAGTCAGTGCCTGTAGAAGTGTACCCAAGTGAGAGTCAGTGCCTGTGGAAGTTTACCCCATTCAGATTCATTGCCTGTGGATGTGTCCCCCAGTGAGAGTCAGTGCCTGTGGAAGTTTACCCCATTCAGATTCAGTACCTGTAGAAGTTTACCCCATTCAGATGCAGTGCCTGTAGAAGTGTACCCCAGTGAGAGTCAGTGCCTGTGGAAGTGCACCCCAGTGAGAGTCAGTGCCTGTGGAAGTTTACCCCATTCAGATTCAGAAACTGTAGACGTTTTCCCCATTCATATTCAGTGCCTGTAGAAGTTTACCCCATTCAGAGTCAGTGCCTGTGTAAGTGTACCCCATTCAGAGTCAGTGCCTGTTGAAGTTTACCCCATTCAGAGTCAGTGCCTGTGGAAGTGAACCCCAGTGGCAGTCAGTGCCTGCAGAAGTGTACCCCAGTGAGATGCAGTGGCAGGGGAGCGGCTCTCCATTAGGAGTCGTTGCCTATAGAAGTGTACCGCACTCAGATTCAGTGCCTGTGGAAATGTACCCCAGTGTGAGTCAGTGCCTGTGGAAATGTACCCGAGTGAGAGTCAGGGCCTGTAGAAGTGTACCCAAGTGAGAGTCAGTGCCTGTAGAAGTGTACCCAATTGAGAGTCTGTGCCAGTAGACGTGTACCCAAGTGAGAGTCAGTGCATGTGGTAATGTACCCCAGTGAGAGTCAGTGCCTGTGGAAATGTACCCCAATGAGAGTCAGTGCCTGTAGACGTGTACCCAAGTGAGAGACAGTGCCTGTAGAAGTGTACCCAATTGAGAATCTGTGCCTGTGGAAATGTACACCAGTGAGAGTCAGTGACTGTGGAATGTACCCCAGTGAGAGTCAATGACTGTAGCAGTGTACCCAAGTGAGACTTAGTACCTGTGGAAGTTTATGCCATTCAGATTCAGTACCTGTAGAAGATTACCCCATTCAGTTTCAGTGCCTGTGGAAGTGTACCCCAGTGAGAGTCAGTGCCTGTGGAAGTGTACCCAGTGAGAGTCAGTGCCAGTGGAAATGTACCACTGTGAGTGTCAGTGCCTGTAGAAGTGTACCCCAGTGAGACTCAGTGGCTGGGGAGCGGCTCTACATTAGGAGTCACTGCCTATAGAAGTGCACCCCATTCAGAGTCAGTGCATGTGGAAAGGTACACCAGTGAGAGTCAGTGCCTGCAGAAGTGTACCCAAGTGAGTGTCAGTGCCTGTAGAGTTGTACCCAAGTGAGAGTCAGTGCCTGAAGAAGTGATCCCGAGTGAGAGTCGGTGCCTGTGGAAGTTTACCCCATTCAGATTCAGTGCCTATGGAATTGTACCCCAGTGAGAGTCAGTGACTGTGGATGTTTACCCCATTCAGAGTCAGTGCCTCTGGACGTTTAGCCCAGAGAGAGTCATTGCCTCTAGAAGTTTACGCCATTCAGAATCAGTGCCTGTGGAAGTATACACCATTCAGATTCAGTGCCTGTGGCAGTGTACCCCATTCAGACTCAGTGCCTGTGGAAGTTTACCCCATTCAGAGTCAGTGCCTGTGGAAGTGTACCCCAGTGAGAGTCAGTGCCTGTGGAAGTTTACCACATTCAGAGTCAGTGCCTGTGGAAGTTTACCCCAGTGAGAGTCAGAGCTTGTGGAAGTTTTCCCCATTCAGATTCAGTACCTGTAGAAGTTTACCCCATTCCGCTTCAGTGCCTGTAGAGGTGTACCCCAGTGAGATTCGGTGCCAGTGGAAATGTATCCCTGTGAGTGTCAGTGCCTGTGGAAATGTACTCCAGTGAGAGTCAGAGGCTGCAGAAGTGTACCCAAGTGAGAGTCAATGCCTGCAGAAGTGTACCCAAGTGAGAGTCAGTGCCTGTGGAAATGTAACCCAGTGAGAGTCAGTGCCTGTGGAAATGTACCCCAGTGAGAGTCAGTGCCTGTAGAAGTGTACCCAAGTGAGAGTCAGTGCCTGTGGAAGTTTACCCAATTCAGATTCAGTGCCTGTGGATGTGTCCCCCAGTGAGAGTCAGTGCCTGTGGAAGTTTACCCCATTCAGATTCAGTACCTGTAGAAGTTTACCCCATTCAGATGCAGTGCCTGTGGAAGTGTACCCCATGAGAGTCAATGCATGTGGTCATGTCCCCCAGTGAGAGTCAGTGCCTGTGGAAATGTACCCCAGTGAGAGTCAGTACCTGTAGAAGTGTACCCAAGTGAGAGACAGTGCCTGTAGAAGTGTAGCAATTGAGAATCTGTGCCTGTGGAAATGCACACCAGTGAGAGTCAGTCACTGTGGAAATGTACCCCAGTGAGAGTCAATGCCTGTAGAAGTGTACCCCATGCAGAGTCAGTGCCTGTGGAAGTTTACCCCATTCAGAGTCAGTGCCTGTGGAATTGCACCCCAGTGAGATTCAGTGCCTGTGGAAGTTTACCCCATTCAGAGTCAGTGCCTGTGGAAGTGTCCCCCAGTGTGAGTCAGTGCCTGTGGAAGTTTACCCCATTCAGATTCAGTACCTGTAGAAGTTTACACCATTCAGAGTCACTGCCTGTGGAAGTTTACCCCATTCAGATTCAGTGCTTGTAGAAATGTACCCCATTGTGATTCAGTGCCAGTGGAAATGTATCCCAGTGAGAGTGACTGCCTGTGGAAATGTACTCCAGTGAGAGTCAGAGGCTGCAGAAGTGTACCTAAGTGAGAGTCAGTGCCTGTGGAAATGTACCCCAGCGAGAGTCAGTGCCTGTGGAAATGTACCCCAGTGAGAGTCAGTGCCTGTAGAAGTGTACCCCAGTGAGAGTCAGTGCCTGTGGAAGTTTACCCCATTCAGATTCATTGCCTGTGGATGTGTCCCCCAGTGAGAGTCAGTGCCTGTGGAAGTTTACCCCATTCAGATTCAGTACCTGTAGAAGTTTACCCCATTCAGATGCAGTGCCTGTAGAAGTTTACCCCATTCAGAGTCAGTGCCTGTGGAAGTTTAACCCAGTGAGAGTCAATGCCTGTGTAAGTGTACCCCAGTGAGAGTCAGTGCCTGTGGAAGTGTACCCCAGTGAGAGTCAGTGCCTGTGGAAGTTTACCCCATTCAGATTCAGAAACTGTAGACGTTTTCCCCATTCATATTCAGTGCCTGTAGAAGTTTACCCCATTCAGAGTCAGTGCCTGTGTAAGTGTACCCCATTCAGAGTCAGTGCCTGTTGAAGTTTACCCCATTCAGAGTCAGTGCCTGTGGAAGTGAACCCCAGTGGCAGTCAGTGCCTGCAGAAGTGTACCCCAGTGAGATGCAGTGGCAGGGGAGCGGCTCTCCATTAGGAGTCGTTGCCTATAGAAGTGTACCCCACTCAGATTCAGTGCCTGTGGAAATGTACCCCAGTGTGAGTCAGTGCCTGTGGAAATGTACCCGAGTGAGAGTCAGGGCCTGTAGAAGTGTACCCAAGTGAGAGTCAGTGCCTGTCGAAGTGTACCCAATTGAGAGTCTGTGCCAGTAGACGTGTACCCAAGTGAGAGTCAGTGCATGTGGTAATGTACCCCAGTGAGAGTCAGTGCCTGTGGAAATGTACCCCAGTGAGAGTCAGTGCCTGTAGACGTGTACCCAAGTGAGAGACAGTGCCTGTAGAAGTGTACCCAATTGAGAATCTGTGCCTGTGGAAATGTACACCAGTGAGAGTCAGTGACTGTGGAATGTACCCCAGTGAGAGTCAATGACTGTAGAAGTGTACCCAAGTGAGACTTAGTACCTGTGGAAGTTTATGCCATTCAGATTCAGTACCTGTAGAAGATTACCCCATTCAGTTTCAGTGCCTGTGGAAGTGTACCCCAGTGAGAGTCAGTGCCTGTGGAAGTGTACCCAGTGAGAGTCAGTGCCAGTGGAAATGTACCACTGTGAGTGTCAGTGCCTGTAGAAGTGTACCCCAGTGAGATTCAGTGGCTGGGGAGCGGCTCTACATTAGGAGTCACTGCCTATAGAAGTGCACCCCATTCAGAGTCAGTGCATGTGGAAAGGTACACCAGTGAGAGTCAGTGCCTGCAGAAGTGTACCCAAGTGAGTGTCAGTGCCTGTAGAGGTGTACCCAAGTGAGAGTCAGTGCCTGAAGAAGTGATCCCGAGTGAGAGTCGGTGCCTGTGGAAGTTTACCCCATTCAGATTCAGTGCCTGTGGAATTGTACCCCAGTGAGAGTCAGTGACTGTGGATGTTTACCCCATTCAGAGTCAGTGCCTCTGGACGTTTAGCCCAGAGAGAGTCATTGCCTCTAGAAGTTTACGCCATTCAGAATCAGTGCCTGTGGAAGTTTACCCCATTCAGATTCAGTGCCTGTGGCAGTGTACCCCATTCAGACTCAGTGCCTGTGGAAGTTTACCCCATTCAGAGTCAGTGCCTGTGGAAGTGTACCCCAGTGAGAGTCAGTGCCTGTGGAAGTTTACAACATTCAGAGTCAGTGCCTGTGGAAGTTTACCCCAGTGAGAGTCAGAGCTTGTGGAAGTTTTCCCCATTCAGATTCAGTACCTGTAGAAGTTTACCCCATTCCGCTTCAGTGCCTGTAGAGGTGTACCCCAGTGAGATTCGGTGCCAGTGGAAATGTATCCCTGTGAGTGTCAGTGCCTGTGGAAATGTACTCCAGTGAGAGTCAGAGGCTGCAGAAGTGTACCCAAGTGAGAGTCAATGCCTGCAGAAGTGTACCCAAGTGAGAGTCAGTGCCTGTGGAAATGTAACCCAGTGAGAGTCAGTGCCTGTGGAAATGTACCCCAGTGAGAGTCAGTGCCTGTAGAAGTGTACCCAAGTGAGAGTCAGTGCCTGTGGAAGTTTACCCCATTCAGATTCAGTGCCTGTGGATGTGTCCCCCAGTGAGAGTCAGTGCCTGTGGAAGTTTACCCCATTCAGATTCAGTACCTGTAGAAGTTTACCCCATTCAGATGCAGTGCCTGTAGAAGTTTACCCCATTCAGAGTCAGTGCCTGTGGAAGTTTACCCCATTCAGAGTCAGTACCTGTGGAAGTGTACCCCAGTGAGAGTCAGTGCCTTTGGAAGTTTACCCCATACAGAGACAGTGCCTGTGGAAGTGTACCCCAGTGAGAGTCAGTGCCTGTGGAAGTTTACCCCATTCAGATTCAGAAACTGTAGACGTTTTCCCCATTCATATTCAGTGCCTGGAGAAGTTTACCCCATTCAGAGTCAGTGCCTTTGTAAGTGTACCCCATTCAGAGTCAGTGCCTGTGGAAGTGTAACACAGTGAGAGTCAGTGCCTGTGGAAGTTTACCCCATTCAGAGTCAGTGCCTGTGGAAGTGTACCCCAGTGACAGTCAGTGCCTGCAGAAGTGTACCCCAGTGAGATTCAGTGGCTGGGGAGCGGCTCTCCATTAGGAGTCACTGCCTATAGAAGTGTACCCCACTCAGAGTCAGTGCATGTGGAAATGTACCCCATTCAGAGTCAGTGCCTGTGGAAGTGTAACACAGTGAGAGTCAGTGCCTGTGGAAGTTTACCCCATTCAGAGTCATTGCCAGTGGAAAGTACTCAAGTGAGAGTCAGGGCCTGTAGAAGTGTACCCAAGTGAGAGTCAGTGCCTGTAGAAGTGTACCCAATTGAGAGTCAGTGCCAGTAGAAGTGTACCCAAGTGAGAGTCATTGCATGTGGTAATGTACCCCAGTGAGAGTCAGTGCCTGTGGAAATGTACCCCAGTGAGAGTCAGTGCCTGTAGAAGTGTACCCAAGTGAGAGACAGTGCCTGTAGAAGTGTACCCAATTGAGAATCGGTGCCTGTGGAAATGTAGACCAGTGAGAGTCAGTCACTGTGGAAATGTACCCTAGTGAGAGTCAATGCCTGTAGAAGTGTACCCCATTCAGAGTCAGTGCCTGTGGACGTTTACCCCTTTCAGAGTCAGTGCCTGTGGAATTGCACCCCAGTGAGAGTCAGTGCCTGTGCAAGTTTACCCCATTCAGATTCAGTACCTGTAGAAGATTACACCATTCAGATTCAGTGCCTGCAGAAGTTTACACCATTCAGAGACACTGCTTGTGGAAGTTTACCCCATTCAGATTCAGTGCCTGTAGAAGTGTACCCCAGTGAGATTCAGTGCCAGTGGAAATGTATCCCTGTGAGAGTCAGTGCCTGTGGAAATGTACTCCAGTGAGAGTCAGAGGCTGCAGAAGTGTACCCAAGTGAGAGTCAATGCCTGCAGAAGTGTACCCAAGTGAGAGTCAGTGCCTGTGGAAATGTACCCCAGTGAGAGACAGTGCCTGTGGAAATGTACCCCAGTGAGAGTCAGTGCCTGTAGAAGTGTACCCAAGTGAGAGTCAGTGCCTGTGGAAGTTTACCCCATTCAGATTCAGTGCCTGTGGATGTGTCCCCCAGTGAGAGTCAGTGCCTGTGGAAGTTTACCCCATTCAGATTCAGTACCTGCAGAAGTTTACCCCATTCAGATGCAGTGCCTGTAGAAGTTTACCCCACTCAGAGTCAGTGCCTGTGGAAGTTTACCCCAGTGAGAGTCAGTACCTGTGGAAGTGTACCCCAGTGAGAGTCAGTGCCTTTCTAAGTTTACCCCATACAGAGTCAGTGCCTGTGTAAGTGTACCCCAGTGAGAGTCAGTGCCTGTGGAAGTGTACCCCAGTGAGAGTCAGTGCCTGTTGAACTTTACCCCATTCTGATTCAGAAACTGTAGACGTTTTCCCCATTCATATTCAGTTCCTGGAGAAGTTTACCCCATTCAGAGTCAGTGCCTGTGTAACTGTACCCCATTCAGGGTCAGTGCCTGTGGAAGTGTAACACAGTGAGAGTCAGTGCCTGTGGAAGTTTACCCCATTCAGAGTCAGTGCCTGTGGACGTTTACCCCATTGAGAGTCATTGCCGCTAGAAGTTTACGCCATTCAGAATCACTGCCTTTGGAAGTTTACCCCATTCAGAGTCAGTGCCTGTGGATGTGTACCCCAGTGAGAATCAGTGCCGGTGGACGTTTACCCCATTCATAGTCAGTGCCTGTGGAAGTTTAACCCAGTGAGAGTCAGAGCATGTGGAAGACATCCCCATTCAGATTCAGTACCTGCAGAAGTTTACTCCATTTAAATTCAGTGCCTGTAGAAGTGTACCACAGTGAGATTCAGTGCCAGTGGAAATCTATCCCTGTGAGAGTCAGTGCCTGTGGAAATGTACTCCAGTGAGAGTCAGAGGCTGCAGATGTGTACCCAAATGAGAGTCAATGCCTGCGGAAGTGTACCCAAGTGAGAGTCAGTGCCTGTGGATATGTACCCCAGTGAGAGTCAGTGCCTGTGTAAATGTACCCCAGTTAGAGTCAGTGCCTGTAGAAGTGTACCCAAGTGAGAGTCAGTGCCTATGGAAGTGTACCCCAGTGAGAGACAGTGCCTGTGGATGTGTCCCCCAGTGAGAGTCAGTGCCTGTGGAAGTTTACCCCATTCAGATTCAGTACCTGTAGAAGTTTACCCCATTCAGATGCAGTGCCTGTAGAAGTTTACCCCATTAAGAGTCAGTGCCTGTGGAAGTTTACCCCATTCAGAGTCAGTACCTGTGGAAGTGTACCCCAGTGAGAGTCAGTGACTTTGGAAGTTTACCCCATACAGAGTCAGTGCCTGTGTAAGTGTACCCCAGTGAGAGTCAGTGCCTGTGGAAGTGTACCCCAGTGAGAGTCAGTGCCTGTGGAACTTTACCCCATTCAGATTCAGAAACTGTAGACGTTTTCCCTATTCATATTCAGTGCCTGGAGAAGTTTACCCCATTCAGAGTCAGTGCCTGTGTAAGTGTACCCCATTCAGAGTCAGTGCCTGTGGAAATGTAACACAGTGAGAGACAGTGCCTGTGGAAGTTTACCCCATTCAGAGTCAGTGCCTGCGGAAATGTACCCGAGTGAGAGTCAGGGCCTGTAGAAGTGTACCCAAGTGAGAGTCAGTGCCTGTAGAAGTGTACCCAATCGAGAGTCAGTGCCAGTAGAAGTGTACCCAAGTGAGAGTAAGTGCATGTGGTAATGTACCCCAGTGAGAGTCAGTGCCGGTGGAAATGTACCCCAGTGGAGTCAGTGCCTGTAGAAGTGTACCCAAGTGAGAGACAGTGCCTGTAGACGTGTACCCAATTGAGAATCTGTGCCTGTGGAAATGTCCACCAGTGAGAGTCAGTCACTGTGGAAATGTACCCCAGTGAGAGTCAATGCCTGTAGAAGTGTACCCCATTCAGAGTCAGTGCCTGTGGAAGTGTACCCCACTGAGAGTCATTGCCTGTGGAACTGTAACCAATTCAGAGTCAGTGCCTGTGGAAGTTTACCCCATTCAGAGTCAGTTCCTGGGGAAGTTTACCCCATTCAGATTCGGTGCCTGTGGAAGTTTACCCCAGTGCGAGTCAGTGGCTGTGGAATTTACCCCATTCATATTGAGTGCATGTGGAAGTGTACCCCAGTGAGAGTCAATGCCTGTGGAAGTTTACCCCATTCAGATTCAGTGCATGTGGAAGTGTACCCCAGTGAGAGTCTGTGCCTGTGGAACTTTACCTCATTCAGACCCAGTGCCTGTGGAAGTGCACCCCAGTGAGGGTCAGTGCCTGTGGAAGTTTACCCCTTTCAGACTTAGTGCCAGTGGAAGTTTACCCCATTCAGATTCAGTACCTGTGGAAGTTTACCCCATTCAGAGTCAGTGCCTGTGGAAGTGAACCCCAGTGAGGGTCAGTGCCTGTGGAAGTTTACCCCTTTCAGACTTAGTGCCTGTGGAAGTTTACCCCATTCAGATTCAGTGCCTATGGAAGTTCACCCCATTCAGATTCTGTACCTGCAGAAGTTTACCACATTCAGATTCAGTGTCTGTCGAAGTTTACCCCATTCAGAGTCAGTGCCTGTGGAAGTTTACCCCTTTCAGACTCAGTGCCTGTGGAAGTGTACCCCAGTGAGAGTTAGTGCCTTTGGAAGTTTACCCCATTCAGAGTCAGTGCCTGTGTAAGTGTACCCCAGTGACAGTCAGTGCCTGTGGAAGTGTACCCCAGTGAGAGCCAGTGCCTGTGGAAGTTTACCCCATTCAGATTCAGTGCCTGTGCAAGTGATTCCAGTGAGAGTCAGTGCCTGTGGAATTTACCCCATTCAGAGTCAGTGCCTGTGGAAGTGTACCCCAGTGAGAGTCTGTGCCTGTGGAAGTTTACACCATTCAGATTCAGTGCCTGTGGAAGTTTACCCCATTCAGAGTCAGTGCCTGTGGAAGTGTCCCCCAGTGAGCAACAGTGCCTGTGGAAGTGTACCCCAGTGAGAGTCATTGCCTCTGGAAGTGTACCCCAGTGAGAGTCAGTGCCTGGGGAAGTTTACCCCATTCAGATTCAGTACCTGTAGAAGTTTACCACATTCAGACTCAGTGCCTGTCGAAGTTTACACCATTCAGAGTCAGTGCCTGTGGAAGTTTACCCCATTCAGAGTCAGTGCCTGTGGAAGTGTACCCCAGTGAGAGTCAGTGCCTGTGGAAGTTTACCCCATTCAGATTCAGTACCTGTCGAAGTTTACCCCATTCAGATTCAGTACCTGTGGAAGTTTACCCCATTCAGAGTCAGTGCCTGTGGAAGTGTACACCAGAGAGTCAGTGCCTTTGGAAGTTTACCCCACTCAGAGTCAGTGCCTGTGTAAGTGTACCCCAGTGAGAGTCAGTGCCTGTGGAAGTTTACCCCATTCAGATTCAGTACCTGTAGAAGTTTACCACATTCAGATTCATTGCCTGTCGAAGTGTACCCCAGTAAGAGTCAGTGCCTGTGGAAGTTTACCCCATTCAGATTCAGTACCTGTAGAAGTTTACCACATTCAGATTCAGTGCCTGTCGAGGTTTACCCCATTCAGAGTCAGTGCCTGTGGAAATTTACCCCATTCAGAGTCAGTGCCTTTGGAAGTGTACCCCAGTGAGAGACAGTGCGCGTGGAAGTTTACCCCATTCAGAGTCAGTGCCTGTGGAAGTGTACCCCAGTGACAGTCAGTGCCTGTGGAGGTTTATCCCATTCAGAGTCAGTGCCTGTGGAAGTTTACCCCAGTGAGAGTCAGTGCCTGTGGATGTTTACCCCATTCAGCTTCAGTACCTGTAGATGTTAACCCCATTCAGATTCAGTGCCTGTAGAAGTGTACCCCAGTGAGAGTCAGTGCCAGTGGAAATGTACCCCAGTGAGAGCCAGTGCCTGTGGAAGTTTACCCCATTCAGATTCAGTGCCTGTTGAAGTGATTCCAGTGAGAGTCAGTGCCTGTGGAATTTACCCCATTCAGAGTCAGTGCCTGTGGAAGTGTACCCCAGTGAGAGTCTGTGCCTGTGGAAGTTTACACCATTCAGAGTCAGTGCCTGTGGAAGTTTACCCCATTCAGAGTCAGTGCCTGTGGAAGTGTCCCCCAGTGAGAGTCTGTGCCTTTGCAAGTTTACCCCATTCGGAGTCAGTGCCTGTGGAAGTGTACCCCAGTGAGAGTCAGTGCCTGTGGAAGTTTACCCCATTCAGATTCAGAACCTGTAGAAGTTTACCACATTCAGATTCAGTGCCTGTCGAAGTTTACCCCATTCAGAGTCAGTGCCTGTGGAAATTTACCCCATTAAGTGTCAGTGCCTTTGGAAGTGTACCCCAGTGAGAGACAGTGCCTTTGGAAGTTTACCCCAGTGAGAGTCAGTGCATGTCGATGTGTACCCAAGTGAGAGTCAGTGCCAGTGGAAATGTACACCTGTGAGAGTCAGTACCTGTAGAAGTTTACCACATTCAGATTCAGTGCCTGTCGAAGTTTTCCCCATTCAGAGTCACTGCCTGTGTAAGTGTACCCCATTCAGAGTCAGTGCCTGTGGAAGTGTAACACAGTGAGAGTCAGTGCCTGTGGAAATGTACCCGAGTGAGAGTCAGGGCCTGTAGAAGTGTACCCAAGCGAGAGTCAGTGCCTGTCGAAGTGTACCCAAGTGAGAGTCAGTGCATGTGGTAATATACCCCAGTGAGAGTCAGTGCCTGTAGAAGTGTACCCAAGTGAGAGACAGTGCCTGTAGAAGTGTACCCAAATGAGAATCTGTGTTGTGGAAACGTACACCAGTGAGAGTCAGTCACGGTGGAAATGTACCCCAGTGAGAGTCAATGCCTGTAGAAGTGTACCCCATTCAGAGTCAGTGCCTGTGGAAGTGATCCCCAGTGAGAGTCAGTGCCTGTCGAAGTGTACCCCACTGAGGGTCATTGCCTGTGGAACTGTAACCAATTCAGAGTCAGTGCCTGTGGAGGTTTACCCCATTCAGAGTCAGTTCCTGGGGAAGTTTACCCCATTCAGATTCAGTGCCTCTGGAAGTGTACCCCAGTGAGAGTCAGTGCCTGTGGAAGTTTACCCCATTCAGATTCAGTACCTGTAGAAGTTTACACCATTCAGATTCAGTACCTGTAGAAGTTTACCACATTCAGATTCAGTGCCTGTCGAAGTTTACCCCATTCAGAGTCAGTGCCTGTGGAAGTTTACCCCATTCAGAGTCAGTGCCTGTGGAAGTGTACCCCAGTGAGAGTCAGTGCCTGTGGAAGTGTACCCCAGTGAGAGTCAGTGCCTTTGGAAGTTAACCCCATTCAGACTAAGTGCCTGTGTAAGTGTACACCAGTGAGAGTCAGTGCCTGTGGAAGTGTACCCCAGTGAGAGCCAGTGCCTGTGGAAGTTTACCCCATTCAGATTCAGTGCCTGTGGAAGTGATTCCAGTGAGAGTCAGTGCCTGTCGAATTTGCCCCATTCAGAGACAGTGCCTGTGGAAGTGTACCCCAGTGAGTGTCTGTGCCTGTGGAAGTTTACACCATTCAGAGTCAGTGACTGTGGAAGTTTACCCCATTCAGAGTCAGTTCCTGGGGAAGTTTACCCCATTCAGATTCAGTGCCTGTGCAAGTGTACCCCAGTGAGAGTCTGTGCCTGCGGAAGTTTACACCATTCAGAGTCAGTGCCTGTGGAAGTTTACCCCATTCAGAGTCAGTTCCTGTGGAAGTGTCCCCCAGTGAGCAACAGTGCCTGTGGAAGTGTACCCCAGTGAGAGTCATTGCCTCTGGAAGTGTACCCCAGTGAGAGTCAGTGCCTGTGGAAGTTTACCCCATTCAGATTCAGTACCTGTAGAAGTTTACAACATTCAGATTCAGTGCCTGTCGAAGTTTACCCCATTCAGAGTCCGTGCCTGTGGAAGTTTACCCCATTCAGAGTCAGTGCCTGTGGAAGTGTACACCAGTGAGAGTCAGTGCCTGTGGAAGTGTACCCCAGTGAGAGTCAGTGCCTTTGGAAGTTTACCCCATTCAGACTAAGTGCCTGTGTAAGTGTACACCATTGAGCGTCAGTGCCTGTGGAAGTGTACCCCAGTGAGAGCCAGTGCCTGTGGAAGTTTACCCCATTCAGATTCAGTGCCTTTGGAAGTGATTCCAGTGAGAGTCAGTGCCTGTCGAATTTGCCCCATTCAGAGACAGTGCCTGTGGAAGTGTACCCCAGTGAGAGTCTGTGCCTGTGGAAGTTTACACCATTCAGAGTCAGTGTCTGTGGAAGTTTACCCCATTCAGAGTCAGTGCCTGTGGAATTGTCCCCCGTGAGCAACGGTGCCTGTGGAAGTGTACCCCAGTGAGAGTCATTGCCTCTGGAAGTGTACCCCAGTGAGAGTCAGTGACTGTGGAAGTTTACCCCATTCAGATTCAGTACCTGTTCAAGTTTACCACATTCAGATTCTGTGCCTGTCGAAGTTTACCCCATTCAGAGTCAGTGGCACCCCATTCAGAGTCAGTGCCTTTGGAAGTTTACCCCAGTGAGAGACAGTGCCTTTGGAAGTTTACCCCAGTGAGAGTCAGTGCCTGTGGAAGTTTACCCCATTCAGAGTCAGTGCCTGTGGAAGTGTACCCCAGTGACAGTCAGTGCCTGTGGAGGTTTATCCCATTCAGAGTCAGTGCCTGTGGATGTTTACCCCATTCAGCTTCAGTACCTGTAGATGTTAACCACATTCAGATTCAGTGCCTGGAGAAGTGTACCCCAGTGAGAGTCAGTGCATGTGGAAAGGTACACCAGTGAGAGTCAGTGCCTGCAGAAGTGTACCCAAGTGAGAGTCAGTGCCTGTAGAAGTGTACCCCAGTGAACGTCAGCGCCTGTGGATATGTACCCCAGTGAGAGTCAGTGCCTGTGGAAGTGTACCCAAGTGAGAGTCAGTGCCTGTGGACGTATACCCCATTCAGAGTCAGTGTCTGTGGAAGTGTACCCCAGTGACAGTCAGTGCCTGTGGAAGTTTTCCCCATTCAGAGTCAGTGCCTGTGGAAGTGCACCCAAGTGAGGGTCAGTGCCTGTGTATGTTTACCCCATTCTAAGTCAGTGCCTGTGGAACTGTGCCCCAGTGAGAGTCAGTGCCTGTGGAAGTGTACCCCGGTGAGTGTCATTGCCTCTGGAAGTTTACCCCATTCAGTGTCAGTACCTGTGGATGTTTACGCCATTTAGATTCAGTGCCTGTTGAAGTGTACCCCATTCAGAGTCAGTGCCTGTGGAAGTTTACCCCATTCAGAGTCAGTGCCTGTTGAAGTGCACCCCATTGAGAGTCAGTGCCTGTGGAAGTTTACCAAAGTGAGAGTCAGTGCCTGTAGAAGTGTACCCCAGTTCGAGTCAGTGCCTAGGGAACGGTATCCAAGTCACAGCTAGAGCCTGTGGGACTGCACCCCAGTGAGAGACAGTGCCTGTGGAAGTGGACCCCAGTCAGAGTCAGTGCCTGTCGAAGTGTACCCCACTGAGAGTTATGGCCTGTGGAACTGTAACCAATTCAGAGTCAGTGGCTGTGGAAGTTTACACATTCAGAGTCAGTGCCTGGGGAAGTTTTCCCCATTCAGATTCAGTGCCTGTGGAAGTGTACCCCAGTGAGAGTAAGTGCCTTTGGAAGTTTACCCCATTCGGATTCAGTGCCAGTGGAAGTGTACCCCCGTGAGAGCCAGTGCCTGTGGAAGTTTACCCCATTCAGATTCAGTGCCTGTGGAAGTGATTCCAGTGAGAGTCAGTGCCTGTGGAATTTACCCCATTCAGAGTCAGTGCATGTGGAAATGTGCACCAAAGAGAGTCTTTGCCTGTGGAAGTTGACCCCATTCAGTGTCATTGCCTGTGGAAGTGCATCCCAGTGAGGGTCAGTGCCTGTGGAGGTTTACGCCATTCAGAGTCAGTGCCTGTGGAAGATTACCCCACTCATATTCAGTGCCTGTGGAAGTGTACCCCAGTGAGATTCAGTGCCTGTGGAAGTGTACCCCAGTGAGAGTCATTGCCTCTGGAAGTTTACGCCATTCAGAGTCAGTGCCTGTGGAAGATTACCCCACTCTTATTCAGTGCCTGTGGAAGTGTACCCCAGTGAGAGTCAGTGCCTGTGGACGTTTACCCCAGTGAGAGTCATTGCCTCTAGAAGTTTACGCCATTCAGATTCAGTGCCTGTTGAAGTTTACCCCATTCAGAGTCAGTGCCTGTTGAAGTTTACCCCATTCAGATTCAGTGCCTGTGGAAGTGTCCCCCAGTGAGAGTCAGTGCCTGTGGAAGTTTACCACATTCAGATTCAGTGCCTGTCGAAGTTTACACCATTCAGAGTCAGTGCCTGTGGAAGTTAACCCCATTCAGAGTCAGTGCCTGTGGAAGTGTACCCCAGTGAGGGTCAGTGCCTGTGGATGTTTACCCCATTCTAAGTCAGTGCCTGTGGAAGTGTGCCCCAGTGAGAGTCATTTCCTCTGGAAGTTTACCCCATTCAGTGTCAGTACCTGTGGATGTTTACGCCATTCAGATTCACTGCCTGTTGAAGTGTACCCCATTCAGAGTCAGTGCCTGTGGAAGTTTACCCTATTCAGAGTCAGTGCCTGTTGAAGTGCACCCCAGTGAGAGTCAGTGCCTGTGGAAGTTTACCCAAGTGAGAGTCAGTGCCTGTAGAAGTGTACTCCAGTTCGAGTCAGTGCCAAGGGAACGGTATCCAAGTGACAGCTAGAGCCTGTGGGACTGCACCCCAGTGAGAGACAGTGCCTGTGGAAGTGTACCCCATTCAGAGTCAGTGCCTGTCGAAGTGTACCCCACTGAGAGTTATGGCCTGTGGAACTGTAACCAATTCAGAGTCAGTGGCTGTGGAAATGTACCCCAGTGAGAGTAAGTGCCTGTGGAAGTTTACCCCATTCGGATTCAGTGCCAGTGGAAGTGTACCCCAGTGAGAGTCAATGCCTGTGGATGTTTACCCCATTCAGAGTCAGTGCATGTGGAAGTGTGCACCAAAGAGAGTCTTTGCCTGTGGAAGTTGACCCCATTCAGTGTCATTGCCTGTGGAAGTGCATCCCAGTGAGGGTCAGTGCCTGTGGAAGTTTACCCCATTCAGAGTCAGTGCCTGTGGAAGTGTGCCCCAGTGAGATTCAGTTCCTGTGGAAGTGTACCCCAGTGAGAGTCATTGCCTCTGGAGGTATACGCCATTCAGAGTCAGTGCCTGTGGAATATTTCCCCACTCATATTCAGTGCCTGTGGAAGTGTACCCCAGTGAGAGTCATTGCCTCTAGACGTTTACGCCATTCAGATTCAGTGTCTGTGGAAGTTTACCCCATTCAGAGTCAGTGCCTGTGGATGTTTACCCCATTCAGATTCAGTGCCTGTGGAAGTGTCCCCCAGTGAGATTCAGTGCCTGTGGAAGTGTACCCCAGTGAGAGTCATTGCCTCTGGAAGTTTACGCAATTCAGAGTCAGTGCCTGTAGATGTTTACCCCATTCAGAGTCAATGCCTTTGGAAGTTTACCCCATTCAGAGTCAGTACCTGTGGAAGGGTACCCCAGTGAGAGTCAGTGCCTTTGGAAGTTTACCACATACAGAGTCAGTACCTGTGTAAGTGTACCCCAGTGAGAGTCAATGCCTGTGGTTGTTTTCCCCATTCAGATTCAGTGCCTGTGGAAGTGTGCACCAAAGAGAGTCTTTGCCTGTGGAAGTTGACCCCATTCAGTGTCATTGCCTGTGGAAGTGCATCCCAGTGAGGGTCAGTGCCTGTGGAAGTGTACCCCACTCATATTCAGTGCCTGTGGAAGTGTACCCCAGTGAGAGTCAGTGCTGTGGACGTTTACCCCAGTGAGAGTCATTGCTTCTGGACGTTTACGCCATTCAGAATCAGTGCCTGTGGAAGTTTACCTCATTCAGATTCAGTGCCTGTGGAAGTTTACCCCATTCAGATTCAGTGCCTGTGGAAGTGTACCCCAGTGAGAGTCAGTGCTGTGGACGTTTACCCCAGTGAGAGTCATTGCTTCTGGACGTTTACGCCATTCAGAATCAGTGCCTGTGGAAGTTTACCTCATTCAGATTCAGTGCCTGTGGAAGTTTAACCCACTCAGATTCAGTACCTGTAGAAGTTTACCCCATTCAGATGCAGTGCCTGTAGAAGTTTACCCCATTCAGATGCAGTGCCTGTAGAAGATTACCCCATTCAGAGTCAGTGCCTTTGGAAGTTTACCCCATTCAGAGTCAGGACATGTGGAAGGGTACCCCAGTGAGAGACAGTGATTTTGGAAGTTTTCCACATACAGAGTCAGTGCCTGTGTAAGTGTACCCCACTCATATTCAGTGCCTGTGGAAGTGTACCCCAGTGAGAGTCAGTGCCTGTGGACGTTTACCCCAGTGAGAGTCATTGCCTCTAGAAGTTTACGCCATTCAGATTCAGTGCCTGTTGAAGTTTACCCCATTCAGAGTCAGTGCCTGTGGAAGTGTCCCCCAGTGAGAGTCAGTGCCTGTGGAAGTTTAACCCATTCAGATTCAGTACCTGTAGAAGTTTACCCCATTCAGATGCAGTGCCTGTAGAAGTTTACCCCATTCAGATGCAGTGCCTGTAGAAGTTTACCCCATTCACAGTCAGTGCCTGTGGAAGTGCACCCAAGTGAGGGTCAGTGCCTGTGGATGTTTACCCCATTCTAAGTCAGTGCCTGTGGAAGTGTGCCCCAGTGAGAGCCAGTGCCTGTGGAAGTGTACCCCGGTGAGAGTCATTGCCTCTGGAAGTTTACCCCATTCAGTGTCAGTACCTTTGGATGTTTACGCCATTCAGATTCAGTGCCTGTTGAAGTGTACCCCATTCAGAGTCATTGCCTGTGGAAGTTTACCCCATTCAGAGTCAGTGCCTGTTGAAATGCACCCCAGTGAGAGTCAGTGCCTGTGGAAGTTTACCCAAGTGAGAGTCAGTGCCTGTAGAAGTGTACCCCAGTTCGAGTCAGTGCCGAGGGAACGGTATCCAAGTGACAGCTAGAGCCTGTGGGACTGCACCCCAGTGAGAGACAGTGCCTGTGGAAGTGTACCCCAGTCAGAGTCAGTGCCTGTCGAAGTGTACCCCACTGAGAGTTATGGCCTGTGGAACTGTAACCAATTCAGAGTCAGTGGCTGTGGAAGTGTACCCCAGTGAGAGTAAGTGCCTGTGGAAGTTTACCCCATTCGTATTCAGTGCCAGTGGAAGTGTACCCCAGTGAGAGTCAATGCCTGTGTATGTTTACCCCATTCAGAGTCAGTGCATGTGGAAGTGTGCACCAAAGAGAGTCTTTGCCTGTGGAAGATGAAACAATTCAGTGTCATTGCCTGTGGAAGTGCATCCCAGTGAGGGTCAGTGCCTGTGGAAGTTTACCCCATTCAGAGTCAGTGCCTGTGGAAGTGTCCCCCAGTGAGATTCAGTGCCTGTGGAAGTGTACCCCAGTGAGAGTCATTGCCTCTGGAAGTTTACGCCATTCAGAGTCAGTGCCTGTGGAAGATTACCCCACTCATATTCAGTGCCTGTGGAAGTGTACCCCAGTGAGAGTCAGTGCCTGTGGACGTTTACCCCAGTGAGAGTCATTGCCTCTAGAAGTTTGAGTTAGTGCCTGTGGAAGTTTACCCCATTCAGATTCAGTGCCTGTGGAAGTGTCCCCCAGTGAGAGTCAGTGCCTGTGGAATTTTACCCCATTCAGATGCAGTGCCTGTAGAACTTTACCCCATTCAGAGTCAGTGCCTTTGGAAGTTTACACCATTCAGAGTCAGTACCTGTGGAAGGGTACCCCAGTGAGAGTCAGTGCCTGTGGAAGTGTACCCCAGTGAGAGTCAGTGCCTGTGGAAGTTTACCCCATTCAGATTCAGTAACTGTAGAAGTTTACCCCATTCATATTCATTGCCTGTAGACGATTACCCCATTCAGAGTCAGTGCCTGCGGAAGTGTACCCCATTTAGAGTCAGTGCCTGTGGAAGTTTACCCCATTCAGAGTCAGTGCCTGTGAAAATGTACCCCAGTGAGAGTCAGTGCCTGTAGAAGTGTACCCAAGTGAGAGTCAGTGCCTGCAGAAGTGTACACCAGTGAGAGTCAGTGCCTGTGGAAGTTTACCCCATTCAGATTCAGTACCTGTAGAAGTTTACCACATTCAGATTCAGTGCCTGTCGAAGTTTACACCATTCAGAGTCAGTGCCTGTGGAAGTTAACCCCATTCAGAGTCAGTGCCTGTGGAAGTGTACCCCAGTGAGGGTCAGTGCCTGTGGATGTTTACCCCATTCTAAGTCAGTGCCTGTGGAATTGTGCCCCAGTGAGAGTCATTTCCTCTGGAAGTTTACCCCATTCAGTGTCAGTACCTGTGGATGTTTACGCCATTCAGATTCACTGCCTGTTGAAGTGTACCCCATTCAGAGTCAGTGCCTGTGGATGTTTACCCTATTCAGAGTCAGTGCCTGTTGAAGTGCACCCCAGTGAGAGTCAGTGCCTGTGGAAGTTTACCCAAGTGAGAGTCAGTGCCTGTAGAAGTGTACTCCAGTTCGAGTCAGTGCCAAGGGAACGGTATCCAAGTGACAGCTAGAGCCTGTGGGACTGCACCCCAGTGAGAGACAGTGCCTGTGGAAGTGTACCCCATTCAGAGTCAGTGCCTGTCGAAGTGTACCCCACTGAGAGTTATGGCCTGTGGAACTGTAACCAATTCAGAGTCAGTGGCTGTGGAAATGTACCCCAGTGAGAGTAAGTGCCTGTGGAAGTTTACCCCATTCGGATTCAGTGCCAGTGGAAGTGTACCCCAGTGAGAGTCAATGCCTGTGGATGTTTCCCCCATTCAGAGTCAGTGCATGTGGAAGTGTGCACCAAAGAGAGTCTTTGCCTGTGGAAGTTGACCCCATTCAGTGTCATTGCCTGTGGAAGTGCATCCCAGTGAGGGTCAGTGCCTGTGGAAGTTTACCCCATTCAGAGTCAGTGCCTGTGGAAGTGTCCCCCAGTGAGATTCAGTGCCTGTGGAAGTGTACCCCAGTGAGAGTCATTGCCTCTGGAAGTATACGCCATTCAGAGTCAGTGCCTGTGGAATATTTCCCCACTCATATTCAGTGCCTGTGGAAGTGTACCCCAGTGAGAGTCAGTGCCTGTGGACGTTTACCCCAGTGAGAGTCATTGCCTCTAGACGTTTACGCCATTCAGATTCAGTGTCTGTGGAAGTTTACCCCATTCAGAGTCAGTGCCTGTGGAAGTTTACCCCATTCAGATTCAGTGCCTGTGGAAGTGTCCCCCAGTGAGATTCAGTGCCTGTGGAAGTGTACCCCAGTGAGAGTCATTGCCTCTGGAAGTTTACGCAATTCAGAGTCAGTGCCTGTAGATGTTTACCCCATTCAGAGTCAATGCCTTTGGAAGTTTACCCCATTCAGAGTCAGTACCTGTGGAAGGGTACCCCAGTGAGAGTCAGTGCCTTTGGAAGTTTACCACATACAGAGTCAGTGCCTGTGTAAGTGTACCCCAGTGAGAGTCAATGCCTGTGGTTGTTTACCCCATTCAGAGTCAGTGCCTGTGGAAGTGTGCACCAAAGAGAGTCTTTGCCTGTGGAAGTTGACCCCATTCAGTGTCATTGCCTGTGGAAGTGCATCCCAGTGAGGGTCAGTGCCTGTGGAAGTGTACCCCACTCATATTCAGTGCCTGTGGAAGTGTACCCCAGTGAGAGTCAGTGCTGTGGACGTTTACCCCAGTGAGAGTCATTGCTTCTGGACGTTTCCGCCATTCAGAATCAGTGCCTGTGGAAGTTTACCTCATTCAGATTCAGTGCCTGTGGAAGTTTACCCCATTCAGATTCAGTGCCTGTGGAAGTGTCCCCCAGTGAGAGTCAGTGCCTGTGGAAGTTTAACCCACTCAGATTCAGTACCTGTAGAAGTTTACCCCATTCAGATGCAGTGCCTGTAGAAGTTTACCCCATTCAGATGCAGTGCCTGTAGAAGATTACCCCATTCAGAGTCAGTGCCTTTGGAAGTTTACCCCATTCAGAGTCAGGACATGTGGAAGGGTACCCCAGTGAGAGACAGTGATTTTGGAAGTTTTCCACATACAGAGTCAGTGCCTGTGTACGTGTACCCCACTCATATTCAGTGCCTGTGGAAGTGTACCCCAGTGAGAGTCAGTGCCTGTGGACGTTTACCCCAGTGAGAGTCATTGCCTCTAGAAGTTTACGCCATTCAGATTCAGTGCCTGTTGAAGTTTACCCCATTCAGAGTCAGTGCCTGTTGAAGTTTACCCCATTCAGATTCAGTGCCTGTGGAAGTGTCCCCCAGT
Organism: Heterodontus francisci; assembly: GCF_036365525.1. NCBI lineage: Eukaryota > Metazoa > Chordata > Chondrichthyes > Heterodontiformes > Heterodontidae > Heterodontus > Heterodontus francisci. The sequence continues at coordinate 2,006,916 of NC_090395.1, forward strand.
GAGAGTCAGTGCCTGTGGAAGTTTAACCCATTCAGATTCAGTACCTGTAGAAGTTTACCCCATTCAGAGGCAGTGCCTGTAGAAGTTTACCCCATTCACAGTCAGTGCCTGTGGAAGTGCACCCAAGTGAGGGTCAGTGCCTGTGGATGTTTACCCCATTCTAAGTCAGTGCCTGTGGAAGTGTGCCCCAGTGAGAGCCAGTGCCTGTGGAAGTGTACCCCGGTGAGAGTCATTGCCTCTGGAAGTTTACCCCATTCAGTGTCAGTACCTTTGGATGTTTACGCCATTCAGATTCAGTGCCTGTTGAAGTGTACCCCATTCAGAGTCATTGCCTGTGGAAGTTTACCCCATTCAGAGTCAGTGCCTGTTGAAATGCACCCCAGTGAGAGTCAGTGCCTGTGGAAGTTTACCCAAGTGAGAGTCAGTGCCTGTAGAAGTGTACCCCAGTTCGAGTCAGTGCCGAGGGAACGGTATCCAAGTGACAGCAAGAGCCTGTGGGACTGCACCCCAGTGAGAGACAGTGCCTGTGGAAGTGTACCCCAGTCAGAGTCAGTGCCTGTCGAAGTGTACCCCACTGAGAGTTATGGCCTGTGGAACTGTAACCAATTCAGAGTCAGTGGCTGTGGAAGTGTACCCCAGTGAGAGTAAGTGCCTGTGGAAGTTTACCCCATTCGTATTCAGTGCCAGTGGAAGTGTACCCCAGTGAGAGTCAATGCCTGTGTATGTTTACCCCATTCAGAGTCAGTGCATGTGGAAGTGTGCACCAAAGAGAGTCTTTGCCTGTGGAAGATGAAACAATTCAGTGTCATTGCCTGTGGAAGTGCATCCCAGTGAGGGTCAGTGCCTGTGGAAGTTTACCCCATTCAGAGTCAGTGCCTGTGGAAGTGTCCCCCAGTGAGATTCAGTGCCTGTGGAAGTGTACCCCAGTGAGAGTCATTGCCTCTGGAAGTTTACGCCATTCAGAGTCAGTGCCTGTGGAAGATTACCCCACTCATATTCAGTGCCTGTGGAAGTGTACCCCAGTGAGAGTCAGTGCCTGTGGACGTTTACCCCAGTGAGAGTCATTGCCTCTAGAAGTTTGAGTCAGTGCCTGTGGAAGTTTACCCCATTCAGATTCAGTGCCTGTGGAAGTGTCCCCCAGTGAGAGTCAGTGCCTGTGGAATTTTACCCCATTCAGATGCAGTGCCTGTAGAACTTTACCCCATTCAGAGTCAGTGCCTTTGGAAGTTTACACCATTCAGAGTCAGTACCTGTGGAAGGGTACCCCAGTGAGAGTCAGTGCCTGTGGAAGTGTACCCCAGTGAGAGTCAGTGCCTGTGGAAGTTTACCCCATTCAGATTCAGTAACTGTAGAAGTTTACCCCATTCATATTCATTGCCTGTAGACGATTACCCCATTCAGAGTCAGTGCCTGCGGAAGTGTACCCCATTTAGAGTCAGTGCCTGTGGAAGTTTACCCCATTCAGAGTCAGTGCCTGTGAAAATGTACCCCAGTGAGAGTCAGTGCCTGTAGAAGTGTACCCAAGTGAGAGTCAGTGCCTGCAGAAGTGTACACCAGTGAGAGTCAGTGCCTGTGGAAGTTTACCCCATTCAGATTCAGTACCTGTAGAAGTTTACCACATTCAGATTCAGTGCCTGTCGAAGTTTACACCATTCAGAGTCAGTGCCTGTGGAAGTTAACCCCATTCAGAGTCAGTGCCTGTGGAAGTGTACCCCAGTGAGGGTCAGTGCCTGTGGATGTTTACCCCATTCTAAGTCAGTGCCTGTGGAAGTGTGCCCCAGTGAGAGTCATTTCCTCTGGACGTTTACCCCATTCAGTGTCAGTACCTGTGGATGTTTACGCCATTCAGATTCACTGCCTGTTGAAGTGTACCCCATTCAGAGTCAGTGCCTGTGGAAGTTTACCCTATTCAGAGTCAGTGCCTGTTGAAGTGCACCCCAGTGAGAGTCAGTGCCTGTGGAAGTTTACCCAAGTGAGAGTCAGTGCCTGTAGAAGTGTACTCCAGTTCGAGTCAGTGCCAAGGGAACGGTATCCAAGTGACAGCTAGAGCCTGTGGGACTGCACCCCAGTGAGAAACAGTGCCTGTGGAAGTGTACCCCATTCAGAGTCAGTGCCTGTCGAAGTGTACCCAACTGAGAGTTATGGCCTGTGGAACTGTAACCAATTCAGAGTCAGTGGCTGTGGAAATGTACCCCAGTGAGAGTAAGTGCCTGTGGAAGTTTACCCCATTCGGATTCAGTGCCAGTGGAAGTGTACCCCAGTGAGAGTCAATGCCTGTGGATGTTTACCCCATTCAGAGTCAGTGCATGTGGAAGTGTGCACCAAAGAGAGTCTTTGCCTGTGGAAGTTGACCCCATTCAGTGTCATTGCCTGTGGAAGTGCATCCCAGTGAGGGTCAGTGCCTGTGGAAGTTTACCCCATTCAGAGTCAGTGCCTGTGGAAGTGTCCCCCAGTGAGATTCAGTGCCTGTGGAAGTGTACCCCAGTGAGAGTCATTGCCTCTGGAAGTATACGCCATTCAGAGTCAGTGCCTGTGGAATATTTCCCCACTCATATTCAGTGCCTGTGGAAGTGTACCCCAGTGAGAGTCAGTGCCTGTGGACGTTTACCCTAGTGAGAGTCATTGCCTCTAGACGTTTACGCCATTCAGATTCAGTGTCTGTGGAAGTTTACCCCATTCAGAGTCAGTGCCTGTGGAAGTTTACCCCATTCAGATTCAGTGCCTGTGGAAGTGTCCCCCAGTGAGATTCAGTGCCTGTGGAAGTGTACCCCAGTGAGAGTCATTGCCTCTGGAAGTTTACGCAATTCAGAGTCAGTGCCTGTAGATGTTTACCCCATTCAGAGTCAATGCCTTTGGAAGTTTACCCCATTCAGAGTCAGTACCTGTGGAAGGGTACCCCAGTGAGAGTCAGTGCCTTTGGAAGTTTACCACATACAGAGTCAGTGCCTGTGTAAGTGTACCCCAGTGAGAGTCAATGCCTGTGGTTGTTTACCCCATTCAGAGTCAGTACCTGTGGAAGTGTGCACCAAAGAGAGTCTTTGCCTGTGGAAGTTGACCCCATTCAGTGTCATTGCCTGTGGAAGTGCATCCCAGTGAGGGTCAGTGCCTGTGGAAGTGTACCCCACTCATATTCAGTGCCTGTGGAAGTGTACCCCAGTGAGAGTCAGTGCTGTGGACGTTTACCCCAGTGAGAGTCATTGCTTCTGGACGTTTACGCCATTCAGAATCAGTGCCTTTGGAAGTTTACCCCATTCAGATTCAGTGCCTGTGGAAGTGTCCCCCAGTGAGAGTCAGTGCCTGTGGAAGTTTAACCCATTCAGATTCAGTACCTGTAGAAGTTTACCCCATTCAGATGCAGTGCCTGTAGAAGTTTACCCCATTCAGATGCAGTGCCTGTAGAAGATTACCCCATTCAGAGTCAGTGCCTTTGGAAGTTTACCCCATTCAGAGTCAGGACATGTGGAAGGGTACCCCAGTGAGAGACAGTGATTTTGGAAGTTTTCCACATACAGAGTCAGTGCCTGTGTAAGTGTACCCCAGTGAGAGTCAGTGCCTGTGGAAGTGTACCCCAGTGAGAGTAAGTGCCTGTGGACGTTTACCCCATTCAGATTCAGTAACTGTAGAAGTTTACCCCATTCATATTCAGTGCCTGTCGACGATTACCCCATTCAGAGTCAGTGGCTGTGGAAGTTTACCCCATTCAGAGTCAGTGCCTGTGGAAATGTACCCCAGTGAGAGTCAGTGCCTGTAGAAGTGTACCCAAGTGAGAGTCAGTGCCTGTAGAAGTGTACACCAGTGAGAGTCAGTGCCTGTGGAAGTTTACCCCATTCAGATTCAGTACCTGGAGAAGTTTACCACATTCAGATTCAGTGCCTGTCGAAGTTTACCCCATTCAGAGTCAGTGCCTGTGGAAGTTTACCCCATTCAGATTCAGTGCCTGTGGAAGTGTCCCCCAGTGAGAGTCAGTGCCTGTGGAATTTTACCCCATTCAGATGCAGTGCCTGTAGAACTTTACCCCATTCAGAGTCAGTGCCTTTGGAAGTTTACACCATTCAGAGTCAGTACCTGTGGAAGGGTACCCCAGTGAGAGTCAGTGCCTGTGGAAGTGTACCCCAGTGAGAGTCAGTGCCTGTGGAAGTTTACCCCATTCAGATTCAGTAACTGTAGAAGTTTACCCCATTCATATTCATTGCCTGTAGACGATTACCCCATTCAGAGTCAGTGCCTGCGGAAGTGTACCCCATTTAGAGTCAGTGCCTGTGGAAGTTTACCCCATTCAGAGTCAGTGCCTGTGAAAATGTACCCCAGTGAGAGTCAGTGCCTGTAGAAGTGTACCCAAGTGAGAGTCAGTGCCTGCAGAAGTGTACACCAGTGAGAGTCAGTGCCTGTGGAAGTTTACCCCATTCAGATTCAGTACCTGTAGAAGTTTACCACATTCAGATTCAGTGCCTGTCGAAGTTTACACCATTCAGAGTCAGTGCCTGTGGAAGTTAACCCCATTCAGAGTCAGTGCCTGTGGAAGTGTACCCCAGTGAGGGTCAGTGCCTGTGGATGTTTACCCCATTCTAAGTCAGTGCCTGTGGAAGTGTGCCCCAGTGAGAGTCATTTCCTCTGGACGTTTACCCCATTCAGTGTCAGTACCTGTGGATGTTTACGCCATTCAGATTCACTGCCTGTTGAAGTGTACCCCATTCAGAGTCAGTGCCTGTGGAAGTTTACCCTATTCAGAGTCAGTGCCTGTTGAAGTGCACCCCAGTGAGAGTCAGTGCCTGTGGAAGTTTACCCAAGTGAGAGTCAGTGCCTGTAGAAGTGTACTCCAGTTCGAGTCAGTGCCAAGGGAACGGTATCCAAGTGACAGCTAGAGCCTGTGGGACTGCACCCCAGTGAGAAACAGTGCCTGTGGAAGTGTACCCCATTCAGAGTCAGTGCCTGTCGAAGTGTACCCCACTGAGAGTTATGGCCTGTGGAACTGTAACCAATTCAGAGTCAGTGGCTGTGGAAATGTACCCCAGTGAGAGTAAGTGCCTGTGGAAGTTTACCCCATTCGGATTCAGTGCCAGTGGAAGTGTACCCCAGTGAGAGTCAATGCCTGTGGATGTTTACCCCATTCAGAGTCAGTGCATGTGGAAGTGTGCACCAAAGAGAGTCTTTGCCTGTGGAAGTTGACCCCATTCAGTGTCATTGCCTGTGGAAGTGCATCCCAGTGAGGGTCAGTGCCTGTGGAAGTTTACCCCATTCAGAGTCAGTGCCTGTGGAAGTGTCCCCCAGTGAGATTCAGTGCCTGTGGAAGTGTACCCCAGTGAGAGTCATTGCCTCTGGAAGTATACGCCATTCAGAGTCAGTGCCTGTGGAATATTTCCCCACTCATATTCAGTGCCTGTGGAAGTGTACCCCAGTGAGAGTCAGTGCCTGTGGACGTTTACCCTAGTGAGAGTCATTGCCTCTAGACGTTTACGCCATTCAGATTCAGTGTCTGTGGAAGTTTACCCCATTCAGAGTCAGTGCCTGTGGAAGTTTACCCCATTCAGATTCAGTGCCTGTGGAAGAGTCCCCCAGTGAGATTCAGTGCCTGTGGAAGTGTACCCCAGTGAGAGTCATTGCCTCTGGAAGTTTACGCAATTCAGAGTCAGTGCCTGTAGATGTTTACCCCATTCAGAGTCAATGCCTTTGGAAGTTTACCCCATTCAGAGTCAGTACCTGTGGAAGGGTACCCCAGTGAGAGTCAGTGCCTTTGGAAGTTTACCACATACAGAGTCAGTGCCTGTGTAAGTGTACCCCAGTGAGAGTCAATGCCTGTGGTTGTTTACCCCATTCAGAGTCAGTACCTGTGGAAGTGTGCACCAAAGAGAGTCTTTGCCTGTGGAAGTTGACCCCATTCAGTGTCATTGCCTGTGGAAGTGCATCCCAGTGAGGGTCAGTGCCTGTGGAAGTGTACCCCACTCATATTCAGTGCCTGTGGAAGTGTACCCCAGTGAGAGTCAGTGCTGTGGACGTTTACCCCAGTGAGAGTCATTGCTTCTGGACGTTTACGCCATTAAGAATCAGTGCCTTTGGAAGTTTACCTCATTCAGATTCAGTGCCTGTGGAAGTTTACCCCATTCAGATTCAGTGCCTGTGGAAGTGTCCCCCAGTGAGAGTCAGTGCCTGTGGAAGTTTAACCCATTCAGATTCAGTACCTGTAGAAGTTTACCCCATTCAGATGCAGTGCCTGTAGAAGTTTACCCCATTCAGATGCAGTGCCTGTAGAAGATTACCCCATTCAGAGTCAGTGCCTTTGGAAGTTTACCCCATTCAGAGTCAGGACATGTGGAAGGGTACCCCAGTGAGAGACAGTGATTTTGGAAGTTTTCCACATACAGAGTCAGTGCCTGTGTAAGTGTACCCCAGTGAGAGTCAGTGCCTGTGGAAGTGTACCCCAGTGAGAGTAAGTGCCTGTGGACGTTTACCCCATTCAGATTCAGTAACTGTAGAAGTTTACCCCATTCATATTCAGTGCCTGTCGACGATTACCCCATTCAGAGTCAGTGGCTGTGGAAGTGTACCCCATTTAGAGTCAGTGCCTGTGGAAGTTTACCCCATTCAGAGTCAGTGCCTGTGAAAATGTACCCCAGTGAGAGTCAGTGCCTGTAGAAGTGTACCCAAGTGAGAGTCAGTGCCTGTAGAAGTGTACACCAGTGAGAGTCAGTGCCTGTGGAAGTTTACCCCATTCAGATTCAGTACCTGGAGAAGTTTACCACATTCAGATTCAGTGCCTGTCGAAGTTTACCCCATTCAGAGTCAGTGCCTTTGGAAGTTTACACCATTCAGAGTCAGTGCCTGTGGAAGTGTACCCCAGTGAGAGTCTGTGCCTTTGGAAGTTTACCCCATTCGGAGTCAGTGCCTGATGAAGTGTACCCCAGTGAGAGTCAGTGCCTGTGGAAGTTTACCCCATTCAGATTCAGTACCTGTAGAATTTTAACACATTCAGATTCAGTGCCTGTCGAAGTTTACCCCATTCAGAGTCAGTGCCTGTGGAAATTTACGCCATTCAGAGTCAGTACCTTTGGAAGTGTCCCCCAGTGAGAGACAGTGCCTTTGGAAGTTTACCCCAGTGAGAGTCAGTGCCTGTCGAAGTGTACCCAAGTGAGAGTCAGTGCCTGTGGAAGATTACCCCATTCAGAGGCAGTGCCTGTGGAAGTGTACCCCAGTGACAGTCAGTGCCTGTGGATGTTTATCCCATTCAGAGTCAGTGCCTGTGGAAGTTTACCCCAGTGAGAGTCAGTGCCTGTGGATGTTTACCCCATTCAGCTTCAGTACCTGTAGATGTTAACCCCATTCAGATTCAGTGCCTGTGGAAGTGTACCCCAGTGAGAGTCAGTGCCAGTGGAAATGTACCCCTGTGAGAGTCAGTGCCTGTAGAAGTGTACCCCAGTGAGATTCAGTGGCTGGGGAGCGGCTCTCCATTAGGAGTCACTGCCTCTAGAAGTGTATCCCATTCAGAGTCAGTGCATGTGGAAAGGTTCACCAGTGAGAGTCAGTGCCTGCAGAAATGTACCCAAGTGAGAGTCAGTGCCTGTAGAAGTGTACCCAAGTGAGAGTCAGTGCCAATGGAAATGTACCCCAGTGAGAGTCAGGGCCTGTGGAAGTTTACCCCATTCAGAGTCAGTGTCTGTGGAAGTGTACCCCAGTGACAGTCAGTGCCTGTGGAAGTTTCCCCCATTCAGAGTCAGTGCCTGTGGAAGTGCACCCAAGTGAGGGTCAGTGCCTGTGGATGTTTACCCCATTCTAAGACAGTGCCTGTGGAAGTGTGCCCCAGTGAGAGTCAGTGCCTGTGGAAGTGTACCCCGGTGAGAGCCATTGCCTCTGGAAGTTTACCCCATTCAGTGTCAGTACCTGTGGATGTTTACGCCATTCAGATTCAGTGCCTGTTGAAGTGTACCCCATTCAGAGTCAGTGCCTGTGGAAGTTTACCCCATTCAGAGTCAGTGTCTGTCGAAGTGTACCCCACCGAGAGTTATTGCCTGTGGAACTGTAACCAATTCAGAGTCAGTGGCTGTGGAAGTTTACACATTCAGAGTCAGTGCCTGGGGAAGTTTACCCCATTCAGATTCAGTGCCTTTGGAAGAGTACCCCAGTGAGAGTAATTGCCTGTGGAAGTTTACCCCATTCGGATTCAGTGCCAGTGGAAGGGTACCCCAGTGACAGTCAATGCCTGTGGATGTTTACCCCATTCAGAGTCAGTGCATGTGGAAGTGTGCACAAAAGAGAGTCTTTGCCTGTGGAAGTTGAGCCCATTCAGTGTCATTGCCTGTGGAAGTGCATCCCAGTGAGGGTCAGTGCCTGTGGAAGTTTACCCCATTCAGAGTCAGTGCCTGTGGAAGTGTCCCCCAGTGAGATTCAGTGCCTGTGGAAGTGTACCCCAGTGAGAGTCATTGCCTCTGGAAGTTTACGCCATTCAGAGTCAGTGCCTGTGGAAGATTACCCCACTCATATACAATGCCTGTGGAAGTGTACCCCAGTGAGAGTCAGTGCCTGTGGACGTTTACCCCAGTGAGAGTCATTGCCTCTCGACGTTTACGCCATTCAGAATCAGTGCCTGTGGAAGTTTACCCCATTCAGATTCAGTGCCTGTGGAAGTTTACCCCATTTAGAGTCAGTGCCTGTGGAAGTTTACCCCAGTCAGATTCAGTGCCTGTGGAAGTGTCCCCCAGTGAGAGTCAGTGCCTGTGGAAGTTTAACCCATTCAGATTCAGTACCTGTAGAAGTTTACCCCATTCAGAGTCAGTGCCTTTGGAAGTTTACCCCATTCAGAGTCAGTACCTGTGGAAGGGTACCACAGTGAGAGTCAATGCCTTTGGAAGTTTTCCACATACAGAGTCAGTGCCTGTGTAAGTGTACCCCAGTGAGAGTCAGTGCCTGTCGAAGTTTACCCCATTCAGATTCAGTAACTGTAGAAGTTTACCCCATTCATATTCAGTGCCTGTAGACGATTACCCCATTCAGAGTCAGTGCCTGTGGAAGTGTACCCCATTTAGAGTCAGTGCCTGTGGAGGTTTACCCCATTCAGAGTCAGTGCCTGTGAAAATGTACCCCAGTGAGAGTCAGTGCCTGTGGAAGTGTACCCAAGTGAGAGTCAGTGCCTGTAGAAGTGTACCCAAGTGAGAGTCAGTGCCTGTGGAAATTTACACAAGGGAGAGTCAGTGTATGTGGAACTGTTTCTCAGAGAGAGCCAGTTCCAGTAGAAATTTGCCCCATTCAGAGTCAGTGCCTGTGGAAGTGTACTCCAGTGAGAGTCAGTGCCTGTGGAAGTTTTCCCAATTCAGAGTCAGTGCCTGTGGAAGTGTACCCCAGTGAGAGTCAGTGCCTGTGGAGGTTTACCCAGTCAGAGTCAGTGCCTGTGGAAGTGTACCCCACTGAGAGTCATTGCCTGTGGAACTGTAACCAATTCAGAGTCAGTGCTTGTGGAACTTTACCCCATTCAGATTCAGTACCTGTAGAAGTTTACCACATTCAGATTCAGTGCCTGTCGACGTTTACCCCATTCAGAGTCAGTGCCTGTGGAAGTGTACCCCAGTGAGAGTCTGTGCCTTTGGAAGTTTACCCCATTCGGCGTCAGTGCCTGTGGAAGTGTACCCCAGTGAGAGTCAGTGCCTGTGTAAGTTTACCCCATTCAGATTCAGTACCTGTTGAAGTTTACCACATTCAGATTCAGTGCCTGTCGAAGTTTACCCCATTCAGAGTCAGGGCCTGTGGAAGTTTACCCCATTCAGAGTCAGTGCCTTTGGAAGTGTATCCCAGTGAGAGTCAGTGCCTTTGGAAGTTTACCCCAGTGAGAGTCAGTGCCTGTGTAAGTGTACCCCATTCAGAGTCAGTGCCTGTGGAAGTTTACCCCATTCAGAGTCAGTGCCTGTGGAAGTGTACCCCAGTGACAGTCAGTGCCTGTGGAAGTTTATCCCATTCAGAGTCAGTTCCTGTGGAAGTTTACCCCAGTGAGAGTCAGTGCCTGTGGATGTTTACCCCATTCAGCTTCAGTACCTGTAGATGTTAACCCCATTCAGTTTCAGTTCCTGTAGAAGTGTACCCCAGTGAGAGTCAGTGCCAGTGGAAATGTACCCCTGTGAGAGTCAGTGCCTGTAGAAGTGTACCCCAGTGAGATTCAGTGGCTGGGGAGCGGCTCTCCATTAGACGTCACTGCCTATAGAAGTGTATCCCATTCAGAGTCAGTGCATGTGGAAAGGTACACCAGTGAGAGTCAGAGCCTGCAGAAGTGTACCCAAGTGAGAGTCAATGCCTGTAGAAGTGTACCCAAGTGAGAGCCAGTGCCTGAAGAAGTGTACCCAAGTGAGAGTCAGTGCCTGTGGAGGTTTACCGCATTCAGATTCAGTGACTGTGGAAGTGTACCCCAGTGAGAGTCAGTGCCTGTGGAAGTGTACCCCATTCAGATTCAATGCCTGTGAAAGTGTCCCCCGGTGAAAATCAGTGCCTGTGGAAGTTTACCCCAGTGAGATTCAGTGCCTGTGGAAGTGTACCCCAGTGAGAGTCAGTGCCTGTGGAAATGTACCCCAGTGAGAGTCAGTGCCTGTAGAAGTGTACCCAAGTGAGAGTCAGTGCCTGTGGAAATGTACCCAAGTGAGAGTCAGTGCCTATAGAAGTGTACCCAAGTGAGAGTCAGTGCCTGTAGAAGTGTACCCAAGTGAGAGTCAGTGCCTGTGGAACTGTTCCTCAGAGAGTGTCAGTGCCAGTAGAAATTTGCCCTAGTTCGAGTCATTGCCTAGGGAACGGTACCCAAGTGATAGTTAGAGCCTGTGGGACTGCAAACCAGTGCGAGTCAGTGTGGGTGGAATTTTAACCCAGAGAGATTCAGTGCCTATAGAAGTGTACCCCAGTGAGAGTCTGTACCTGTAGAAGTGTACCCCAGTGAGAGTCAGTCCCTGTAGAAGTGTACCACTGTGAGAGTCTGTACCTGTAGAAGAGTATTCCAGTGAGAGTCAGTGCCTGTGGAAGTGTACCCCAGTGAGAGTCATTGCCTGTGGAAGTGTACCCCAGTCAGTCAGTGCCTATGGAAGTTTACCCCATTCAGAGTCAGTGCCTGTGGAAGTTTACCCCATTCAGATTCAGTGCCTGTGGAAGTTTACCCCATTTAGAGTCAGTGCCTGTGGAAGTTTACCCCAGTCAGATTCAGTGCCTGTGGAAGTGTCCCCCAGTGATTGTCAGTGCCTGTGGAAGTTTAACCCATTCAGATTCAGTACCTGTAGAAGTTTACCCCATTCAGAGTCAGTGCCTTTGGAAGTTTACCCCATTCAGAGTCAGTACCTGTGGAAGGGTACCACAGTGAGAGTCAATGCCTTTGGAAGTTTTCCACATACAGAGTCAGTGCCTGTGTAAGTGTACCCCAGTGAGAGTCAGTGCCTGTCGAAGTTTACCCCATTCAGATTCAGTAACTGTAGAAGTTTACCCCATTCATATTCAGTGCCTGTAGACGATTACCCCATTCAGAGTCAGTGCCTGTGGAAGTGTACCCCATTTAGAGTCAGTGCCTGTGGAGGTTTACCCCATTCAGAGTCAGTGCCTGTGAAAATGTACCCCAGTGAGAGTCAGTGCCTGTGGAAGTGTACCCAAGTGAGAGTCAGTGCCTGTAGAAGTGTACCCAAGTGAGAGTCAGTGCCTGTGGAAATTTACACAAGGGAGAGTCAGTGTATGTGGAACTGTTCCTCAGAGAGAGCCAGTTCCAGTAGAAATTTGCCCCATTCAGAGTCAGTGCCTGTGGAAGTGTACTCCAGTGAGAGTCAGTGCCTGTGGAAGTTTTCCCAATTCAGAGTCAGTGCCTGTGGAAGTGTACCCCAGTGAGAGTCAGTGCCTGTGGAGGTTTACCCAGTCAGAGTCAGTGCCTGTCGAAGTGTACCCCACTGAGAGTCATTGCCTGTGGAACTGTAACCAATTCAGAGTCAGTGCTTGTGGAACTTTACCCCATTCAGATTCAGTACCTGTAGAAGTTTACCACATTCAGATTCAGTGCCTGTCGACGTTTACCCCATTCAGAGTCAGTGCCTGTGGAAGTGTACCCCAGTGAGAGTCTGTGCCTTTGGAAGTTTACCCCATTCGGCGTCAGTGCCTGTGGAAGTGTACCCCAGTGAGAGTCAGTGCCTGTGTAAGTTTACCCCATTCAGATTCAGTACCTGTTGAAGTTTACCACATTCAGATTCAGTGCCTGTCGAAGTTTACCCCATTCAGAGTCAGTGCCTGTGGAAGTTTACCCCATTCAGAGTCAGTGCCTTTGGAAGTGTATCCCAGTGAGAGTCAGTGCCTTTGGAAGTTTACCCCAGTGAGAGTCAGTGCCTGTGTAAGTGTACCCCATTCAGAGTCAGTGCCTGTGGAAGTTTACCCCATTCAGAGTCAGTGCCTGTGGAAGTGTACCCCAGTGACAGTCAGTGCCTGTGGAAGTTTATCCCATTCAGAGTCAGTTCCTGTGGAAGTTTACCCCAGTGAGAGTCAGTGCCTGTGGATGTTTACCCCATTCAGCTTCAGTACCTGTAGATGTTAACCCCATTCAGTTTCAGTTCCTGTAGAAGTGTACCCCAGTGAGAGTCAGTGCCAGTGGAAATGTACCCCTGTGAGAGTCAGTGCCTGTAGAAGTGTACCCCAGTGAGATTCAGTGGCTGGGGAGCGGCTCTCCATTAGGAGTCACTGCCTATAGAAGTGTATCCCATTCAGAGTCAGTGCATGTGGAAAGGTACACCAGTGAGAGTCAGAGCCTGCAGAAGTGTACCCAAGTGAGAGTCAATGCCTGTAGAAGTGTACCCAAGTGAGAGCCAGTGCCTGAAGAAGTGTACCCAAGTGAGAGTCAGTGCCTGTGGAGGTTTACCGCATTCAGATTCAGTGACTGTGGAAGTGTACCCCAGTGAGAGTCAGTGCCTGTGGAAGTGTACCCCATTCAGATTCAATGCCTGTGAAAGTGTCCCCCGGTGAAAATCAGTGCCTGTGGAAGTTTACCCCAGTGAGATTCAGTGCCTGTGGAAGTGTACCCCAGTGAGAGTCAGTGCCTGTGGAAATGTACCCCAGTGAGAGTCAGTGCCTGTAGAAGTGTACCCAAGTGAGAGTCAGTGCCTGTGGAAATGTACCCAAGTGAGAGTCAGTGCCTATAGAAGTGTACCCAAGTGAGAGTCAGTGCCTGTAGAAGTGTACCCAAGTGAGAGTCAGTGCCTGTGGAACTGTTCCTCAGAGAGTGTCAGTGCCAGTAGAAATTTGCCCTAGTTCGAGTCATTGCCTAGGGAACGGTACCCAAGTGATAGTTAGAGCCTGTGGGACTGCACCCCAGTGCGAGTCAGTGTGGGTGGAATTTTAACCCAGAGAGATTCAGTGCCTATAGAAGTGTACCCCAGTGAGAGTCTGTACCTGTAGAAGTGTACCCCAGTGAGAGTCAGTCCCTGTAGAAGTGTACCACTGTGAGAGTCTGTACCTGTAGAAGAGTATTCCAGTGAGAGTCAGTGCCTGTGGAAGTGTACCCCAGTGAGAGTCATTGCCTGTGGAAGTGTACCCCAGTCAGTCAGTGCCTATGGAAGTTTACCCCATTCAGAGTCAGTGCCTGTGGAAGTTTACCACATTCAGAGTCAGTGCCTGTAGAAGTTTACACCATTCAGAGTCAGTGCCTGTGGAAGTGTACCCCAGTGAGAGTCAGTGCCTGTGGAAGTGTCCCCCAGTGAGAGTCAGTGCCTGTGGAAGTGTACTCCAGTGAGAGACAGTGCCTGTGGAAGTTTACCCCATTCAGAGTCAGTGCCTGTGGAAGTGTAACCCAGTGAGAGTCAGTGCCTGCGGAAGTGTACCCCAGTGAGAGTAAGTGCCTGTGGAAGTTTACCCCAGTCAGTGTCAGTGCCTGTCGAAGTGTACCCCACTGAGAGTCATTGCCTGTGGAAGATTACCCCATTCAGAGTCAGTGCCTGTGGAAGTGTACCCCAGTGAGAGTCAGTGCCTGTGGAAGTTTACCCCATTCAGAGTCAGTGCCTGTGGAAGAGTACTCCAGTGATAGTCAGTGCCTGTGGAAGTTTGCCCCATTCAGTGTCAGTGCCTGTCGAAGTTTACCCCTCTGAGACTCATTGCCTGTGGAGCAGTAACCAATTCAGAGTCAGTGTCTGTGGAAGTTTACCCCATTCAGAGTCAGTTCCTGGGGAAGATTACCCCATTCAGATTCAGTGCCTGTGGAAGTGTACCCCAGTGAGAGTCAGTGGCTGTGGAATTTAACCCATTCATATTGAGTGCATGTGGAAGTGTACCCCAGTGAGAGTCAATGCCTGTGGAAGTTTACCCCATTCAGATTCAGTGCATGTAGAAGTTTACCACATTCAGATTCAGTGCCTGTCGAAGTTTACCCCATTCAGAGTCAATGCCTGTGGAAGTTTACCCCAGTGAGAGTCAGTGCTTTTGGAAGTTTACCCCATTCAGAGACAGTGCCTGTGTAAGTGTACCCCAGTGAGAGTCAGTGACTGTGGAACTGTACCCCAGTGAGAGCCAGTGACTGTGGAAGTTTACCCCATTCAGATTCAGTGCCTCTGGAAGTGATCCCAGTGAGATGCAGTGCCTGTGGAATTTACCCCATTCAGAGTCAGTGCCTGTGGAAGTCTACCCCAGTGACAGTCTGTGCCTGTGGAAGTTTACACCTTTCAGAGTCAGTGCCTGTGGAAGTTTACCCCATTCAGAGTCAGTGCCCGTGGAAGTGTCCCCCAGTGAGCGACAGTGACTGTGGAAGTGTACCCCAGTGAGAGTCATTGCCTCTGGAAGTGTACCCCAGTGAGAGTCAGTGCCTGTGGATGTTTACTCCATTCAGATTCAGTACCTGTAGAAGTTTACCACATTCAGAGTCAGTGCCTGTGGAAGTTTACCCCAATCAGAGTCAGTGCCTGTGGAAGTGTACCCCAGTGAGAGTCAGTGCCTTTGGAAGTATACCCCATTCGGAGTCAGTGCCTGTGGAAGTGTACCCCAGTGAGAGTCAGTGCCTGTGGAAGTTTACCCCATTCAGATTCAGTACCTGTAGAAGTTTACCACATTCAAATTCAGTGCCTGTCGAAGATTACCCCATTCAGACACAGTGCCTGTGGAAGTTTACCCCATTCAGAGTCAGTGCCTGTGGAAGTGCACCCCAGTGAGGGTCAGTGCCTGTGGAATTTTACCCTTTCAGATCAGTGCCTGTGGAAGTTTACCCCATTCAGATTCAGTACCTGTGGAAGTTTACCCCATTCAGAGTCAGTGCCTGTGGAAGTGAAGCCCAGTGAGAGTCACTGCCTGTGGAAGTTTACCCCATTCAGATTCAGTACCTGTAGAAGTTTACCACATTCAGATTCAGTGCCTGTCGAAGTTTACCCCATTCAGAGTCAATGCCTGTGGAAGTTTACCCCATTCAGAGTCAGTGCCTGTGGAAGTTTACCCCATTCAGAGTCAGTGCCAGTGGAAGTGATCCCTGTGAGAGTCAGTGCCTGTGGAATTTACCCCATTCTGAGTCAGTGCCTGTGGATGTCTACCCCAGTGAGGGTCAGTGCCTGTGGAAGTTTACCCCATTCAGATTCAGTACCTGTGGAAGTTTACCCATTCAGAGTCAGTGCCTGTGGAAGTGAACCCCAGTGAGAGTCAGTGCCTGTGGAAGTTTACCGCATTCAGATTCAGTACCTGTAGAAGTTTACCACATTCAGATTCAGTGCCTGTCGAAGTTTACCCCATTCAGAGTCAATGCCTGTGGAAGTTTACCCCATTCAGAGTCAGTGCCTGTGGAAGTGTACCCCAGTGAGAGTCAGTGCTTTTGGAAGTTTACCCCATTCAGAGTCAGTGCCTGTGTAAGTGTACCCCAGTGAGAGTCAGTGACTGTGGAACTGTACCCCAGTGAGAGCCAGTGACTGTGGAAGTTTACCCCATTCAGATTCAGTGCCTGTGGAAGTGATCCCAGTGAGAGTCAGTGCCTGTGGAATTTACCCCATTCAGAGTCAGTGCCTGTGGAAGTCTACCCCAGTGACAGTCTGTGCCTGTGGAAGTTTACACCTTTCAGAGTAAGTGCCTGTGGAAGTTTACCCCATTCAGAGTCAGTGCCTGTGGAAGTGTCCCCCAGTGAGCGACAGTGAATGTGGAAGTGTACCCCAGTGAGAGTCATTGCCTCTGGAAGTGTACCCCAGTGAGAGTCAGTGCCTGTGGATGTTTACCCCATTCAGATTCAGTACCTGTAGAAGTTTACCACATTCAGAGTCAGTGCCTGTGGAAGAGTACACCAGTGAGAGACTGTGCCTTTGGAAGTTTACCCCATTCAGATTCAGTGCCTCTGGAAGTGATCCCAGTGAGAGTCAGTGCCTGTGGAATTTCCCCCATTCAGAGTCAGTGCCTGTGGAAGTCTACCCCAGTGACAGTCTGTGCCTGTGGAAGTTTACACCTTTCAGAGTCAGTGCCTGTGGAAGTTTACCCCATTCAGAGTCAGTGCCTGTGGAAGTGTCCCCCAGTGAGCGACAGTGACTGTGGAAGTGTACCCCAGTGAGAGTCATTGCCTCTGGAAGTGTACCCCAGTGAGAGTCAGTGCCTGTGGATGTTTACTCCATTCAGATTCAGTACCTGTAGAAGTTTACCACATTCAGAGTCAGTGCCTGTGGAAGTTTACCCCAATCAGAGTCAGTGCCTGTGGAAGTGTACCCCAGTGAGAGTCAGTGCCTGTGGATGTTTACCCCATTCAGATTCAGTACCTGTAGAAGTTTACCACATTCAGAGTCAGTGCCTGTGGAAGAGTACCCCAGTGAGAGACTGTGCCTTTGGAAGTTTACCCCATTCGGAGTCAGTGCCTGTGGAAGTGTACCCCAGTGAGAGTCAGTGCCTGTGGAAGTTTACCCCATTCAGATTCAGTACCTGTAGAAGTTTACCACATTCAAATTCAGTGCCTGTCGAAGATTACCCCATTCAGACACAGTGCCTGTGGAAGTTTACCCCATTCAGAGTCAGTGCCTGTGGAAGTGCACCCCAGTGAGGGTCAGTGCCTGTGGAATTTTACCCTTTCAGATCAGTGCCTGTGGAAGTTTACCCCATTCAGATTCAGTACCTGTGGAAGTTTACCCCATTCAGAGTCAGTGCCTGTGGAAGTGAAGCCCAGTGAGAGTCACTGCCTGTGGAAGTTTACCCCATTCAGATTCAGTACCTGTAGAAGTTTACCACATTCAGATTCAGTGCCTGTCGAAGTTTACCCCATTCAGAGTCAATGCCTGTGGAAGTTTACCCCATTCAGAGTCAGTGCCAGTGGAAGTGATCCCAGTGAGAGTCAGTGCCTGTGGAATTTACCCCATTCTGAGTCAGTGCCTGTGGATGTCTACCCCAGTGAGGGTCAGTGCCTGTGGAAGTTTACCCCATTCAGATTCAGTACCTGTGGAAGTTTACCGCATTCAGATTCAGTACCTGTAGAAGTTTACCACATTCAGATTCAGTGCCTGTCGAAGTTTATCCCATTCAGAGTCAATGCCTGTGGAAGTTTACCCCATTCAGAGTCAGTGCCTGTGGAAGTATACCCCAGTGAGAGTCAGTGCTTTTGGAAGTTTACCCCATTCAGAGTCAGTGCCTGTGTAAGTGTACCCCAGTGAGAGTCAGTGACTGTGGAACTGTACCCCAGTGAGAGCCAGTGACTGTGGAAGTTTACCCCATTCAGATTCAGTGCCTGTGGAAGTGATCCCAGTGAGAGTCAGTGCCTGTGGAATTTACCCCATTCAGAGTCAGTGCCTGTGGAAGTCTACCCCAGTGACAGTCTGTGCCTGTGGAAGTTTACACCTTTCAGAGTAAGTGCCTGTGGAAGTTTACCCCATTCAGAGTCAGTGCCTGTGGAAGTGTCCCCCAGTGAGTGACAGTGAATGTGGAAGTGTACCCCAGTGAGAGTCATTGCCTCTGGAAGTGTACCCCAGTGAGAGTCAGTGCCTGTGGATGTTTACCCCATTCAGATTCAGTACCTGTAGAAGTTTACCACATTCAGAGTCAGTGCCTGTGGAAGAGTACCCCAGTGAGAGACTCTGCCTTTGGAAGTTTACCCCATTCGGAGTCAGTGCCTGTGGAAGTGTACCCCAGTGAGAGTCAGTGCCTGTGGAAGTTTACCCCATTCAGATTCAGTACCTGTAGAAGTTTACCACATTCAGATTCAGTGCCTGTCGAAGATTACCCCATTCAGACGCAGTGCCTGTGGAAGTTTACCCCATTCAGAGTCAGTGCCTGTGGAAGTGCACCCCAGTGAGGGTCAGTGCCTGTGGAATTTTACCCCTTTCAGACTCAGTGCCTGTGGAAGTTTACCCCATTCAGAGTCAATGCCTGTGGAAGTTTACCCCATTCAGAGTCAGTGCCTGTGGAAGTGTCCCCCAGTGAGCGACAGTGACTGTGGAAGTTTACCCCATTCAGATTCAGTGCCTCTGGAAGTGATCCCAGTGAGAGTCAGTGCCTGTGGAATTTACCCCATTCAGAGTCAGTGCCTGTGGAAGTCTACCCCAGTGACAGTCTGTGCCTGTGGAAGTTTACACCTTTCAGAGTCAGTGCCTGTGGAAGTTTACCCCATTCAGAGTCAGTGCCTGTGGAAGTGTCCCCCAGTGAGCGACAGTGACTGTGGAAGTGTACCCCAGTGAGAGTCATTGCCTCTGGAAGTTTACCCCAGTGAGAGTCAGTGCCTGTGGAGGTTTACCCCATTCAGATTCAGTACCTGTAGAAGTTTACCACATTCAGATTCAGTGCCTGACGAAGATTACCCCATTCAGAGTCAGTGCCTGTGGAAGTGCACCCCAGTGAGGGTCAGTGCCTGTGGAATTTTACCCCTTTCAGATCAGTGCCTGTGGAAGTTTACCCCATTCAGAGTCAGTGCCTGTGGAAGTGAAGCCCAGTGAGAGTCACTGCCTGTGGAAGTTTACCCCATTCAGATTCAGTACCTGTAGAAGTTTACCACATTCAGATTCAGTGCCTGTCGAAGTTTACCCCATTCAGAGTCAATGCCTGTAGAAGTTTACCCCATTCAGTGTCAGTGCCTGTGGAAGTGTACCCCAGTGAGAGTCAGTGCCTTTGGAAGTTTACCCCATTCAGAGTCAGTGCCTGTGTAAGTGTACCCCAGTGAGAGTCAGTGACTGTGGAAATGTACCCCAGTGAGAGCCAGTGCCTGTGGAGGTTTACCCCATTCAGATTCAGTGCCAGTGGAAGTGATCCCAGTGAGAGTCAGTGCCTGTGGAATTTACCCCATTCTGAGTCAGTGCCTGTGGAAGTCTACCCCAGTGAGGGTCAGTGCCTGTGGAAGTTTACCCCATTCAGATTCAGTACCTGTAGAAGTTTACCACATTCAGATTCAGTGCCTGTCGAAGTTTACCCCATTCAGAGTCAATGCCTGTGGAAGTTTACCCCATTCAGAGTCAGTGCCTGTGGAAGTGTACCCCAGTGAGAGTCAGTGCTTTTGGAAGTTTACCCCATTCAGAGTCAGTGCCTGTGTAAGTGTACCCCAGTGAGAGTCAGTGACTGTGGAACTGTACCCCAGTGAGAGCCAGTGACTGTGGAAGTTTACCCCATTCAGATTCAGTGCCTGTGGAAGTGATCCCAGTGAGAGTCAGTGCCTGTGGAATTTACCCCATTCAGAGTCAGTGCCTGTGGAAGTCTACCCCAGTGACAGTCTGTGCCTGTGGAAGTTTACACCTTTCAGAGTAAGTGCCTGTGGAAGTTTACCCCATTCAGAGTCAGTGCCTGTGGAAGTGTCCCCCAGTGAGCGACAGTGAATGTGGAAGTGTACCCCAGTGAGAGTCATTGCCTCTGGAAGTGTACCCCAGTGAGAGTCAGTGCCTGTGGATGTTTACCCCATTCAGATTCAGTACCTGTAGAAGTTTACCACATTCAGAGTCAGTGCCTGTGGAAGAGTACCCCAGTGAGAGACTGTGCCTTTGGACCTTTACCCCATTCGGAGTCAGTGCCTGTGGAAGTGTACCCCAGTGAGAGTCAGTGCCTGTGGAAGTTTACCCCATTCAGATGCAGTACCTGTAGAAGTTTACCACATTCAGATTCAGTGCCTGTCGAAGATTACCCCATTCAGACACAGTGCCTGTGGAAGTTTACCCCATTCAGAGTCAGTGCCTGTGGAAGTGCACCCCAGTGAGGGTCAGTGCCTGTGGAATTTTACCCCTTTCAGACTCAGTGTCTGTGGAAGTTTACCCCATTCAGAGTCAATGCCTGTGGAAGTTTACCCCATTCAGAGTCAGTGCCTGTGGAAGTGTACCCCAGTGAGAGTCAGTGCCTTTGGAAGTTTACCCCATTCAGAGTCAGTGCCTGTGTAAGTGTCCCCCAGTGAGAGTCAGTGACTGTGGAAATGTACCCCAGTGAGAGCCAGTGCCTGTGGAGGTTTACCCCATTCAGATTCAGTGCCTGTGGAAGTGATCCCAGTGAGAGTCAGTGCCTGTGGGATTTACCCCATTCAGAGTCAGTGCCTGTGGAAGTCTACCCCAGTGAGAGTCTGTGCCTGTGGAAGTTTACACCTTTCAGAGTCAGTGCCTGTGGAAGTTTACCCCATTCAGAGTCAGTGCCTGTGGAAGTGTCCCCCAGTGAGCGACAGTGCCTGTGGAAGTGTACCCCAGTGAGAGTCATTGCCTCTGGAAGTGTACCCCAGTGAGAGTCTGTGCCTTTGGAAGTTTACCCCATTCAGAGTCAGTGCCTGTGGACGTGTACCCCAGTGACAGTCAGTGCCTGTGGAAGTTTATCCCATTCAGAGTCTGTGCCTGTGGATGTTTACCCCAGTGAGAGTCAGTGCCTGTGGATGTTTACCCCATTCAGCTTCAGTACCTGTAGATGTTAACTCTATTCAGATTCAGTGCCTGTAGAAGTGTTCCCCAGTGAGAGTCTTTGCCAGTGGAAATGTACCCCTGTGAGAGTCAGTGCCTGTAGAAGTGTACCCCAGTGAGAATCAGTGGCTGGGGAGCGGCTCTCCATTAGGAGTCAATGCCAAAAGAAGTGTATCCCATTCAGAGTCAGTGCATGTGGAAAGGTACACCAATGAGAGTCAGTGCCTGCAGAAGAGTACCCAAGTGAGAGTCAGTGCCTGTAGAAGTGGACCCAAGTGAGAGTCAGTGCCAATGGAAATGTACCCCAGTGAGAGTCAGTGCCTGTGGAAATGTACCCCAGTGAGAGTCAGTGCCTGAAGAAGTGTACCCAATTGAGAGTCAGTGCCTGTGGAGGTTTACCCCATTCAGATTCAGTGCCTGTGGAAGTGTACCCCAGTGACAGTCAGTGCCTGTGGAAGTGTACCCCATTCAAATTCAATGCCTGTGGAAGTGTCCCCCGCTGAAAATCAGTGCCTGTGGAAGTTTACCCCATTCAGAGTCAGTGTCTGTGGAAGTGTACCCCAGTGACAGTCAGTGCCTGTGGAAGTTTACCCCATTCAGAGTCAGTGCCTGTGGAAGTGCACCCAAGTGAGGGTGAGTGCCTGTGGATGTTTACCCCATTCTAAGTCAGTGCCTGTGGAAGTGTACCCCAGTGTGAGTCAGTGCCTGTGGAAGTGTACCCCGGTGAGAGTCATTGCCTCTGGAAGTTTACCCCATTCAGTGTCAGTACCTGTGGATGTTTACGCCATTCAGGTTCAGTGCCTGTTGAAGTTTACCCCATTCAGAGTCTGTGCCTGTTGAAGTGCACCCCAGTGAGAGTCAGTGCCTGTGGAAGTTTACCCAAGTGAGAGTCAGTGCCTGTAGAAGTGTACCCCAGTTCGAGTCAGTGCCTAGGGAACGGTATCCAAGTGACAGCTAGAGCCTGTGGGACTGCACCCAAGTGAGAGACAGTGCCTGTGGAAGTTTACCCAAGTGAGAGTCAGTGCCTCTAGAAGTGTACCCCAGTTCGAGTCAGTGCCGAGGGAACGGTATCCAAGTGACAGCTAGAGCCTCTGCGACTGCACCCCAGTGAGAGACAGTGCCTGTGGAAGTTTATCACATTCAGAGTCAGTGCCTGTGGAAGTTTACCCCAGTGAGAGTCAGTGCCTGTGGATGTTTACCCCATTCAGCTTCAGTACCTGTAGATGTTAACCCCATTCAGATTCAGTGCCTGTAGAAGTGTACCCCAGTGAGATTCAGTGGCTGGGGAGCGGTTCTCCATTCGGAGTCACTGCCTATGGAAGTGTATCCCATTCAGAGACAGTGCATGTGGAAATGTACCCCAGTGAGAGTCAGTGCCTGTAGAAGTGTACCCAAGTGAGAGTCAGTGCCTGTGGAAATGCACCCCAGTGAGAGTCAGTGCCTGTGAAAATGTACCCCAGTGAGAGTCAGCGCCTCTGGAAGTGTACCCCAGTGAGAGTCAGTGCCTGTGGAAGTTTACCCCATTCAGTGTCAGTGCCTCTGGAAGTGTACCCAAGTGAGAGTCAGTGCCTGTGGAAGTGCACCCAAGTGAGGGTCAATGCCTGTGGAAGTGTACCCCATTCAGAGTCAGTGGCTGTGGAAGTGTCCCCCTGTGAGAGTCAGTGCCTGTGGGAGTGTTCCCCAGTTAGAGTCATTGCCTCTGGAAAATTTCCCCATTCAGAGTCACTACCTGTGGATGTTTACCCCATTCATAGTCAGTGCCTGTGGAAGTTTACCCCATTCAGATTCAGTGCCTGTGGAAGTGTACCCCAATGAGAGTCAGTGCCTGTGGAGGTTTTGCCCCATTCAGAGTCAGTGCCTGTGTAAGTGGACCCCAGTGAGATTCAGTGCCTGTGGATGTTTACCCCATTCAGATTCAGTACCTGTAGAAGTTTACCCCATTCAGATTCAGAGCCTGTAGAAGTTAACCCCATTCAGAGTCAGTGCATGTGGAAGTTTACCCCATTCAGAGTCAGTGCCTGTGGAAGTGTACCCCAGTGAGAGTCAGTGCCTGTGGAAGTGTACCCCAGACAGAGTCAGTGCCTGTGGAAGTTTAACCCATTCAGAGTCAGTGCCTGTGGAAATGTACCCCAGTGAAAGTCAGTGCCTGTGGAACTTTACCCCATTCAGATTCAGTGCCTGTAGAAGTTTACCACATTCAGATTCATTGCCTGTGGAAGTTTACACCATTCAGATTCAGTACCTGTAGAAGTTTACCACATTCAGATTCAGTGCCTGTCGAAGTGTACCCCAGTTAGAGTCAGTGCCTGTGGAAGTTTAACCCATTCAGAGTCAGTGCATGTGTAAATGTACCCCAGTGAGAGTCAGTGCCTGTGGAAGTGTACCCCAGTGAGAGTCAGTGCCTGTGGAAGTTTACCCCATTCAGAGTCAGTGCCTGTGCAAGTTTACCCCATTCAGATTCAGTACCTCTAGAAGTTTACACCATTCTGATTCAGTGCCAATAGAAGTGTACCCCACTCAGAGTCAGTGCATGTGGAAATGTATACCAGTGAGAGTCAGTGCCTGTGGAAATGTACCCCAGTGAGAGTCAGTGCCTGCAGAAGTGTACCCAAGTGAGATTCAGTGCCTGTTGAAGTGTACCCAAGTGAGAGTCAGTGCCTGTGGAAATGTACCCAGTGAGAGTCGGTGCCTGTGGAAATGTACCCCAGTGAGAGTCAGTGCCTGAAGAAGTGTACCCAAGTGAGAATCAGTTCCTGTGGAAGTTTACCCCATTCAGATTCAGTGCCTGTCGAAGTTTACCCCATTCACAGTCAGTGCCTGTGGAAGTTTTCCCCATTCAGAGTCAGTGCCTGTGGAAGTGTACCCCAGTGAGAGTCAGTGCCTTTGGAAGTTTACCCCTGTGAGAGTCAGTGCCTGTCAAAGTGTACCCAAGTGAGACTCAGTGCCTGTGGATGTTTACCCCAGTGAGAGTCTGTGCCTTTGGAAGTTTACCCCATTCAGAGTCAGTGCCTGTGGACGTGTACCCCAGTGACAGTCAGTGCCTGTGGAAGTTTATCCCATTCAGAGTCTGTGCCTGTGGAAGTTTACCCCAGTGAGAGTCAGTGCCTGTGGATGTTTACCCCATTCAGCTTCAGTACCTGTAGATGTTAACTCCATTCAGATTCAGTGCCTGTAGAAGTGTACCCCAGTGAGAGTCTTTGCCAGTGGAAATGTACCCCTGTGAGAGTCAGTGCCTGTAGAAGTGTACCCCAGTGAGAATCAGTGGCTGGGGAGCGGCTCTCCATTAGGAGTCAATGCCTATAGAAGTGTATCCCATTCAGAGTCAGTGCATGTGGAAAGGTACACCAATGAGAGTCAGTGCCTGCAGAAGTGTACCCAAGTGAGAGTCAGTGCCTGTAGAAGTGTACCCAAGTGAGAGTCAGTGCCAATGGAAATGTACCCCAGTGAGAGTCAGTGCCTGTGGAAATGTACCCCAGTGAGAGTCAGTGCCTGAAGAAGTGTACCCAATTGAGAGTCAGTGCCTGTGGAGGTTTACCCCATTCAGATTCAGTGCCTGTGGAAGTGTACCCCAGTGACAGTCAGTGCCTGTGGAAGTGTACCCCATTCAAATTCAATGCCTGTGGAAGTGTCCCCCGCTGAAAATCAGTGCCTGTGGAAGTTTACCGCAGTGAGATTCAGTGCCTGTGGAAGTTTACCCCATTCAGAGTCAGTGTCTGTGGAAGTGTACCCCAGTTAGAGTCAGTGCCTGTGGAAGTTTAACCCATTCAGAGTCAGTGCCTGTGGAAGTTTACCCCATTCAGAGTCAGTGCCTGTGGAAGTGTCCCCCAGTGAGCGACAGTGCCTGTGGAAGTGTACCCCAGTGAGAGTCATTGCCTCTGGAAGTGTACCCCAGTGAGAGTCAGTGCCTGTGGATGTTTACCCCATTCAGATTCAGTGCCTGTCGAAGTTTACCCCATTCAGAGTCTGTGCCTGTGGATGTTTACCCCATTCAGAGTCAGTGCCTGTGGAAGTGTACCCCAGTGAGTGTCTGTGCCTTTGGAAGTTTACCCCATTCGGAGTCAGTGCCTGTGGAAGTGTACCCCAGTGAGAGTCAGTGCCTGTTGATGTTTCCCCCGTTCAGATTCAGTACCTGTAGAAGTTTACCACATTCAGATTCAGTTCCTGTCGAAGTTTACCCCATTCAGAGTCAGTGCCTGTGGAAGTTTACCCCATTCAGAGTCAGTGCCTGTGGAAGTATACCCCAGTGAGAGTCAGTGCCTTTGGAAGTTTGCCCCTGTGAGAGTCAGTGCCTGTCAAAATGTACCCAAGTGAGAGTCAGTGCCTGTGGATGTTGACCCCAGTGAGAGTCAGTGCCTGTGGAAGTATACCCCTGTGAGAGTCAGTGCCTGTGGAAGTTTACCCCATTCAGAGTCAGTGCCTGTGGAAGTGTACCCCAGTGAGAGTCTGTGCCTTTGGAAGTTTACCCCATTCGGAGTCAGTGCCTGTGGAAGCATACCCCAGTGAGAGTCAGTGCCTGTGGAAGTTTACCCCATTCAGATTCAGTACCTGTAGAAGTTTACCACATTCAGATTCAGTGCCTGTCGAAGTTTACCCCATTCAGACTCAGTGCCTGTGGAAGTCTACCCCATTTAGAGTCAGTGCCTGTGGAAGTGTACCCCAGTGAGAGTCAATGCCTTTGCAAGGTTACCCCAGTGAGAGTCAGTGCCTGTCAAAGTGTACCCAAGTGAGAGTCAGTGCCTGTGGAAGTTTACCCCATTCAGTGTCAGTGCCTGTGGATGTGTACCCCAGTGAGAGTCAGTGCCTGTCGAAGTGTACCCCACTGAGAGTCGTTGCCTGTGGAACTGTAACCAATTCAGAGTCAGTGATTGTGGAAGTGTCCCCCCGTGAGCGACAGTGCCTGTGGAAGTGTACCCCAGTGAGAGTCATGGCCTCTGGAAGTGTACCCCAGTGAGAGTCAGTGCCTGTGGATGTTTACCCCATTCAGATTCAGTACCTGTAGAAGTTTACCACATTCAGATTCAGTTCCTGTCGAAGTTTACCCCATTCAGAGTCAGTGCCTGTGGAAGTTTACCCCAATCAGAGTCAGTGCCTGTGGAAGTGTACCCCAGTGAGAGTCTGTGCCTTTGGAAGTTTACACCATTCGGAGTCAGTGCCTGTGGAAGTATACCCCAGTGAGAGTCAGTGCCTGTGGAAGTTTACCCCATTCAGATTCAGTACCTGTAGAAGTTTACCACATTCAGATTCAGTGCCTGTCGAAGTTTACCCCATTCAGACTCAGTGCCTTTGGAAGTTTACCCCATTCAGAGTCAGTGCCTGTGGAAGTTTACCCCAGTGAGAGTCAGTGCCTGTCAAAGTGTACCCAAGTGAGAGTCAGTGCCTGTGGAAGTTTACCCCATTCAGTGTCAGTGCCTGTGGATGTGTACCCCAGTGAGAGTCAGTGCCTGTCGAAGTGTACCCCACTGAGAGTCATTGCCTGTGGAACTGTAACCAATTCAGAGTCAGTGCCTGTGGAAGTTTACCCCATTCAGAGTCAGTTCCTGGGGAAGATTACCCCATTCAGATTCAGTGCCTGTGGAAGTGTACCCCAGAGAGAGTCTGTGGCTGTGGACGTTTACCCCATTCAGAGTCAGTGCCTGTGGAAGTGCACCCCAGTGAGAGTCTGTGCCTGTGGACGTTTACCCCATTCAGAGTCAGTGCCTGTGGAAGTGCACCCCAGTGATGGTCAGTGCCTGTGGAATTTTACCCCTTTCAGAGTCAGTGCCTGTGGAAGTGAACCCCAGTGAGAGTCAGTGCCTGTGGAAGTTTACCCAATTCAGATTCAGTACCTGTAGAAGTTTACCCCATTCAGAGTCAGTGCCTGTGGAAGTGAACCCCAGTGAGAGTCAGTGCCTTTGGAATTTTACCCCATTCAGAGTCAGTGCCTGTGTAAGTTTACCCCAGTGAGAGTCAGTGACTGTGGAAATGTACCCCAGTGAGAGCCAGTGCCTGTGGAAGTTTACCCCATTCAGATTCAGTGCCTGTGGAAGTGATCCCTGTGAGAGTCAGTGCCTGTGGAATTTACCCCATTCAGAGTCAGTGCCTGTGGAAGTCTACCCCAGTGAGAGTCTGTGCCTGTGGAAGTTTACACCTTTCAGAGTCAGTGCCTGTGGAAGTTTACCCCATTCAGAGTCAGTGCCTGTGGAAGTGTCCCCCAGTGAGCGACAGTGCCTGTGGAAGTGTACCCCAGTGAGAGTCATTGCCTCTGGAAGTGTACCCCAGTGAGAGTCAGTGCCTGTGGATGTTTACCCCATTCAGATTCAGTGCCTGTCGAAGTTTACCCCATTCAGAGTCTGTGCCTGTGGATGTTTACCCCATTCAGAGTCAGTGCCTGTGGAAGTGTACCCCAGTGAGAGTCATTGCCTCTGGAAGTGTACCCCAGTGAGAGTCAGTGCCTGTGGATGTTTACCCCATTCAGATTCAGTGCCTGTCGAAGTTTACCCCATTCAGAGTCTGTGCCTGTGGATGTTTACCCCATTCAGAGTCAGTGCCTGTGGAAGTGTACCCCAGTGAGAGTCATTGCCTCTGGAAGTGTACCCCAGTGAGAGTCAGTGCCTGTGGATGTTTACCCCATTCAGATTCAGTGCCTGTCGAAGTTTACCCCATTCAGAGTCTGTGCCTGTGGATGTTTACCCCATTCGGAGTCAGTGCCTGTGGAAGTGTACCCCAGTGAGAGTCAGTGCCTGTTGATGTTTCCCCCGTTCAGATTCAGTACCTGTAGAAGTTTACCACATTCAGATTCAGTTCCTGTCGAAGTTTACCCCATTCAGAGTCAGTGCCTGTGGAAGTTTACCCCATTCAGAGTCAGTGCCTGTGGAAGTATACCCCAGTGAGAGTCAGTGCCTTTGGAAGTTTGCCCCTGTGAGAGTCAGTGCCTGTCAAAATGTACCCAAGTGAGAGTCAGTGCCTGTGGATGTTGACCCCAGTGAGAGTCTGTGCCTTTGGAAGTTTACCCCATTCAGAGTCAGTGCCTGTGGACGTGTAACCCAGTGACAGTCAGTGCCTGTGGAAGTTTATCCCATTCAGAGTCTGTGCCTGTGGAAGTTTACCCCAGTGAGAATCAGTGCCTGTGGATGTTTACCCCATTCAGCTTCAGTACCTGTAGATGTTAACTCCATTCAGATTCAGTGCCTGTAGAAGTGTACCCCAGTGAGAGTCTTTGCCAGTGGAAATGTACCCCTGTGAGAGTCAGTGCCTGTAGAAGTGTACCCCAGTGAGAATCAGTGGCTGGGGAGCGGCTCTCCATTAGGAGTCACTGCCTATAGAAGTGTATCCCATTCAGAGTCAGTGCATGTGGAAAGGTACACCAGTGAGAGTCAGTGCCTGCAGAAGTGTACCCAAGTGAGAGTCAGTGCCTGTAGAAGTGTACCCAAGTGAGAGTCAGTGCCAATGGAAATGTACCCCAGTGAGAGTCAGTGCCTGTGGAAATGTACCCCAGTGAGAGTCAGTGCCTGAAGAAGTGTACCCAATTGAGAGTCAGTGCCTGTGGAGGTTTACCCCATTCAGATTCAGTGCCTGTGGAAGTGTACCCCAGTGACATTCAGTGCCTGTGGAAGTGTACCCCATTCAAATTCAATGCCTGTGGAAGTGTCCCCCGGTGAAAATCAGTGCCTGTGGAAGTTTACCCCAGTGAGATTCAGTGCCTGTGGAAGTCTACCCCAGTGAGAGTCAGTGCCTGTGGAAGTTTACCCCATTCAGAGTCAGTGTCTGTGGAAGTGTACCCCAGTGACAGTCAGTGCCTGTGGAAGTTTACCCCATTCAGAGTCAGTGCCTGTGGAAGTGCACCCAAGTGAGGGTGAGTGCCTGTGGATGTTTACCCCATTCTAAGTCAGTGCCTGTGGAAGTGTACCCCAGTGTGAGTCAGTGCCTGTGGAAGTGTACCCCTGTGAGAGTCATTGCCTCTGGAAGTTTACCCCATTCAGTGTCAGTACCTGTGGATGTTTACGCCATTCAGATTCAGTGCCTGTTGAAGTGTACCCCATTCAGAGTCAGTGCCTGTTGAAGTGCACCCCAGTGAGAGTCAGTGCCTGTGGAAGTTTACCCAAGTGAGAGTCAGTGCCTGTAGAAGTGTACCCCAGTTCGAGTCAGTGCCTAGGGAACGGTATCCAAGTCACAGCTAGAGCCTGTGGGACTGCACCCAAGTGAGAGACAGTGCCTGTGGAAGTTTACCCAAGTGAGAGTCAGTGCCTCTAGAAGTGTACCCCAGTTCGAGTCAGTGCTGAGGGAACGGTATCCAAGTGACAGCTAGAGCCTGTGCGACTGCACCCCAGTGAGAGACAGTGCCTGTGGAACTTTATCCCATTCAGAGTCAGTGCCTGTGGAAGTTCACCCCAGTGAGAGTCAGTGCCTGTGGATGTTTACCCCATTCAGCTTCAGTACCTGTCGATGTTAACCCCATTCAGATTCAGTGCCTGTAGAAGTGTACCCCAGTGAGAGTCATGCCTGTGGAAATATACCCCTGTGAGAGTCAGTGCCTGTAGAAGTGTTCCCCAGTGAGATTCAGTGGCTGGGGAGGGGCTCTCCATTATGAGTCACTGCCTATAGAAGTGTATCCCATTCAGAGTCAGTGCATGTGGAAAGGTACACCAGTGAGAGACATTGCCTGCAGAAGTGTACCCAAGTGTGAGTCAGTGCCTGTGGAAGTGTACCCAAGTGAGAGTCAGTGCCAATGGAAATGTACCCCAGTGAGAGTCAGTGCCTGTAGAAGTGTACCCAAGTGAGAGTCAGTGCCTGTAGAAGTGTACCCAAGTGAGAGTCAGTGCCTGTGGAAATTTACCCAAGTGAGAGTCAGTGCCTGTGGAACTGTTCCTCAGAGAGATTCAGTGCCAGTAGAAATTTGCCCCTTTCAGAGTCAGTGCCTGTGGAAGTGTACTCCAGTGAGAGTCAGTGCCTGTGGAAGCTTACCTCATTCAGAGTCAGTGCCTGTGGAAGTTTAACCCATTCAGAGTCAGTGCCTGTGGAAATGTACCCCAGTGAGAGTCAGTGCCTGTAGAAGTGTACCCAAGTGAGAGTCAGTGCCTGTAGAAGAGTACCCAAGTGAGAGTCAGTGCCTGTGGAAATTTACCCAAGTGAGAGTCAGTGCCTGTGGAACTGTTCCTCAGAGAGAGTCAGTGCCAGTAGAAATTTGCCCCATTCAGAGTCAGTGCCTGTGGAAATGTACTCCAGTGAGAGTCAGTGCCTGTGGAAGTTTACCCCATTCACAGTCAGTGCCTGTGGAAGTGTACCCCAGTGAGAGTCAGTGCCTGTGGAAGTTTACCCTGTCAGTGTCAGAGCCTGTCGAAGTGTACCCCACTGAGAGTCATTGCCTGTGGAACTGTAACCAATTCAGAGTCAGTGCCTGTGGAACTTTACCCCATTCAGATTCAGTGCCTGTAGAAGTGTAGCGCCGTGAGATTCCGTGGCTGGGAAGCGGCTCACCATTAGGAGTCACTGCCTATGGAAGTGTACCCCACTCAGAGTCAGTGTATGTGGAAATGTACCCCAGTGAGAGTCAATGCCTGTGGAAATGTACGCCAGTGAGTGTCAGTGCCTGTGGAAATGCACCCCAGTGAGTGTCAGTGCCTGTGAAAATGTACCCCAGTGAGAGTCAGTGCCTCTGGAAATGTACCCCAGTGAGAGTCAGTGCCTGTGGAAGTTTACCCCATTCAGAGTCAGTGCCTCTGGAAGTGTACCCCAGTGAGAGTCAGTGCCTGTGGAAGTGCACCCAAGTGAGGGTCAATGCCTGTGGAAGTGTACCCCATTCAGAGTCATTGGCTGTGGAAGTGTCCCCCTGTGAGAGTCAGTGCCTGTGGGAGTGTTCCCCAGTTAGAGTCATTGCCTCTGGAAAATTTCCCCATTCAGAGTCAGTACCTGTGGATGTTTACCCCATTCATAGTCAGTGCCTGTGGAAGTTTACCCCATTCAGATTCAGTGCCTGTGGAAGTGTACTCCAATGAGAGTCAGTGCCTGTGGAGGTTTTACCCCATTCAGATTCAGTACCTGTAGAAGTTTACCCCATTCAGATTCAGATCCTGTAGAAGTTAACCCCATTCAGAGTCAGTGCCTGTGGAACTTTACCCCATTCAGATTCCGTGCCTGTGGAAGTGTACCCCAGTGAGAGTAAATGCCTGTGGAAGCTTACCCCATTCAGAATCAGTGCCTGTGGAAGTGTACTGCTGTGAGAGTCAGTGCCTGTGGAAGTTTACCCCGTTCAGATTCAGTGCCTGTAGAAGTGTACCACCGTGAGATTCCGTGGCTGGGAAGCGGCTCACCATTAGGAGTCACGGCCTTTGGGAGTGTACCCCACTCAGAGTCAGTGCATGTGGAAATGTACCCCAGTGAGAGTCAATGCCTGTGGAAATGTACGCCAGTGAGAGTCAGTGCCTGTGGAAATGCACCCCAGTGAGAGTCAGTGCCTGTGAAAATGTACCCCAGTGAGAGTCAGTGCCTCTGGAAATGTACCCCAGTGAGAGTCAGTGCCTGTGGAAGTTTACCCCATTCAGAGTCAGTGCCTCTGGAAGTGTACCACAGTGAGAGTCAGTGCCTGTGGAAGTGCACCCAAGTGAGGGTCAATGCCTGTGGAAGTGTACCCCATTCAGAGTCATTGGCTGTGGGAGTGTCCCCCTGTGAGAGTCAGTGCCTGTGGGAGTGTTCCCCAGTTAGAGTCATTGCCTCTGGAAAATTTCCCCATTCAGAGTCAGTACCTGTGGATGTTTACCCCATTCATAGTCAGTGCCTGTGGAAGTTTACCCCATTCAGATTCAGTGCCTGTGGAAGTGTACCCCAATGAGAGTCAGTGCCTGTGGAGGTTTTGCCCCATTCAGAATCAGTGCCTGTGTAAGTGGACCCCAGTGAGATTCAGTGCCTGTGGAAGTTTACCCCATTCAGATTCAGTACCTGTAGAAGTTTACCCCATTCAGATTCAGATCCTGTAGAAGTTAACCCCATTCAGAGTCAGTGCCTGTGGAAGTGTACCCCAGTGAGAGTCAGTGCCTTTGGATGTTTTCCCCATTCCGAGTCAGTGCCTGTGTATGTGTACCCCAGTGAGAGTCAGTGCCTGTGGAAGTGTACCCCAGTGAGAGTCAGTGCCTGTGGAAGTTTAACCCATTCAGAGTCAGTGCCTGTGTATGTGTACCCCAGTGAGAGTCAGTGCCTGTGGAAATGTACCCCAGTGAAAGTCAGTGCCTGTGGAGGTTTACACCATTCAGATTCAGTGCCTGTAGAAGTTTACCACATTCAGATTCATTGCCTGTGGAAGTTTACACCATTCAGATTCAGTACCTGTAGAAGTTTACCACATTCAGATTCAGTGCCTGTCGAAGTGTACCCCAGTTAGAGTCATTGCCTGTGGAAGTTTAACCCATTCAGAGTCAGTGCATGTGTAAATGTACCCCAGTGAGAGTCAGTGCCTGTGGAAGTGTACCCCAGTGAGAGTCAGTGGCTGGGGAGCGGCTCTCCATTAGGAGTCACTGCTTATAGAAGTGTATCCCATTCAGAGTCAGTGCATGTGGAAAGGTACACCAGTGAGAGACATTGCCTGCAGAAGTGTACCCAAGTGAGAGTCAGTGCCTGTAGAAGTGCACCCAAGTGAGAGTCAGTGCCAATGGAAATGTACCCCATTGAGAGTCAGTGCCTGTGGAAATGTACCCCAGTGAGAGTCAGTGCCTGAAGAAGTGTACCCAATTGAGAGTCAGTGCCTGTGGAGGTTTACCCCATTCAGATTCAGTGCCTGTGGAAGTGTTCCCCAGTGACAGTCAGTGCCTGTGGAAGTGTACCCCATTCAGATTCAATGCCTGTGGAAGTGTCCCCCGGTGAAAATCAGTGCCTGTGGAAGTTTACCCCAGCGAGATTCAGTGCCTGTGGAAGTGTACCCCAGTGAGAGTCAGTGCCAGTGGAAGTTTACCCCATGCAGAGTCAGTGTCTGTGGAAGTGGACCCCAGTGGCAGTCAGTGCCTGTGGAAGTTTACCCCATTCAGAGTCAGTGCCTGTGGAAGTGCACCCAAGTGAGGGTGAGTGCCTGTGGATGTTTACCCCATTCTAAGTCAGTGCCTGTGGAAGTGTACCCCAGTGTGAGTCAGTGCCTGTGGAAGTGTACCCCGGTGAGAGTCATTGCCTCTGGAAGTTTACCCCATTCAGTGTCAGTACCTGTGGATGTTTACGCCATTCAGATTCAGTGCCTGTTGAAGTGTACCCCATTCAGAGTCTGTGCCTGTTGAAGTGCACCCCAGTAAGAGTCAGTGCTTGTGGAAGTTTACCCAAGTGAGAGTCAGTGCCTGTAGAAGTGTACCCCAGTTCGAGTCAGTGCCTAGGGAACGGTATCCAAGTGACAGCTAGAGCCTGTGGGACTGCACCCAAGTGAGAGACAGTGCCTGTAGAAGTTTACCCAAGTGAGAGTCAGTGCCTCTAGAAGTGTACCCCAGTTCGAGTCAGTTCCGAGGGAACGGTATCCAAGTGACAGCTAGAGCCTGTGGGACTGCACCCCAGTGAGAGACAGTGCCTGTGGAAGTTTATCCCATTCAGAGTCAGTGCCTGTGGAAGTTTACCCCAGTGAGAGTCAGTGCCTGTGGATGTTTACCCCATTCAGCTTCAGTACCTGTAGATATAAACCCCATTCAGATTCAGTGCCTGTAGAAGTGTACCCCAGTGAGAGTCAGTGCCTGTGGAACTATACGCCTGTGAGAGTCAGTGCCTGTAGAAGTGTACCCCAGTGAGATTCAGTGGCTGGGGAGCGGCTCTCCATTAGGAGTCACTGCCTATAGAAGTGATTCCCATTCAGAGTCAGTGCATGTGGAAAGGTACACCAGTGAGAGTCAGTGCCTGCAGAAGTGTACCCAAGTGAGAGTCAGTGCCTGCAGAAGTGTACCCAAGTGTGAGTCAGTGCCAAAGGAAATGTACCCCAGTGAGAGTCATGGCCTGTGGAAATGTACCCCATTGAGAGTCAGTGCCTGTAGAAGTGTACCCAAGTGAGAGTCAGTGCCTGTAGAAGTGTACCCAAGTGAGAGTCAGTGCCTGCGGAAATTTACCCAAGTGAGAGTCAGTGCCTGTGGAACTGTCCCTCAGAGAGAGTCAGTGCCACTAGAAATTTGCCCCTTTCAGAGTCAGTGCCTGTGGAAGTGTACTCCAGTGAGAGTCAGTGCCTGTGGAAGTTTACCCCATTCAGAGTCAGTTCCTGTGGAAGTTTACCCCATTCAGATTCAGTAACTGTAGAAGTTTACCCCATTCATATTCAGTGCCTGTAGACGATTACCCCATTCAGAGTCAGTGCCTGTGGAAGTGTACCCCATTCAGAGTCAGTGCCTGTGGAAGTTTAACCCATTCAGAGTCAGTGCCTGTGGAAATGTACCCCAGTGAGAGTCAGTGCCTGTAGAAGTGTACCCAAGTGAGAGTCAGTGCCTGTAGAAGTGTACCCAAGTGAGAGTCAGTGCCTGTGGAAATTTACCCAAGTGAGAGTCAGTGCCTGTGGAACTGTTCCTCAGAGAGAGTCAGTGCCAGTAGAAATGTACCCCATTCAGAGTCAGTGCCTGTGGAAGTGTACTCCAGTGAGAGTCAGTGCCTGTGGAAGTTTACCCCATTCAGAGTCAGTGCCTGTGGAAGTGTACCCCAGTGAGAGTCAGTGCCTGTGGAAGATTTCCCTGTCAGAGTCAGAGCCTGTCGAAGTGTACCCCACTGAGAGTCATTGCCTGTGGAACTGTAACCAATTCAGAGTCAGTGCCTGTGGAACTTTACCCCATTCAGATTCCATGCCTGTGGATGTGTTCCCCAGTGAGAGTAAATGCCTGTGGAGGTTTACCCCATTCAGAATCAGTGCCTGTGGAAGTGTACTGCTGTGAGAATCAGTGCCTGTGTAAGTTTACCCCATTCAGATTCAGTGCCTGTGGAAGTGTACCCCAGTGAGAGTCAGTGCCTGTGGAACTTTACGCCATTCAGATTCAGTGCCTGTGGAAGTTTACGCCATTCAGATTCAGTGCCTGTGGAAGTTTACCACATTCAGAGTCAGTGCCTGTGGAAATGTACCCCTGTGAGAGTCAGTGCCTGTAGAAGTGTACCGCAGTGAGATTCAGTGGCTGGGAAGCGGCTCACCATTAGGAGTCACTGCCTATGGAAGTGTACCCCACTCAGAGTCAGTGCATGTGGAAATGTACCCCAGTGAGAGTCAGTGCCTGTGGAAATGTACGCCAGTGAGAGTCAGTGCCTGTAGAAGTGTACCCAAGTGAGAGTCAGTGCCTGTGGAAATGCACCCCAGTGAGAGTCAGTGCCTGTGAAAATGTACCCCAGTGAGAGTCAGTGCCTCTGGAAGTGTACCCCAGTGAGAGTCAGTGCCTGTGGAAGTTTACTCCATTTAGAGTCAGTGCCTCTGGAAGTGTACCCCAGTGAGAGTCAGTGCCTGTGGAAGTGCACCCAAGTGAGGGTCAATGCCTGTGGAAGTGTACCCCATTCAGAGTCATTGGCTGTGGATGTGTCCCCCTGTGAGAGTCAGTGCCTGTGGGAGTGTACCACAGTTAGAGTCATTGCCTCTGGAAAATTTCCCCAATGAGAGTCAGTGCCTGTGAATGTTTTGCCCCATTCAGAGTCAGTGCCTGTGTAAGTGGACCCCAGTGAGATTCAGTGCCTGTGGAAGTTTACCCCATTCAGATTCAGTATCTGTAGAAGTTCACCCCATTCAGATTCAGAGCCTGTAGAAGTTAACCCCATTCAGAGTCA
Source organism: Heterodontus francisci (assembly GCF_036365525.1). Taxonomy (NCBI): domain Eukaryota; kingdom Metazoa; phylum Chordata; class Chondrichthyes; order Heterodontiformes; family Heterodontidae; genus Heterodontus; species Heterodontus francisci. The sequence goes on from NC_090395.1 coordinate 2,042,396, forward strand.
GTGCCTGTGGAAGTGTACCACAGTGAGAGTCAGTGCCTTTGGAAGTTTTCCACATTCCGAGTCAGTGCCTGTGTATGTGTACCCCAGTGAGAGTCAGTGCCTGTGGAAGTGTACCCCAGTGAGAGTCAGTGCCTGTGGAAGTTTACCCCATTCAGATTCAGTGCCTGTAGAAGTTTACCACATTCAGATTCAGTGCCTGTCGAAGTGTACCCCAGTTAGAGTCAGTGCCTGTGGAAGTTTAACCCATTCAGAGTCAGTGCATGTGTAAATGTACCCCAGTGAGAGTTAGTGCCTCTGGAAGTGTACCCCAGTGAGAGTCAGTGCCTGTGGAAGTTTACCCCATTCAGAGTCAGTGCCTGTGCAAGTTTACCCCATTCAGATTCAGTACCTCTAGAAGTTTACACCATTCAGATTCAGTGCCTATAGAAGTGTACCCCACTCAGAGTCAGTGCATGTGGAAATGTACACCAGTGAGAGTCAGTGCCTGTGGAAATGTACCCCAGTGAGAGTCAGTGCCAGCAGAAGTGTACCCAAGTGAGATTCAGTGCCTGTAGAAGTGTACCCAAGTGAGAGTCAGTGCCTGTGGAAATGTACCCCAGTGAGAGTCGGTGCCTGTGGAAATGTACCCCAGTGAGAGTCAGTGCCTGAGGAAGTGTACCCAAGTTAGAATCAGTGCCTGTGGAAGTTTACCCCATTCAGATTCAGTGCCTGTGGAAATGTACCCCAGTGAGAGTCGGTGCCTGCGGAAATGTACCCCAGTGAGAGTCACTGCCTGAGGAAGTGTACGCAAGTGAGAATCAGTGCCTGTGGTAGTTTACCCCATTCAGATTCAGTGCCTGTGGAAGTGAACCCCAGTGAGAGTCAGTGCATGTGGAAGTTTGTCCCATTCAGTGTCAGTGCCTGTGGAAGTGCGCCCCAGTGAGAGTCAGTGCCTGTGGAAGTTTACCCCATTCAGAGTCAGTGCCTGTGGAAGTGCACCCACGTGAGGGTCAGTGCCTGTGGAACAAAAACAAGAAATGCTGGAATCACTCAGCTGGTCTGGCAGCATCTGTGGAAAGAGAAGCAGAGTTTACGTTTCGGGTCAGTGACCCTTCTTCGGAACTGACAAATAGTAGAAAAGTCACAGATTATAAACAAGTGAGGTGGGGGTGGGGCAAGAGATAACAAAGGAGAAGGTGCAGATTGGACCAGGCCGCACAGCTGACCAAAAGTTCACGGAGAAAAGGCAAACAATATGTTAATGGTGTGTTGAAAGACAAAGCAATATTGTTTGCCTTTTCTCCGTGACCTTTTGATCGGCTATGTGGCCTGGTCCAATCTGCACCTTCTCCTTTGTTATCTCTTGCCCCACCCCCACCTCACTTGTTTATAATCTGTGACTTTTCTAATATTTGTCAGTTCCGAAGAAGGGTCACTGACCCGAAACGTTAACTCTGCTTCTCTTTCCACAGATGCTGCCAGACCTGCTGAGTGATTCCAGCATTTCTTGTTTTTGTTTCAGGTTTCTAGCATCCGCAGTATTTTACTTTTATTTCAGTGCCTGTGGAAGCTTACCCCATCCAGTGTCAGTACCTGTGGAAGTGTCCCCCAGTGGGAGTCAGTGCCTGTGGAAGTGTACCCTAGTGAGAGTCATTGCCTCTGGAAGTTTTCCCCATTCAGAGTCAGTACCTGTGGATGTTTACGCCATTCAGATTTAGTGCCTGTGGAAGTGTACCCCAGTGAGAGTCAGTGCCTGTGGATGTTTGCCCCATTCAGAGTCAGTGCCTGTGGAAGTGCACCCCAGTGATAGTCAGGGCCTGTGGAAGTTTACCCCTTTCAGAGTCAGTGCCTGTGGAAGTGTCCCCCAGTGTGAGTCAGTGCCTGTGAAAGTTTACCCCATGCAGATTCAGTACCTGTAGAAGTTTACCCCATTCAGATTCAGTGTCTGTAGAAGATTACCCCTTTCAGAGTCACTGCCTGTGGAAGTTTACCCCATTCAGTGTCAGTACCTGTGGAAGTGTACCCCAGTGAGAGTCAGTGCCTGTGGAAGTTTACCCCAGTGAGAGTCAGTGCCTGTGGAAGTTTAACCCATTCAGCGTCAGTGCCTGTGGAAGTGTACCACAGTGAGAGTCATTGCCTGTGGAAGTGCACTCCAGTGAGAGACAGTGCCTGTGGAAGTTTACCCCATTCAGAGTCAGTGCCTGTGGAAGTTTACCCCATTCAGATTCAGTACATGTAGAAGTTTACACCATTCAGTTTCAGTGCCTGTAGAAGTTTACACCATTCAGATTCAGTACCTGTCGAAGTTTACCCCATTCAGATTCAGTGCCTGTGGAAATGTACCCCATTCAGATTCAGAGCCAGTAGAAGTTAACCCCATTCAGAGTCAGTGCCTGTGGAAGTTTACCCCATTCAGAGTCAGTGCCTGTGGAAGTGTACCCCAGTGAGAGTCAGTGCCTTTGGAAGTTCACCCCACTCAGAGTCAGTGCCTGTGTAAGTGTACCCAAGTGAGAGTCAGTGCCTGTGGAAGTGTACCCCAGTGAGAGTCAGTGCCTGTGGATGTTTAACCCATTCAGAGACAGTGCCTGTGGAAGTGTACCCCAGTGAGAGTTAGTGCCTGTGGAAGTTTACCCCATTCAGTGTCAGTGCCTGTGGAAGTGTACCCCAGTGAGAGTCAGTGCCTGTGGAAGTTTACCCCTTTCAGATTCAGTACCTGTAGAAGTTTACCCCATTCAGATTCAGTGCGTGTGTAAGTGTACCCCATTCAGAGTCAGTGTCTGTGGAAGTTTAACCCATTCAGAGTCACTGCCTGGGGAAGTGTACGCCAGTGAGAGTCAGTGCCTGTGGAAGTTTACCCCATTTAGAGTCAGTGCCTGTGGAAGTTTACCCCAGTGAGAATTAGTGCCTGTGGAAGTTTACCCCATTCAGCTTCAGTCCCTGTAGAAGTTTACACCATTCAGATTCAGTGCCTGTAGAAGTGTACCAAGTGAGAGTCAGTGCCAGTGGAAATGTACCCCTGTGAGAGTCAGTGCCTGCAGAAGTGTACTCCAGTGAGATTCAGTGGCTGGGGAGCAGCTCTCCATTAGGAGTCACTGCCTATAGAAGTGTATCCCATTCAGAGTCAGTGCATGTGGAAAGGTACACCAGTGAGAGTCAGTGCCTGCAGAAGTGTACCCAAGTGAGAGTCAGTGCCTGTAGAAGTGTACCCAAGTGAGAGTCAGTGCCTGAAGAAGTGATCCCAAGTGAGAGTCGGTGCCTGTGGACGTTTACACCATTCAGATTCAGAGACTGTGGAAGTGTACCCCAGTGAGAGTCAGTGCCTGTGGAAGTTTACCACATTCAGGGTCAGTGCCTGTGGAAGTGTACCCCAATGACAGTCAGTGCCTGTGGAAGTTTACCCCATTCAGAGTCAGTGCCTGTGGAAGTGCACCCAAGTGAGGCTCAGTGCCTGTGGAAATGCACCCCAGTGAGAGTCAGTGCCTGTGAAAATGTACCCCAGTGAGAGTCAGTGCCTGCAGAAGTGTACCCGAGTGAGAGTCAGTGCCTGTAGAAGTTTACCCCATTCAGATTCAGTGCCTGTGGAAGTGTACCCCAGTGAGAGTCAGTGCCTGTGGAAGTTTACCCCATTCAGAGGCAGTGCCTCTGGAAGTGTACCCCAGTGAGACTCAGTGCCTGAGGAAGTTTACCCCATTCAGAGTCAGTGCCTCTGGAAGTGTACCCCTTTGAGAGTCAGTGCCTGTGGAAGTGCACCCAAGTGAGGGTCAATGCCTGTGGAAGTGTACCCCATTCAGTGTCAGTGCCTGTGGAAGTGTCGCCCTGTGAGAGTCAGTGCCTGTGGGAGTGTACCCCATTTAGTGTCATTGCCTCTGGAAGATTACCCCATTCAGAGTCAGTACCTGTGGATGTTTACCCCATTTAGAGTCAGTGCCTGTGGGCCTGTGGAAGTGTACCCCAGTGAGAGTCAGTGCCTGTGGAAGTTTACCCCATTCAGAGTCAGTGCCTGTGTAAGTGTACCCCAGTGAGATTCAGTGCCTGTGGAAGTTTACCCCATTCAGATTCAGAGCCTGTAGAAGTTATCCCCGTTCGGAGTCAGTGCATGTGGAAGCTTACCCCATTCATAGTCAGTGCCTGTGGAAGTGTACCCCATTGAGAGTCAGTGCCTTTGGACGTTTTCCCCATTCCGAATCAGTGCCTGTGTAAGTGTACCCCAGTGACATTCAGTGCCTGTGGAAGTTTACCCCATTCAGAGTCAGTGCATGTGTAAATGTACCCCAGTGAGAGTCAGTGCCTGTGGAAGTGTACCCCAGTGAAAGTCAGTGCTCTGGAAGTTTACCCCATTCAGATTCAGTACCTGTAGAAGTTAACCCCATTCAGATTCAGTGCATGTCGAAGTGTACCCCAGTTAGAGTCAGTGCCTGTGGAAGTTTACCCCATTCAGATTCAGTACCTGTAGAAGTTAACCCCATTCAGAGTCAGTGCATGTGTAAATGTACCCCAGTGAGAGTCAGTGCCTGTGGAAGTGTACCCCAGTGAGAGTCAGTGCCTGTGGAAGTTTACCCCATTCAGAGTCAGTGCCTCTAGAAGTTTACACCATTCAGATTCAATGCCTATAGAAGTGTACCCCACTCAGAGTCAGTGCATGTGGAAATGTGCACCAGTGAGAGTCAGTGCCTGTGGAAATGTACCCCAGTGAAAGCCAGTGCCTGCAGAAGTGTACCCAAGTGAGAGTCAGTGCCTGTGGGTATGTACCCCAGTGAGAGTCGGTGCCTGTGGAAATGTACCCCAGTGAGAGTCAGTGCCTGTGGAAGAGCACACAAGTGAGGGTCAATGCCTGTGGAAGTGTACCCCATTCAGTGTCAGTGCCTGTGGAAGTGTCGCCCTGTGAGAGTCAGTGCCTGTGGGAGTGTACCCCATTTAGTGTCATTGCCTCTGGAAGATTACCCCATTCAGAGTCAGTACCTGTGGATGTTTACCCCATTCAGAGTCAGTGCCTGTGGGCCTGTGGAAGTGTACCCCAGTGAGAGTCAGTGCCTGTGGAAGTTTACCCCATTCAGAGTCAGTGCCTGTGTAAGTGTACCCCAGTGAGATTCAGTGCCTTTGGAAGTTTAACCCATTCAGAGTCAGTGCCTGTGGAAATGTACCCCAGTGAAAGTCAGTGCCTGTGGAAGTTTACCCCATTCAGAGTCAGTGCCTGTGGAAGTTTTCCCCATTCCGAGTCAGTGCCTGTGGAAGTTTACCCCAGTGAGAGTCAGTGCCTGTGGAAGTTTAACCCATTCAGAGTCAGTGCCTGTGGAAATGTACCCCAGTGAAAGTCAGTGCCTGTGGAAGTTTACCCCATTCAGAGTCAGTGCCTGTGGAAATGTACCCCAGTGAAAGTCAGTGCCTGTGGAAGTTTACCCCATTCAGATTCAGTACCTGTAGAAGTTAACCCCATTCAGATTCAGTGCTTGTCGAAGTGTACCCCAGTTAGAGTCAGTGCCTGTGGAAGTTTACCCCATTCAGAGTCAGTGCATGTGTAAATGTACCCCAGTGAGAGTCAGTGCCTGTGGAAGTTTACCCCATTCAGAGTCAGTGCATGTGTAAATGTACCCCAGTGAGAGTCAGTGCCTGTGGAAGTGTACCCCAGTGAGAGTCAGTGCCTGTGGAAGTTTACCCCATTCAGAGTCAGTGCCTCTAGAAGTTTACACCATTCAGATTCAATGCCTATAGAAGTGTACCCCACTCAGAGTCAGTGCATGTGGAAAAGTGCACCAGTGAGAGTCAGTGCCTGTGGAAATGTACCCCAGTGAAAGCCAGTGCCTGCAGAAGTGTACCCAAGTGAGAGTCAGTGCCTGTAGACGTGTACCCAAGTGAGAGTCAGTGCCTGTGGGTATGTACCCCAGTGAGAGTCGGTGCCTGTGGAAATGTACCCCAGTGAGAGTCAGTGCCTGAGGAAGTGTACCCAAGTGAGAGTCAGTGCCTGTGGAAGTTTACCCCGTTCAGATTCAGTGCCTGTGGAAGTGTACCCCAGTGAGAGTCACTGCCTGTGGAAGTTTACCCCATTCAGAGTCAGTGCCTGTGGAAGTGCACCCAAGTGTGGGTCAGTGCCTGTGGAACAAAAACAAGAAATGCTGGAATCACTCAGCAGGTCTGGCAGCCTCTGTGGAAAGAGAAGCAGAGTTAACGTTTCGGGTCAGTGACCCTTCTTCGGAACTGACAAATATTAGAAAAGTCACAGATTATAAACAAGTGAGGTGGGGGTGGGGCAAGAGATAACAAAGGAGAAGGTGCAGATTGGACCAGGCCACATAGCTGACCAAAAGTTCACGGAGAAAAGGCAAACAATATGTTAATGTTGTGTTGAAAGACAAAGCAATATTGTTTGCCTTTTCTCCGTGACCTTTTGGTCAGCTATGTGGCCTGGTCCAATCTGCACCTTCTCCTTTGTTATCTCTTGCCCAACCCCCACCTCACTTGTTTATAATCTGTTACTTTTCTAATCTTTGTGAGTTCCGAACAAGGGTCACTGACCCGAAACGTTAACTCTGCTTCTCTTTCCACAGATGCTGCCAGACCTGCTGAGTGATTCCAGCATTTCTTGTTTTTGTTTAAGATTTCCAGCATCCGCAGTATTTTGCTTTTATTTCAGTGCCTTTGGAAGTTTACCCCATTCAGAGTCAGTGCCTGTGGAAGTGTCCCCAAGTGGGAGTCAGTGCCTGTGGAATTGTACCCCAGTTGGAGTCATTGCCTCTGGAAGTTTACCCCATTCAGAGTCAGTACCTGTGGATGTTTACGCCATTCAGATTCAGTGCCTGTGGAAGTGTACCCCAGTGAGAGTCAGTGCCTGTGGAGGTTTGCCCCATTCAGAGTCAGTGCCTGTGGAAGTGCCCCCAGTGAGAGTCAGGGCCTGTGGAAGTTTACCCCTTTCAGAATCAGTGCCTGTGGAAGTGTCCCCCAGTGTGAGTCAGTGCCTGTGGAAGTTTACCCCATGCAGATTCAGTACCTGTAGAAGTGTACCCCATTCAGATTCAGTGTCTGTGGAAGTGTACCACAGTGCGAGTCATTGCCTGTGGAAGTGCACTCCAGTGAGAGACAGTGCCTGTTGAAGTTTACCCCATTCAGAGTCAGTGCCTGTAGAAGTTTACCCCATTCAGATTCAGTACCTGTAGAAGTTTACCCCATTCAGATTCAGTAACTGTAGAAGTTTACCCCATTCATATTCAGTGCCTGTAGACGATTACCCCATTCAGAGTCAGTGCCTGTGGAAGTGTACCCCATTCAGAGTCAGTGCCTGTGGAAGTTTACCCCATTCAGAGTCAGTGCCTGTGGAAATGTACCCCAGTGAGAGTCAGTGCCTGCAGAAGTGTACCCAAGTGAGAGTCAGTGCCTGTAGAAGTGTACCCAAGTGAGAGTCAGTGCCAGTAGAAATTTGCCCCATTCAGAGTCAGTGCCTGTGGAAGTGTACTCCAGTGAGAGTCAGTGCCTGTGGAAGTTTACCCCATTCAGAGTCAGTGCCTGTGGAAGTGTACGCCAGTGAGAGTCAGTGCCTGTGGAAGTTTACCCAGTCAGAGTCACTGCCTGTCGAAGTGTACCCCACTGAGAGTCATTGCCTGTGGAACTGTAACCAATTCAGAGTCAGTGCCTGTGGAACTTTACCCCATTCAGATTCAGTGCCTGTGGAAGTGTACCCCATTCAGATTCAGTGCCTGTGGAAGTGTACCCCAGTGAGAGTCAGTGCCTGTGGAAGTTTACGCCATTCAGATTCAGTGCCTGTGGAAGTGTACTCCTGTGAGAGTCAATGCCTGTGGAAGTTTACCACATTCAGAGTCAGTGCCTGTGGAAATGTACCCCTGTGAGAGTCAGTGCCTGTAGAAGTGTACCCCAGTGAGATTCAGTGGCTGGGAAGCGGCTCTCCATTCGGAGTCACTGCCTGTGGAAGTGTACCCCACTCAGAGTCAGTGCATTTTGCGAGAATAAGAAATACTGAAATGTTGTTTCTACAGCTTGTGGAAAGTTACCAAGAAGTCATTTGTACACAACATAATGAAATCACTGAAAAAGAGAACTGATAAGGATATGTCAGGGGAGACCTTAAGACAGTACATCATTGACAAAGAGAATTGATAAGGGTATGTAAGTAAAGACCTTAAGACAGTACATCACTGACAAAGAGAATTGATAAGGGTATGTAAGTGGAGAAATTAAGACAGTATATCAATTACAAATTGTGCTTAGGCAGATAAAAGAGAAGCAGCAAGAGTTAGAACAAAGGATGTAGTGAATGAGAAACTGCCCCACTAAGATAAAGGCTGACAGCTGCAAGTTAAAACACATAATGGAGAGCCAAATAAGGTAAAACAAAAACAAGAGTTAGGGGCCAGAACGTTAGAGTAGGGGGAGAAGTAAACAGAGGAGGAGACTGTAGCAACCATAGGATAGGTTAGTGTCATAATACGTTATAACCAATAATGTAAAATAAAGGCGTGGACAAATGGATTTGTATTGTATAAACATGAACTGAATATGTTGATCGGTGTGCCTGCTTGTTGGACACCCGATCTTGCAAGAACGTTAAATAAACTTACTTCTTCAGAGTTTGACTTGGTGTAAATTATTATCAAGTGGGCTACGTTTCTCACAATTGGGGGCTCGTCCGGGATCTCTTCATCATTGCCGGGACCGCGGCCGACGACAGACGAGAAGACGCGTCCCGTTAATTTAAAAACGGTCTCGTTTCTCTCGTTGGTAGCGGACCTGAGTAATTGACTGAAAATGATCCTAGGGAAGTCACTCTGAACGAGTATTTAGTGCGGCAGGTACACATGTGAAGTCAGGCAACTCCGTGCACGGACCAAGGTAAGAAAAACGACTTTTAAGTATTATCTTGGTGACTTATGGTTAACTGTAGGATAAGACCTTCTAAGTACTAAAAGTCCTTGAGGAGTGAATTTTACAGTCCTGCAGTATAAGACCCTTCAGCTAGGAGGTGAGTACTGTAAGGTATAAGACCCTTCAGTTAGGAGGTGAATACCGTAAGGTATAAGACCCTTCAGCTAGGAGGTGAATACCGTAGGGTACAAGACCCTTCAGTTAGGAGGTGAATACTGTGGGGCAGTATAAGACCCTTCAGCTAGGAGGTGAATACCGTAAGGTATAAGACCCTTCAGTTAGGAGGTGAATACCGTAGGGTACAAGACCCTTCAGTTAGGAGGTGAATACTGTGGGGCAGTATAAGACCCTTCAGCTAGGAGGTGAGTACCGTAGGGTATAAGACCCTTCAGTTAGGAGGTGAATACCGTAAGGTATAAGACCCTCTAGCTAGGAGGTGAATACCGTAGGGTACAAGACCCTTCAGTTAGGAGGTGAATACTGTGGGGCAGTATAAGACCCTTCAGCTAGGAGGTGAGTACCGTAGGGTATAAGACCCTTCAGTTAGGAGGTGAATACCGTAAGGTATAAGACCCTTCAGCTAGGAGGTGAATACCGTAGGGTACAAGACCCTTCAGTTAGGAGGTGAATACTGTGGGGCAGTATAAGACCCTTCAGCTGGGAGGTGAGTACTGTGTGGTATAAGACCCTTCAGTTAGGAGGTGAATACCGTAAGGTATAAGACCCTTCAGCTCGGAGGTGAATACCGTCGGGTACAAGACCCTTCAGTTAACCATGGGAAATAAATCGTCTAAAAAGTAAGACGATGGGAGACAAGGAAAGTCTGCCGGCAACATCCCTCCAGAAAGTCCATTGGGACGGATGTTGGAGTATTGGGATTTAGAGTCAAAAACCAAGGAGCAAAAGACCCAAATATGATCTAAGGACAGCAAGAAGGACCACCCCTAAACCCGACGATAACGACGACGATAGAGACAGAGAGTCTCCTAAGACAATGATGCCCTTGAGAAAGGTACCAATAGGAAATAATGAAATTGGATTTGTTAGTGCACCATTAATGTCAGGAGAGGTAAGAGTGTTTAAAAAGGAAATGAAAGTCCTCGTAGAAGACCCCTGAAAATTTGGGAAAGAGAAAACCCTCCCGGGGTAGGGGGAAACGAACCAGCTGAACAAAAATACCCTAATCAAGACCCGCAGTGGCAGAACAATAATATCGGCCATCGGGGCCAGATGAAAGACCTTAGAAATCTGATAGTAAAAGGCATTGTTGTAAACAAGTAGTTGAAGCCCCTGCAAAACTTATGCCTTTACAGAGTTACCGCAGGCCCCTCTTATGGCACAAGCAGGCGACGTATTGAGTGCGACCCCTCTGGGTGTTGAAGGCTGTTTCTGGACAAATAGAGACCATTAAAGGCAACTAGGTGGGATCAAGGGATTGATTTTTAAAAATGTTTTGAAGAATCAAAAGGGGGGACTGTGAGAACAGAATTTAGATTTTAGAATTTTTAAGAACAGAATTACATGGGAACATTTAAGATAAAACAATTAATCAGTCATGTATTGCTAACAAGCTAGCTGACTTCATAACTTCAGGGCTGCAGAGGCAACTTGGCCTTGCAGCTGGTACAGCGAGAGAGAGAGAGAGAGACATTGTACTTCAACAGCACTCTTCTTATCACCCAGACATGACAATCCGAGGGAAAAGTTAGAATGAAAAACATATCGACCAGGCTAATACACGCCCCCTTGTTAGAGGGTGGCTCAGCCTACCCTGAAACAATTAATCAGTCATGTACTGCTAACAAGCTAGCTTCAGTGCTGTAGGGAGGGACAGCTTATCAGAAATGACTTCATAACTTCAGGGCTGCAGAGGCAACTTGGCCTTGCAGCTGGTACAGAGAGAGCGAGAGCGAGAGAGAGAGAGAGAGAGAGACATTATACTTCAACAGCACTCTTCTTATCACCCAGACATGACAAAGTTAGAATGAAAAACATACCGACCAGGCTAATACACACCCCCTTGTTGGAGGGTGGCTCAGCCTACCCTTCTGATTCAGCAGTTGCTGAGTTTTTTATATTTGCTTTTATATTATACTGTTTAAATGTTATTTGAGTAAATAGATCCACATAATCCTAGTGAATATAAATAATCATATATAAGTTGATCAGTAGAGAGAGAAGGTTATCATAGAATGATAAAAGGGGGGAATGTGGAAGTGAGCAGAAAGGCATGGCACAATGCTTAATGGGAAATATAGCCAAGTTAGGAATAGTAGCTTTGCTGAGCTTTGATTTTAAGTGGCAGAAACCACAATGAAATAGCTAAAAGCAGAGTGTGTGCAAGCTGTGGCAGCCACAGCACTTCAGACCAAGGAAGTCATTTTACCTCGAAGCTATTACAAGAAATAGTTAGGGGATTGGGAATCCAATGGGACTTCCATACCCCTTGGCACCCTCCCTCTTCAGGGCGGGTGGAAAGAATGAATCAGACCTAAAAGAAACACCTGTCCAAACTGATACTTGAAACAAGGTTACCCTGGACAGAATGTTTACCTATAACGATACTCAGAATTCGGACAGCCCCTAGAAAAGATGTGGGACTGTCCCCCTATGAAATGCTATTCGGAGTACCCTATATGGGAACCAGGGGCGAGATGCCAATCTTAGAAACTAAAGATTCGTTTCTAAAGAACTATATACTGGCGTTGTCTTCCTCATTGTCATTCCTCAGGAAGCAAGGCCTGTTAGCACAGACCCCACCTCTCGAATTTGCAGTGCACAAGATCCAACCAGGAGATTGGGTTCTGGTGAAATCGTGGAAAGAGACTAAACAACAACTGAACTGGGAAAGACCATACCAGACTCTCCTAACTACTGAAACAGCCATAAGAACGGCAGAAAGAGGTTGGACCCACTACACAAGAATCAAGGGGCCGGTACAAACCCCGGCCGAGGAAGGAACTTGGACAACCGAATTAACAGAAGAACCATTGAAAATAAAGCTAAAAAGACTTTGAGTAACGAACTTTTTTTAATATATAACGGTGCGAGCGCGGAAATACTGCCTGTAATATTGTGTGCCTTCTCTCTTTCTTTTCAAAAGTAGCCAGGAAATAAAATGGGTTGGATGTTTTTGTATTACCCACTTCCAATTAGACAACAAGGTGTTTGCAGTAACAGTTAGAGAAGGGAAAAAGAAAGGTGAATTAAAATGTTGTTTTCAGGTAACAATAGATAAGACTGGTAAACCATCTAACAAACTAAAAGGGACCTCTCATAATGATCCTAACATAGTAAAAATAAGAGAGGTAAAGGACCTGAGAAAGACAATTGAGATAGAAACCGGTTACGGGGACACAAATGCCTGGGTAGAATGGATAAAATATACTGTAAAAAGTTTGAACAAAAACAATTGCTATGCTTGTGCATCTGGTAGACCGATAGCTCAAGTAGTACCTTTCCCGCTGGGGTGGGAGCGTGACCGAAAGGGCATGGAATGCATGTTAGCCCTATATCAGGATAAGACGGCTTGGGGTATTCAAACTTGCATATCCTTGTCAATAATGTTCCCTCCCCTAGAGAAAAAGGATTCAAGGACTCCCCCTTCATTTTTAGCCACCAGTGTGAATCACACATCATGCGTATGTCGACACGGTGCGGAGCTAACCAGAAATATGGGAGAGTTGAAGTCATGCATAGAGACTGAGGACGTAACTGGAAGAGTCAGGGGAGGGAACTACTCATCATTGAATGTTCCCAGAGCGGATTTATGGTGGTATTGCGGAGGAAAAATCCTGAGACAGACCTTACCCTCCCAGTGGAAGGGGACGTGCGCAATTGTTCAATTGGCAATACCATTCACCTTGGCATTTGAGAAACAAAAGATAATAACGAGGGAAAGGGGTAAAAGGGAAGTGATAGCGAACTCTTTTGACGACCAGGTGTACTTGGATTCCATAGGGGTCCCAAGAGGGGTACCTGATGAATTCAAGGCCCGAAACCAAATAACCGCCGGTTTCGAGTCTTTGTTTTGGTGGGTCACTATTAACAAAAATGTAGATTGGATAAATTATATTTATTACAACCAACAAAGATTTATAAATTATACTAGAGATGCGGTAAAAGGTATAGCTGAACAATTAGATGCCACTAGTAGAATGGCTTGGGAAAATCGACTGGCTCTAGATATGATCTTAGCAGAAAAAGGAGGTGTGTGTATAATGTTAGGAGGGAAATGTTGCACATTAATCCCAAATAACACAGCACCCGATGGTTCAATCACCCGAGCACTGCAAGGGTTAACAACTTTAGCAGAGGAGATGGCCGAAAATTCAGGAGCAGACACTTCCCTGACAGGGTGGCTTGAATCCTGGTTTAGAAAATGGAAAGGCATGATAATCTCGGTTTTTACCTCCTTGATCATGGTTGTCGGAATACTAATAGTCATCGGGTGTTGTATTATTCCTTGTGGAAGAGGGCTGACACAGCGATTGATTGAGACAGCTTTGACGAATCAGATGTCAATACAAAGAGGCCAGGAAGAAAGTATGTACCTGTTAGGTAATGACAAAGTGGATAGTATCAACAGAAATACAGACATTGAAAAGGCAGCTGAAATAATGCTCAGAGGATTTGAGAGGACATATGAGAACCCTCCGCAGTATGGAGAAAACAACAAGGATTAAGTAAAAGAAAAGGGGGAATTGTGAGAATAAGAAATACTGAAATGTTGTTTCTACAGCTTGTGGAAAGTTACCAAGAAGTCATTTGTGCACAACATAATGAAATCACTGAAAAAGTGAACTGATAAGGGTCTGTAAGTGGAGACCTTAAGACAGTACATCACTGAAAAAGTGAACTGATAAGGGTCTGTAAGTAGAGACCTTAAGACAGTACATCACTGACAAAGAGAACTGATAAGGGTATGTGGAGACCTTAAGACAGTACATCACTGACAAAGAGAATTGATAAGGGTATGTAAGTACAGACCTTGGGACAGTACATCACTTAAAAATTGTGCTTAGGCCGATAAAAGAGGAACAGCAAGAGTTAGAACAAAGGATGTAGTGAATAAGAAACTGCCCCACGAAGATAAAGGCTGACAGCTGCAAGTTAAAACACATAATGGAGAGCCAAATAAGGTAAAACAAAAACAAGAGTTAGGGGCTAGAAAGTTAGAGTAGGGGGAGAAGTAAACAGAGGAGGAGACTGTAGCAACCATAGGATAGGTTAGTGTCATAATACGTTATAACCAATAATGTAAAATAAAGGCGTGGACAAATGGATTTGTATTGTATAAACATGAACTGAATATGTTGATCGGTGTGCCTGCTTGTTGGACACCCGATCTTGCAAGACCGTTAAATAAACTTACTTCTTCAGAGTTTGACTTGGTGTAAATTATTATCAAGTGGGCTACGTTTCTCACATCCCCTGAGTCGGTGAGACAAAGACAGGGGGCGGATTACTCATCCCCTAAATTTGTGAAACCGAGACAAGGGGCGGTCTACTCATCCCCAGAGTTTGTGACACAGAGACAGGTAGCGGTCTACTCATCCCCTGAGTCTGTGATACAAAGACAGTGTGCGGTCTACTCATCCCCTGAGTCTGTTATACAAAGACAGTGTGCGGTCTACTCATCCCCTGAGTCTGTTATACAGAGACAGGTAGCGGTCTACTCATCCCCTGAGTCTGTGATACAAAGACAGTGTGCGGTCTACTCATCCCCTGAGTCTGTGATACAAAGACAGTGTGCGGTCTACTCATCCCCGGAGTCTGTTATACAGAGACAGGGGGCGGTCTACTCATCCCCTGAGTCTGTTATACAGAGACAGGGGGCGGTCCACTCTTCCCCCGAGTGCGTGATATAGAGAAAGAGGACAGTCTACTCATACCCTGAGTCTGAGATGCAGAGACAAGGGGCAGTTTACCCATCCCCTGGGTCTGTGATACAGAGACAGGGGGCGGTCGACTCATCCCCTGAGTCTGTGATGCAGAGACAGGGGGCAGTCTGCTCATCCACTGAGTGTGTGATACAAAGACAGGGGTTGGTCTACTCATCCCCTGAGTTTGTGATACAGAGACAGGGAGCAGTCTACTCATCCCCTGAGTCTGTGATACAGAGACAGGGGGCGGTCTACTCATCCCCTGAGTTTGTGATACAGAGACAGGGAGCGTTCTGCTCATCCCCTGAGTCTGTGATACAGAGACAGGGGGATGTCTACTTATCCCCTGAGTCGGTGAGACAAAGACAGGGGGCGTATTACTTATCCCCTAAATTTGTGATACCGAGACAAGGGGCGGTCTGCTCATGCCCTAAATTTGTGAAACCGAGACAGGGAGTGGTCTACTCATCCCCTGAGTCTGCGATACAAAGACAGTGTGCGGTCTACTCATCCCCTGAGTCTGCTATACAGAGACAGGGGGCGGTCTACTCATTCACTGAGTCTGTGAGACAGAGACAGGGGGCGGTCCACTCATCCCCTGAGTCTATGATACAGAGACAGGGGGCGGTCGACTCATCCCCTGAGTCCGTGATACAGAGAAAGTGAGCGGTCTACTCATCCCCTGAGTCTGTGATACAGAGACAGGGGGCGGTCTACTCATCCCCTGAGTCTGTGATACAGAGACAGGGGGCGGTCTACTCATAAATTGAGTCCGTGATACAGAGACAGGGGGCGGTCTACTCATCCCCTGAGTTTGTGATACAGAGACAGGGAGCGGTCTACTCATCCCCTGAGTCGGTGATCCCAAGACAGGGGGCGGTTTCCTCATCCCCTAAATTTGTGATACCGAGACAAGGGGCGGTCTACTCATGCTCTAAATTTGTGAAAGCGAGACAGGGGGCAGTCTACTCTTTCCCTAAATTTGTGATACAGAGACAGGGGGCAGTCTACTCATCCCCAGAGTTTGTGATACAAAGACAGGGAGCGGTCTACTCATCCCTTGAGTCTGTGATACAAAGACAGAGGGCGGTTTACTCATCCCCTGAGCCCGTGATACAAAGACAGGGAGCGGTCTACTCATTCCTTGAGTCTGTGGTACAAAGACAGAGGGCGGTTTACTCATCCCCTGAGCCCGTGATACAGAGACAGGGAGCGGTCTACTCATCCCCTGAGCCCGTGATACAGAGACAGGGGGCGGTCTACTCATCCCCTGAGCCCGTGATACAGAGACAGGGAGCGGTCTACTCATCCCCTGAGTTTGTGATACAGAGACAGGGAGCGGTTTACTCATCCCCTGAGTCTGTGATACAAAGACAGGGGGCGGTTTACTCATCCCCTGAGTCTGTGATACAAAGACAGGGGGCGCTCTACTCATCCCCTGAGTCTGTGATCCAAAGACAGGGGGCGGTTTACTCATCCCCAGAGCCTGTGATACAAAGACAGGGGGCGGTCTACTCATCACCTGAGTCTTAGATACAGAGACAGGGGGCGGTCTACTAATCCACTGAGTCTGTGATACAGAGACAGGGGCCAGTCTACTCACCCACTGAGTCTGTCACACAGAGACAGGGGGCGGTCTACTCATCCACTGAGTCTGTAATACAGAGACAGGGGGCGGTCTACTCATCCACTGAGTCTGTGATACAGAGACAAGGGGCAGTCTACTCATCCACTGAGTCTGTGATACAGAGACAGGGGACGGTCTACTCATCCACTGACTATGTGATACAGAGACAGGGGGCAGTCTTCTCACCCACTGAGTCTGTGATACAGAGACAAGGGGGCGGTCTACTCATCCCCTGAATCTGTGATACAGAGACAGGGGGCGCTCTAATCAAACCCCTGAGTCCATGATAGAGAGACAGGGGGCTGTCAACTCATCCCCTGAGTCTATGATAAAGAGACAGTGGGCGCTCTACTCGTCCCCTGAGTCTGTGATACAGAGACAGGGGGCGGTCTGCTCATCCCCTGAGTCTTTGATACAGAGACAGGGGCCGGTCTACTCATCCACTGTCTCTGTGATACGGAGACAGGGGGCGGTCTACTCATCCACTGAGTCTGTCATACAGAGACAGGGGGCGGTCTACTCATCCCCTGAGTCTTTCATACAGAGACAGGGTGCGGTCTACTCATCCCTTGAGGCTGTGATACAGAGACAGGGGGCTGACTGATCAACTCCTAAGTCTGTGATACAGAGACAGGAGGCGGTCTAATCATCCCCTGAGTCTGTGATGCAGAGACAGGGGGCTGTCTACTCATCCCCTGAGTCTGTGAGACAGAGACAGGGGCCGGTCTACTCATCCACTGACTGTGAGACAGAGACAGGGGGCGGTCTACTCATCCACTGAGTCTGTGATGCAGAGACAGGGGGCGGTCTACTCATCCACTGAGTCTGTGATGCAGAGACAGGGGGCGCTCTACTCATCCCCTGAGTATGTGATACAGAAACAGGGGGCGGTCTACTCATCCACTGACTCTGAGATACAGAGACAAGGGGGCGCTCTACACATCCCCTGAGTATGTGATACAGAGATAGGGGGCGGTCTACTCATCCACTGAGTCTGTGATACAGAGACAGGGGGCGCTCTACACATCCCCTGAGTATGTGATACAGAGACAAGGGGGCGGTCTACTCATTCCTTGAGTCTGTGATACAGAGACAGGAGGCGGTCTGCTCATCCCCTGAGTCTTTGATACAGAGACAGGGGCCGGTCTACTCATCCACTGTCTCTGTGATACGGAGACAGGGGGCGGTCTACTCATCCACTGAGTCTGTCATACAGAGACAGGGGGCGGTCTACTCATCCCCTGAGTCTTTCATACAGAGACAGGGTGCGGTCTACTCATCCCTTGAGGCTGTGATACAGAGACAGGGGGCTGACTGATCACCTCCTAAGTCTGTGATACAGAGACAGGAGGCGGTCTAATCATCCCCTGAGTCTGTGATGCAGAGACAGGGGGCTGTCTACTCATCCCCTGAGTCTGTGAGACAGAGACAGGGGCCGGTCTACTCATCCACTGACTGTGAGACAGAGACAGGGGGCGGTCTACTCATCCACTGAGTCTGTGATGCAGAGACAGGGGGCGGTCTACTCATCCACTGAGTCTGTGATGCAGAGACAGGGGGCGCTCTACTCATCCCCTGAGTATGTGATACAGAAACAGGGGGCGGTCTACTCATCCACTGACTCTGAGATACAGAGACAAGGGGGCGCTCTACACATCCCCTGAGTATGTGATACAGAGACAGGGGGCGGTCTACTCATCCACTGAGTCTGTGATACAGAGACAGGGGGCGCTCTACACATCCCCTGAGTATGTGATACAGAGACAAGGGGGCGGTCTACTCATTCCTTGAGTCTGTGATACAGAGACAGGAGGCGGTCTGCTCATCACCTGAGTCGATGATACAGAGACGGGGGTCGGTCTACTCATCCACTGAGTCTGTGATACTGAGACAAGGGGGCGGTCTACTCATCCCCTGAGTCTGTGATGCAGAGACAGGGGGCGCTCTAATCAAACCCCTGAGTCTATGATGGAGAGACAGGAGGCTGTCAACTCATCCCCTGAGTCTATGATAAAGAGACAGTGGGCGCTCTACCCATCCCCTGAGTCTGTGATACAGAGACAGGGGGCTGTCTACTCATCCCCTGAGTCTTTGATACAGAGACAGGGGCCGGTCTACTCATCCCCAAATTCTGAGTTACAGAGACAGGGGGCGGTCTGCTCATCCCCTGAGTCTTTGATACAGAGACAGGGGCCGGTCTACTCATCCACTGTCTCTGTGATACGGAGACAGGGGGCGGTCTACTCATCCACTGAGTCTGTCATACAGAGACAGGGGGCGGTCTACTCATCCCCTGAGTCTTTGATACAGAGACAGGGTGCGGTCTACTCATCCCTTGAGGCTGTGATACAGAGACAGGGGGCTGACTGATCACCTCCTAAGTCTGTGATACTGAGACAAGGGGGCGGTCTACTCATCCACTGAGTCTGTCATACAGAGACAGGGGGCGGTCTACTCATCCCCTGAGTCTTTGATACAGAGACAGGAGGCGGTCTAATCATCCCCTGAGTCTGTGATGCAGAGACAGGGGGCTGTCTACTCATCCCCTGAGTCTGTGAGACAGAGACAGGGGCCGGTCTACTCATCCACTGATTCTGTGAGACAGAGACAGGGGCCGGTCTACTCATCCACTGATTCTGTGAGACAGAGACAGGGGGCGCTCTACTCATCCCCTGAGTCTGTGATACAAAGACAGGGGGCGCTCTACTCATCCCCTGAGCCTGTGATACAAAGACAGGGGGCGGTCTACTCATCACCTGAGTCTGTGATACAAAGACAGGGGGCGCTCTACTCATCCCCTGAGTCTGTGATACAAAGACAGGGGGCGCTCTACTCATCCCCTGAGCCTGTGATACAAAGACAGGGGGCGGTCTACTCATCACCTGAGTCTTAGATACAGAGACAGGGGACGGTCTACTCATCCTCTGAGTGTGTGATACAGAGACAGGGGCCAGTCTACTCATCCACTGAGTCTGTGATACAGAGACAGTGGGCGGTCTACTCATCCACTGAGTCTGTGATACAGAGACGGGACGGTCTACTCATCGACTGACTCTGTGAGACAGCGACAGGGGGCGCTCTACTCATCCCCTGAGTTTGTGATACAGAGACAGGGGGCGGTCTACTCATCCACTGACTATGTGAGACAGAGTCAGGGGGCGTTCTACTCATTCACTGAGTCTGTGATACAGAGACAGGGGGCGGTCTACTCATCCACTGAGTCTGTGATACAGAGACAGGGGACGGTCTACTCATCCACTGACTATGTGAGACAGAGACAGGGGGCGGTCTATTCATCCACTGAGTCTGTGATACAGAGACAAGGGGGCGGTCTACTCATCCCCTGAGTCTGTGATACAGAGACAGGGGGCGCTCTAATCAAACCCCTGAGTCTATGGTAGAGAGACAGGGGGCAATCAACTCATCCCCTGAGTCTTTGATACAGAGACAGGGGCCGGTCAAATCATCCACTGACTCTGTGATACGGAGACAGGGGGCGGTCTACTCATCCACTGAGTCTGTGATACAGAGACAGAGGGCGGTCTACTCATCCACTGAGTCTGTCATACAGAGACAGGGGGCGGTCTACTCATCCACTGAGTCTGTAAAAAAGAGACAGTGGGCGCTCTCCTCATCCCCTGAGTCTGTGATGCAGAGACAGGGGGCGGTCTACTCATCCCCTGAGTCTTTGATACAGAGACAGGGGGCGGTCTACTCATCCACTGAGTCTGTAATACAGAGACAGGGGGCTGTCTACTCATCCACTGAGTCTGTGATACAGAGACAGAGGGCGGTCTACTCATCCACTGAGTCTGTCATACAGAGACAGGGGGCGGTCTACTCATCCACTGAGTCTGTAATACAGAGTCAGGGGACGGTCTACTCATCCACTGACTGTGAGACAGAGACAGGGGGCGGTCTACTCATCCACTCAGTCTGTGATACAGAGACAGGGGGCGGTCTACTCATCCACTGAGTCTGTAATACAGAGTCAGGGGACGGTCTACTCATCCACTGACTGTGAGACAGAGACAGGGGGCGGTCTACTCATCCACTCAGTATGTGATACAGAGACAGGGGGCAGTCTACTCATCCACTGAGTCTGTGAGACAGAGACAGGGGCCGGTCTACTCATCCACTGACTGTGAGACAGAGACAGGGGGCGGTCTACTCATCCACTCAGTCTGTGATACAGAGACAGTGGGCGGTCTACTCTTCCACTGAGTCTGTGATACAGAGACAGGGGTCGGTCTACTCATCCACTGACTCTGTGAGACAGAGACAGGGTGCGGTCTACTCATCCCCTCAGTTTGTGAAACAGAGACAGGGGGCGGTCTACTTATCCCCTCAGCATGTGATACAGAGATAGGGGGCGGTCTACTTATCCCCTCAGTTTGTGATACAGAGACAGGGGGTGTTCTACTCATCCCCTGAGTCTTTGATACAGAGACAGGGGCCGGTTTACCCATCCACTGAGTCTGTGATGCCTAGACAGGTGACGGTCTACTCATCCACTGACTCTGAGATACAGAGACAGGGGGCGGACTACTCATCCACTGAGTCTGTGATACAGAGACAAGTGACGGTCTACTCATCCACTGATTCTGTGTTACAGAGACAGGGGGCGGTCTACTCATTCCCTGAATCAATGATACAGAGTTTGGGGGCCGTCTATTCATCTCCCGAGTCAGTGATACAGAGATCGGGGGCTGTCTAATCATGCCCTGAGTCTGTGATCCAGAGACAGGAGGCGGTCAACTCATCCCCTGAGTCTGTGATACAGAGACAGGGGGCGGTCTACTCATCCCCTGAGTCTGTGATACAGAGACAGGGGACGGTCTACTCATCCCCTGAGTGTGTGATACAGAGACAGGGGGCGGTCTACTCATCCCCTGAGTCTGTGATACAGAGACAGGGGGCAGTCTGCTCATCCCCTCAGTATGTGATGCAGAGACAGGGGTCGGTCAACTCATCCCCTGAGTCTGTGATACAGAGACAGGGGGCGGTCTACTCATCCCCTGAGTCTGTGATACAGAGACAGGGGACGGTCTACTCATCCCCTGAGTGTGTGATACAGAGACAGGGGGCGGTCTACTCATCCCCTGAGTCTGTGATACAGAGACAGGGGGCGGTCTACTCATCCCCTAAGTCTGTGATACAGAGACAGGGGACGGTCTACTCATCCCCTGATTCTGTGATACAGAGACAGGGGGCAGTCTTCTCATCCACTGAGTCTGTGAAACAGAGACAGGTGAGGGTCTACTCATCCACTGACTCTGTGATACAGAGACAGGGGGCGGTCTACTCATCCCCTGAGTCTGTGATACAGAGACAGGGGGCAGTCTGCTCATCGCCTGAGTCTGTGACACAGAGACAGGGACGGTCTACTCATCCACTGAGTGTGTGATACAGAGACAGGGGGCGGTCTACTTATCCGCTAAATTTGTGTGACAAAGACAGGGGGCGGTCTACTTATCCCCTCAGTATGTGATACAGAGACAGGAGGCGGTCTACTCATCCCCTGACTCTGTGAGACAGAGACAGGGGGCGGTCTTCTCATCCACTGAGTCTGTGACACAGAGACAGGTGAAGGTCTACTCATCCACTGACTCTGTGATACAGAGACAGGGGGCGGTCTACTCATCCCCTGAATCAATGATACAGAGACAGGGGGCGGTCTACTCATCCCCCGAGTCTGTGATACAGAGACAGGGGGCCATCTACTCATCCCCCGAGTCTGTGATACAGAGACAGGGGGCGGTCTACTCATCCCCCGAGTGTGTGAAACAGAGACAGGGGGCGGTCTACTCATTTCCTGAGTCTGTGATACAGAGACATGGTGTGGTCTACTCATTTTCTGAGTCTGTGACACAGAGACAGGGGGCGGTCTGCTCATCCCCTGAATCAATGATACAGAAACAGGGGGCGGTGTACTCATCCCCTGAGTCTGTGATACAGAGTCAGGGGGCGGTCTACTCATCCGCTGAGTCTGTGACAGAGAGACAGGGGGCGGTCTACTCATCTCCTGAGTCTGTGATACAGAGACAGGGGGTGGTCTACTCATCCCCGAGTGTGTGATACAGAGACAGGGGGCGCTCTAATCATCCCCGGGCTCTGTGATACAGGGACATGGGGCGGTCTACTCATCCCCTGAGTCTGTGATGCAGACAAACGGGGCGGTCTACTCATCCCCGAGCCCTGTGATACAGAGACAGGGGGCGGTCTACTCAACCCCTGAGTCTGTGATCCTGAGACAGGCAGTGGTCCACTCATCTCCTGAGTCTGTGATACAGAGACGGGGGGCGGTCTACTCATCCCATGAGTCTGTTATACAGAGACAGGCGGCGGTCTACTCATCCCCTAAATCTCTGACACAGAGAGAGGGGGCAGTCTACTCAACCCCTGAGTCTATGGTACAGAGACAGGGGGCGTTCTCCTCATCCCCTGAGTCTGTGATGCAGAGACAGGCGGTGGTCTACTCATCCCCTAACTCTGTGATACAGACACAGGGGGCGGTCTACTCATCCCCTGGCTCTGTGATACAGGGACATGGGGCGGTCTACTAATCCCCCGAGTGTGTGATACAGAGACAGGCAGTTGTCTACTCATCCCCTGAATCTGAGATACAGAGACAAGGGGCAGTTTGCTCATCCCCTGGGTCAGTGATAAAGAGACAGGGGGCGGTCTACTCATCCCCTGAGTCTGTGACACAGACACCGGGGGCAGTCTCCTCATCCCCTGAGTCTGTGACACAGAGACAGGGGGCGGTCTACTCATCCGCTGAATCAATGATACAGAAACAGGGGGCGGTGTACTCATCCCCTGAGTCTGTGATACAGAGACAGGGGGCGGTCTACTCATCTCCCGAGTGTGTGATACAGAGACAGGGGGAGGTCTACTCATCCCCTGAGTCTGTGATGCAGACAAACGGGGCGGTCTACTCATCCCCTGCATCTGTGATACAGAGACAGGCAGTTCTAGTCATCCCCTGAATCTGAGATACAGAGACAAGTGGCAGTCTACTCTTCCCCTGAGTCTGTGACAGAGAGACAGGGGGCGGTCTACTCATCCCCTGAATCAAAGATACAGAAACAGGGGGCGGTGTACTCATCCCCTGAGTCTGTGATACAGAGTCAGGGGGCGGTCTACTCATCCGCTGAGTCTGTGACAGAGAGACAGGGGGCGGTCTACTCATCTCCTGAGTCTGTGACACAGAGACAGGTGACGGTCTACTCATCCCCCGAATCAATGATACAGAAACAGGGGGCGGTGTACTCATCCCCTGAGTCTGTGATACAGAGACAGGGGGCGGTCTACTCATCCCCTGAGTCTGTGATTCTGAGACAGGGGGCGGTCTACTCATCCCCTGAGTCTGTGACACAGAGACAGGGGGCGTTTTACTCATCCCCTGAATCAATTATACTGAAACAGGGGGCGGTGCACTCATCCCCTGAGTCTGTGATACAGAGACAGGGGGCGGTCTACTCATCCGCTGAATCAATGATACAGAAACAGGGGGCGGTGTACTCATCCCTTGAGTCTGTGATACAGAGACAGGGGGCGGTCTACTCATCCCCCGAGTGTGTGATACAGAGACAGGGGGCGCTCTACTCATCCCCGGGATCTGTGACACAGAGACAGGGGGCGGTCTACTCATCCCCTGAGTCTGTGATTCAGAGACAGGGGGCGGTCTACTCATCCGCTGAATCAATGATACAGAAACAGGGGGCGGTGTACTCATCCCTTGAGTCTGTGATACAGAGACAGGGGGCGGTCTACTCATCCCCAAAATCTCTGACACAGAGACAGGGGGCAGTCTACTCATCCCCTGAGTCTGTGATACAGAGACAGGCAATGGTCTACTCATCTCCTGAGTCTGTAATGCAGAGACAGGCGGTGCTCTACTCATCCCCAAAATCTCTGACACAGAGACAGGGGGCAGTCTACTCATCCCCTGAGTCTGTGAGTCAGAGACAGGGGGCGGTCTACTCATCCGCTGAATCAATGATACAGAAACAGGGGGCGGTGTACTCATCCCTTGAGTCTGTGATACAGAGACAGGGGGCGGTCTACTCATCCCCAAAATCTCTGACACAGAGACAGGGGGCAGTCTACTCATCCCCTGAGTCTATGATACAGAGACAGGCAGTGGTCTACTCATCCCCAAAATCTCTGACACAGAGACAGGGGGCAGTCTACTCATCCCCTGAGTCTATGATACAGAGACAGGCAGTGGTCTACTCATCCCCAAAATCTCTGACACAGAGACAGGGGGCAGTCTACTCATCCCCTGAGTCTGTGATTCAGAGACAGGGGGCGTTCTACTCATCCCCTGAATCAATGATACAGAAACAGGGGGCGGTGCACTCATCCCCTGAATCTGAGATACAGAGACAAGGGGCAGTTTGCTCATCCGCTGGGTCTGTGACACAGAGACCGGGGGCGTTCGACTCATCCGCAGAATCAATGATACAGAAACAGGGGTTGGTGTACTCATTCCCCGAGTGTGTGATACAGAGACAAGGGACGCTCTACTCATCCCCGGGCTCTGTGATACAGAGACAGGGGGCGGTCAACTCATCCCCTGAGTCTGTGATGCAGAGACAGGCGGTGGTCTACTCATCCCCTAACTCTGTGATACAGGGACATGGGGCGGTCTACTAATCCCCCGAGTGTGTGATACAGAGACAAGGGACGCTCTACTCATCCCCGGGCTCTGTGATACAGAGACATGGGCCGGTCTACTCATCCCCTGAGTCTGTGACACAGACACCGGGGGCAGTCTCCTCATCCCCTGAGTCTGTGACACAGAGACAGGGGGCGGTCTACCCATCCGCTGAATCAATGATACAGAAACAGGGGGCGGTGTACTCCTCCCCTGAGTCTGTGACACAGAGACAGGGGCCGGTCTACTCATCCGCTGAATCAATGATACAGAAACAGGGGGCGGTCTACTCCTCCCCTGAGTCTGTGACACAGAGACAGAGGGCGGTCAACTCATCCGCTGAATCAATGATACAGAAACAGGGGGCGGTGTACTCATCCCCTGAGTCTGTGATACAGAGACAGGGGGCGGTCTACTCATCCCCCGAGTGTGTGATACAGAGACAGGCAGTTCTACTCATCCACTGAATCTGAGATACAGAGACAAGTGGCAGTTTGCTCATCCCCTGGGTCAGTGATAAAGAGACAGGGGGCGGTCTACTCTTCCCCTGAGTCTGTGACACAGAGTCAGGGGGCGGTCTACTCATCCCCTGAGTCTGTGACAGAGAGACAGGGGGCGGTGTACTCATCCCCCGAATCAATGATACAGAAACAGGGGGCGGTGTACTTATCCCCTGAGTCTGTGTTACAGAGACAGGGGGCGGTCTACTCATCCCCTGAGTCTGTGACAGAGAGACAGGGGGCGGTCTACTCATCCCCTGAATCAATGATACAGAAACAGGGGGCGGTCTACTCATCCCCTGAATCAATGATACAGAAACAGGGGGCGGTCTACTCATCCCCTGAGTCTGTGACACAGAGACAGGCTGCGGTCTACTCATCCGCTGAATCAATGACACAGAAACAGGGGGCGGTGTACTCATCCCTTGAGTCTGTGATACAGAGACAGGGTGCGGTCTACTCATCCCCGGGCTCTGTGATACAGGGACATGGGGCGGTCCACTCATCCCTTGAGTCTGTGATACAGAGACAGGGTGCGGTCTACTCATCCCCGGGCTCTGTGATACAGGGACATGGGGCGGTCCACTCATCTCCTGAGTCTGTGATACAGAGTGAGGCGGCGGTCTACTCATCCCCTAAATCTCTGACACAGAGACAGGGGGCAGTCTACTCATCCCCTGAGTCTATGATACAGAGACAGGCAGTGGTCTACTCATCTACTGAGTCTGTGATACAGAGACAGGGGGCGGTCTACTCATCCCCTAAATCTCTGACACAGAGACAGGGGGAGGTCTACTCGTCCCCTGAGTCTGTGATACAGAAACAAGGGGCGGTTTACTCATCCCCCAAGTGTGAGATACAGAGACCGGGGGCGGTCTACTCATCCCCGAGTGTGTGATACAGAGACAGGGGGCGGTCTACTCCTCCCCTGAGTCTGTGATACAGAGACAGGGGGCGGTCTACTCATCCCCCGAGTGTGTGATACAGAGACAGGCAGTTCTACTCATCCCCTGAATCTGGGATACAGAGACAAGGGGCAGTTTGCTCATCCCCTGGGTCTGTGATACAGAGACAAGGGACAGTTTGCTCATCCCCTTGGTCAGTGATAAAGAGACAGGGGGCGGTCTACTCATCCCCTGAGTCTGTGACACAGAGACCGGGGGGGGGTCTACTCATCCCCTGAGTCTGTGACACAGAGACAGGGGGCGGTCTACTCATCCCCAGGCTCTGTGATACAAAGACAGGCAGTGGTCTACTCATCCCCTGAATCTGAGATACAGAGACAAGGGACAGTTTGCTCATCCCCTGGGTCTGTGATACAGAGGCAGGGGGCGGTCGACTCATCCCCTGATTCTGTGACACAGAGACAGGTGGCGGTCTACTCATCCCCTGACTCTGTGACATAGAGAAAGGGGGCAGTCTACTCATCCACTGAATCAAAGATACAGAAACAGGGGGCGGTGTACTCATCCCCTGAGTCTGTGATACAGAGACGGGGGGCGCTCTACTCATCCCCAGGCTCTGTGATACAGAGACAGGCAGTGGTCTACTCATCCCCTGAAACTGAGATACAGAGACAAGGGGCAGTTTGCTCATCCCCTTGGTCAGTGATAAAGAGACAGGGGGCGGTCTACTCATCCCCTGAGTCTGTGACACAGAGACAGGGGGCGGTCTACTCATCCCCTGAATCAATGATACAGAAACAGGGGGCGGTCTACTCATCCCCTGAATCTGAGATACAGAGACAAGGGACAGTTTTCTCATCCCCTTGGTCAGTGATAAAGAGACAGGGGGCAGTCTACTCATCCCCTGAGTCTGTGACACAGAGACCGTGGGGGGGTCTACTCATCCCATGAGTCTGTGACACAGAGACAGGGGGCGGTCTACTCATCCCCTGAGTCTCAGATACTGAGTCAGGGGAAGTTCTACTCATCCCCTGAAACTGAGATACAGAGACAAGTGGCAGCTTGCTCATCCCCTGGGTCTGTGATACAGAGGCAGGGGGCGGTCGACTCATCCCCTGATTCTGTGACACAGAGACAGGTGGCGGTCTACTCATCCCCTGAGTCTGTGATACAGAGGCAGGGGGCGGCCTACTCATCCACCGAGTGTGTGATCCAGAGAAAGGGGGCAGTCTACTCATCCCCTGAGTCTGAGATACAGAGACAAGGGGCAGTTTACTCATCCCCTGGGTCTCTGATTCAGAGGAAGGGGGCGGTCTACTCATCCCCTGATTCTGTGATACAGAGACAGGGGGCGGTCTACTCATCCCGAGTTTGTTAGACATAGACAGGGGGCGGACTACTCATCCACTGAGTCTGTGATAAAGAGACAGGGGGTGGTCTACTCATCCCCCAAGTGTGTGATAAAGAGACAGGGGGCGGACTACACATTCCCTGAGTCTGTGATACAGAGAAAGGGGGCAGTCTGCTCATCCCCTGAGTCTGAGATACAGAGACAAGGGGCAGTTTACTCATCCCCTGGGTCTGTGATTCAGAGGAAGGGGACGGTCTACTCATCCCCTGAGTCTGTGACACAGAGACAGGGGCGGTCTACACATCCCCTGAGTCTGTGATACAGAGACAGGGAGGGGTCTACTCATCCCCTGAGTCTGTGATACAGAGACAGGGGGCGGTCTTCTCATCCACTGAGTCTGTGATACAGAGACAGAGGGCAGTCTACTCATCCACTGACTCTGTGATACAGAGACAGGGGGCGGTCTACTCATTCCCTGAGTCTGTGATACATAGACAGGGTGTGGTCTACTCATCCCTTGAGGATGTGATACTGAGACAGGGGGCGGTCTATTCATCCCCTGAGTCTTTGATACAGAGACAGGGGCCCGTCTTCTCATCCACTGAGTATGTGATACAGAGACAGGGGGCGGTCCACTCATCCACTGAGTCTGTGATACAGAGACAGGGGGCGGTCTACTCATTCCCTGAGTCTGTGATACATAGACAGGGGGTGGTCTACTCATCCCTTGAGGATGTGATACAGAGACAGGGGGCGGTCTACTCATCCCTTGAGTCTGTGATACAGAGACAGGAGGCGGTCTACTCATCTACTGAGTCTGTGATACAGAGACAAAGGGCAGTTTGCTCATCCCCTTGGTCTGTGATCAAGAAACAGGGGGCGGTCTACTCATCCCCTGAGTCTGTGACACAGAGACAGGGGGCGGTCTACTCATCCCCTGAGTCTGTGATACAGAGACAGGAGGCGGTCTACTCATCCCCTGTGTCCATGATAGAGAGACAGCGGGCGGTCTTCTCATCCACTGACCCTGTGATACAGAGAAAGGGGACGGACTACTCATCCACTGAGTCTGTGATACAGAGACAGGGGGCAGTGTACTCATCCCCTGAGTCTTTGATACAGCGAAAGGGGCAGTTCTTCTCATCCACTGAGTCTGTGATACAGAGACAGGGGACGGTCTACTCATCCAAAGAGTCTGTGATACAGAGACAGGGGCGGTCTACTCATTCCCTGAGTCTGTGACACAGAGACAGGGGGCGGTCTATTCATCACCAGAGTCTGTGATACAGAGACAGGGGGCGGTCTACTCATCCCCTGAGTTGTTGATACAAAGACTGGGGGCGGTCTACTCATCCCCTGAGTTGGTGGTACAAAGACAGGGGGTGGTCTACTCATCCCCTCAGTTTGTGATACAGAGACAGGGGGCGGTCTACACATCCCCTGAGTCTGTGATACAGAGACAGGAGGCGGTCTACTCATCCACTGAGTCTGTCATACAGAGAATGTGTGCGGTCTACTCATCACCTGAGTCTGTGATACAGAGACAGGGGGCGGTCTACTCATCAGCTGAGTGTGTGATAAAGAGACAGTGGGCGGTCTACACACCACCTGAGTCTGTGATACAGAGACAGGGGGCAGTCTACTCATCCCCCGAGTCTGTGATACAGAGACAGGGGGCGGTCTACTCATCCCCTGAGTCTGAGATAAAGAGACAAGGGGCAGTTTACTCATCCCCTGGGTCTGTGATACAGAGGAAGGGGGCGGTCTACTCATCCCCTGAGTCTGTGACACAGAGACAGGGGGCGGTCCAGTCATCCCCTGAGTCTGTGATACAGTGATAGGGGGCGGTCTACTCATCCCCTGAGTCTGTGATACAGAGGAAGGGGGCGGTCTACTCATCCCCTGAGTCTGTGATACAGAGAAAGGGGGCAGTCTACTCATCCCCTGAGTCTGAGATACAGAGACAAGAGGCAGTTTACTCATCCCCTGGGTCTGTGATTCAGAGGAAGGGGGCGGCCTACTCATCCCCTGAGTCTGTGATACAGAGACAGGGGGTGGTCTACTCATCCCGAGTTTGTTAGACAGAGACAGGGGGACTTCCACTCATCCCCTGAGTCTGTGATACAGAGACCGGGGGTGGTCTACTCATCCCCCGAGTGTGTGACAAAGAGACAGGGGGCGGTCTGCTCATCCCCTGAGTCTGAGATACAGAGACAAGGGGCAGTTTACTCATCCCCTGGGTCTGTGATTCAGAGGAAGGGGACTGTCTACCCATCCCCAGAGTCTGTGACACAGAGACAGGGGGTGGTCTACACATCCCCTGAGTCTGTGATACAGAGACACGGAGGGGTCTACCCATCCCCTGAGTCTGTGATACAGTGACAGGGGGCTGTCTACTCATCCACTGAGTCTGTGATACAGAGACAGGGGACGGTCTACTCATCCCGTGAGTCTGTGATGCAGAGACGGGACGGTCTACTCATCCACTGCGTCTGTGATACCAAGACAGGGGCCGGTCTAGTCATCCAAAGAGTCTGTGATACAGAGACAGGGGGCGGTCTACTCATTCCCTGAGTCTGTGATACATAGACAGGGGGTGGTCTACTCATCCCTTGAGGATGTAATACAGAGACAGGGGGCGGTCTACTCATCCCTTGAGTCTGTGATACAGAGACAGGAGGCGGTCGACTCATCTACTGAGTCTGTGATACAGAGACAGAGGGCGGTCTTCACATCCACTGTGTCTGTGATACAGAGAAAGGGGACAGACTACTCATCCACTGAGTCTGTGATACAGAGACAGGGGACGGTCTACTCATCCAAAGAGTCTGTGATACAGAGACAGGGGACGGTCTCCTCATCCAAAGAGTCTGTGATACAGAGACAGGGGGCGGTCTACTCATCTTGTGAGTCTGTGATACAGAGACAGGGGGCGGTCTACTCATCCCCTGAGTTGTTGATACAAAGACTGGGGGCGGTCTACTCATCTCCTGAGTTGGTGATACAAAGACAGGGATGGTCTCCTCATCCCGTGAGTTTGTGATACAGAGACAGGGGGCGGTCTACACATCCCCTGAGTCTGTGATACAGACACAGGAGGCGGTCTACTCATTCACTGAGTCTGTCATCCAGAGAATGTGTGCAGTCTACTCATCACCTGAGTCTGTGATACAGAGACAGGGGGCGGTCCACTCATCCACCGAGTCTGTGATACAGAGACAGGGTGCGGTCTACTCATCCCCCGAGTGTGTGATAAAGAGACAGTGGGCGGTCTACTCACCACCTGAGTCTGTGACACAGAGACAGGGGGCGGTCTACTCATCCCCTGAGTCTGTGATACAGAGACAGGAGGCGGTCTACTCATCCCCTGTGTCCATGATAGAGAGACAGCGGGCGGTCTTCTCATCCACTGACCCTGTGATACAGAGAAAGGGGACGGACTACTCATCCACTGAGTCTGTGATACAGAGACAGGGGGCAGTGTACTCATCCCCTGAGTCTTTGATACAGCGAAAGGGGCAGTTCTTCTCATCCACTGAGTCTGTGATACAGAGACAGGGGACGGTCTACTCATCCAAAGAGTCTGTGATACAGAGACAGGGGCGGTCTACTCATTCCCTGAGTCTGTGACACAGAGACAGGGGGCGGTCTATTCATCACCAGAGTCTGTGATACAGAGACAGGGGGCGGTCTACTCATCCCCTGAGTTGTTGATACAAAGACTGGGGGCGGTCTACTCATCCCCTGAGTTGGTGGTACAAAGACAGGGGGTGGTCTACTCATCCCCTCAGTTTGTGATACAGAGACAGGGGGCGGTCTACACATCCCCTGAGTCTGTGATACAGAGACAGGAGGCGGTCTACTCATCCACTGAGTCTGTCATACAGAGAATGTGTGCGGTCTACTCATCACCTGAGTCTGTGATACAGAGACAGGGGGCGGTCTACTCATCAGCTGAGTGTGTGATAAAGAGACAGTGGGCGGTCTACACACCACCTGAGTCTGTGATACAGAGACAGGGGGCAGTCTACTCATCCCCCGAGTCTGTGATACAGAGACAGGGGGCGGTCTACTCATCCCCTGAGTCTGAGATAAAGAGACAAGGGGCAGTTTACTCATCCCCTGGGTCTGTGATACAGAGGAAGGGGGCGGTCTACTCATCCCCTGAGTCTGTGACACAGAGACAGGGGGCGGTCCAGTCATCCCCTGAGTCTGTGATACAGTGATAGGGGGCGGTCTACTCATCCCCTGAGTCTGTGATACAGAGGAAGGGGGCGGTCTACTCATCCCCTGAGTCTGTGATACAGAGAAAGGGGGCAGTCTACTCATCCCCTGAGTCTGAGATACAGAGACAAGAGGCAGTTTACTCATCCCCTGGGTCTGTGATTCAGAGGAAGGGGGCGGCCTACTCATCCCCTGAGTCTGTGATACAGAGACAGGGGGTGGTCTACTCATCCCGAGTTTGTTAGACAGAGACAGGGGGACTTCCACTCATCCTCTGAGTCTGTGATACAGAGACCGGGGGTGGTCTACTCATCCCCCGAGTGTGTGACAAAGAGACAGGGGGCGGTCTGCTCATCCCCTGAGTCTGAGATACAGAGACAAGGGGCAGTTTACTCATCCCCTGGGTCTGTGATTCAGAGGAAGGGGACTGTCTACCCATCCCCAGAGTCTGTGACACAGAGACAGGGGGTGGTCTACACATCCCCTGAGTCTGTGATACAGAGACACGGAGGGGTCTACCCATCCCCTGAGTCTGTGATACAGTGACAGGGGGCTGTCTACTCATCCACTGAGTCTGTGATACAGAGACAGGGGACGGTCTACTCATCCCGTGAGTCTGTGATGCAGAGACGGGACGGTCTACTCATCCACTGCGTCTGTGATACCAAGACAGGGGCCGGTCTAGTCATCCAAAGAGTCTGTGATACAGAGACAGGGGGCGGTCTACTCATTCCCTGAGTCTGTGATACATAGACAGGGGGTGGTCTACTCATCCCTTGAGGATGTAATACAGAGACAGGGGGCGGTCTACTCATCCCTTGAGTCTGTGATACAGAGACAGGAGGCGGTCGACTCATCTACTGAGTCTGTGATACAGAGACAGAGGGCGGTCTTCACATCCACTGTGTCTGTGATACAGAGAAAGGGGACAGACTACTCATCCACTGAGTCTGTGATACAGAGACAGGGGACGGTCTACTCATCCAAAGAGTCTGTGATACAGAGACAGGGGACGGTCTCCTCATCCAAAGAGTCTGTGATACAGAGACAGGGGGCGGTCTACTCATCTTGTGAGTCTGTGATACAGAGACAGGGGGCGGTCTACTCATCCCCTGAGTTGTTGATACAAAGACTGGGGGCGGTCTACTCATCTCCTGAGTTGGTGATACAAAGACAGGGATGGTCTCCTCATCCCGTGAGTTTGTGATACAGAGACAGGGGGCGGTCTACACATCCCCTGAGTCTGTGATACAGACACAGGAGGCGGTCTACTCATTCACTGAGTCTGTCATCCAGAGAATGTGTGCAGTCTACTCATCACCTGAGTCTGTGATACAGAGACAGGGGGCGGTCCACTCATCCACCGAGTCTGTGATACAGAGACAGGGTGCGGTCTACTCATCCCCCGAGTGTGTGATAAAGAGACAGTGGGCGGTCTACTCACCACCTGAGTCTGTGATACAGAGACAGGGGGCGGTCCACTCATCCACCGAGTCTGTGATACAGAGACAGGGGGCGGCCTACTCATCCCTTGAGTCTGAGATAAAGAGACAAGGGGCAGTTTACTCATCCCCTGGGTCTGTGATACAGACGAAGGGGGCGGTCTACTCATCCCCTGAGTCTGTGATACAGAGACAGGGGGCGGTCCAGTCATCCCCTGAGTCTGTGAGACAGTGACAGGGGGCGGTCTACTCATCCCCTGAGTCTGTGATACAGAGACAGGTGGCGGTCTACTCAACCCCCGAATATGTGATAAAGAAACAGGAGGCGGTCTACTCATTCCCTGAGTCTGTGATACAGAGGCAGGGGGCGGCCTACTCATCCCCCGAGTGTGTGATACAGAGAAAGGGGGCAGTCTACTCATCCCCTGAGTCTGAGATACAGAGACAAGGGGCAGTTTACTCATCCCCTGGGTCTGTGATTCAGAGGAAGGGGGCGGTCTACTCATCCCCTGAGTCTGTGATACAGAGACAGGGGGCGGTCTACTCATCCCGAGTTTGTTAGACAGAGACAGGGGGCGGTCTACTCATCCCCTGAGTGTGTGATACAGAGACAGGGGGTGGTCTACTCATCCCCCGAGTGTGTGATAAAGAAACAGGAGGCGGTCTACTCATTCCCTGAGTCTGTGATACAGAGGCAGGGGGCGGTCTACTCATCCCCCGAGTGTGTGATACAGAGAAAGGGGGCAGTCTACTCATCCCCTGAGTCTGAGATACAGAGACAAGGGGCAGTTTACTCATCCCCTGGGTCTGTGATTCAGAGGAAGGGGGCGGTCTACTCATCCCCTGAGTCTGTGATGCAGAGACAGGGGGTGGTCTACTCATCCCGAGTTTGTTAGACAGAGACAGGGGGTGGTCTACTCATCCCCTGAGTCTGAGATACAGAGACAAGGGGCAGTTTACTCATCCACTGAGTCTGTGACACAGAGACAGGGGGCGGTCTACATATCCCCTGAGTCTGTGATACAGAGACAGGGAGGGGTCTACTCATCCCCTGAGTCTGTGATACAGAGACAGGGGGCTGTCTACTCATCCCCTGAGTCTGAGATACAAAGACAGGGGCCGGTCTAGTCATCCACTGACTCTGAGATACAGAGACAGGGGGCGGTCTTCTCATCCACTGAGTCTGTCAAACAGAGACATGGGATGGTCTACTCATCCCCTGACTCTGAGATACAGAGAAAGGGGGCGGTCTACTCATCCCCTGAGTCTGTGATGCAGAGACAGGGGGCGGTCTACTCATTCACTGACTCTGAGATAAAGAGACAGGGGGCGGTCTTCTCATCCACTGAATCTGTGACACAGAGACAGGGGGCGGTCTACTCATCCCCTCAGTATGTGATACAGAGACAGGGGGCGGTCTACTCATCCCCTGAGTCTGTGATTCAGAGACAGGGGGCGGTCTACTCATCCACTGTGTCTGTGATCCAGAGACAGGGGGCGGTCTACTCACCACTGTGTCTGTGATACAGAGACAGAGGGTGGTCGACTCATCCCCTGAGTGTGTGATATCGAAACAGGGGGCAGTCTACTCATCCACTGTGTCTGTGATATAGAGACAGTGTGCGGTCTACTCAACCCCTGAGTCTATTATACAGAGACAGGGGGCGGTCTACTCATCCCCTGAGTCTGTGATACAAAGACAGTGGACGGTCAACTCATCCCATGAGACTGTGATACAGAGGCAGGAGGCGGTCAACTCATCCCCTGAATCTGTGATACAAAGACAGGGGGCGGTCTACTCTTCCCCTGAGTCGATGATACAGAGACAGGGGGCGTTCGACTCTTCCCCTGAGTCTGAGATACAGAGGCAGGAGGCGGACAACTCATCCCCTGAATCTGTGATACAAAGACAGGGGGCGGTCTACTCTTCCCCTGAGTCGATGATACAGAGACAGGGGGCGTTCGACTCATCCCCTGAGTCTGTGATACAGAGGAAGGGGACGTTCTACTCATCGCCTGAGCCTGTGATACAGAGACAGGGGCGGTCTACTCATCCCCTGAGTCCGTGATACAGAGGAAGGGGACGGTCAACTCATCCCCTGAGTCTGAGATACAGAGACAGGGGGCGGTCTACTCATCCCCTGAATCTGTGATACAGAGAAAGGGGGCAGTCTACTCATCCCCTGAGTCTGAGATACAGAGACAGGGGGCGGTCTACTCATCCCCTGGGTCTGTGATACAGAGGAAGGGGACAGTCTACTCATCCCCTGAGTCTGTGATACAGAGACAGGGGGCGGTCTACTCATCCCCTGAGTCTGTGATACAGAGGAAGGGGACGGTCTACTCATCCCCTGAGTGTGTGATAAAGAGACGGGGCGGTCTACTCATTCCCTGAGTCTGTGATACAGAGAAAGGGGGCAGTCTACTCATCCCCTGAGTCTGAGATACAGAGACAAGGGGCAGTTTACTCTTCCCCTGGGTCTGTGATACAGAGGAAGGGGACGGTCTACTCATCCCCTGAGTCTGAGATACAGAGACAAGGGGCAGTTTACTCATCCCCTGAGTCTGTGATGCAGAGACAGTGGGCGATCTACTCATCCTCTGCATGTGTGATACAAAGACAGGGGACGGTCTACTCATCCCCTGAGTCTGTGATACAGAGACAGGGGGCGATCTACTCATCCTCTGCATGTGTGATACAAAGACAGGGGACGGTCTACTCATCCCCTGAGTCCGTGATACAAAGACAGGGGGCGGACTACTCATCACTTGAGTCTGTGATACAGGGACAGGGGGCGCTCTACTCATCCCCTGAGTCCGTGATACAAAGACAGGGGGCGGTCTGCTCATCACTTGAGTCTGTGATACAGAGACAGGGGGCGCTCTACTCATCCCCTGAGTCTGTGACACAAAGACAGGGGACGGTCTACTCATCCCCTGAGTCCGTGATACAAAGACAGGGGGCGGACTACTCATCACTTGAGTCTGTGATACAGAGACAGGGGGCGGTCTACTCATCACTTGAGTCTGTGATACAGAGACAGGGGGCTGTCTCATCATCCCCTGAGTCTGAGATGCAAAGACAGGGGACGGTCTACTCATCTCATGAGTCTGTGATTATAGAGGCAGGAGGCGGTCAACTCATCCCTTGTGGCTCTGATACATGGATAGGGGGCGGTCTACTCATGTCCTAAATTTGTGATACAGAGACAGGGGGCGGTCTACTCATCCCGAGAGTTTGTGATACAGAGACAGGGGGTGGTCTACTGATCCCCTGAGTCTGTGATGCAGAGACAGGGTACGGTCTGCTCATCCACTGAGTGTGAGATACAGAGACAGGGGGCGGTCTACTCATCCACTGACTCTGTGATACAGAGACAGGGGGCGGTCTACTCATCCACTGAGTCTGTGATACAGAGACAGGGGGTGGTCTACTCATCCACTGAGTCTCTGATACAGAAACAGGGGGCGATCTACTCATCCACTGACTCTGTGATACAAAGACAGGGGGCGCTCTACTCATCCCCTGAGTCTGTGATACAGAGACAGGGGGCGATCTACTCATCCTCTGCATGTGTGATACAAAGACAGGGGACGGTCTACTCATCCCCTGAGTCCGTGATACAAAGACAGGGGACGTTCTACTCATCCCCTGAGTCTGTGATACAGAGACAGGGGGCGATCTACTCATCCTCTGCATGTGTGATACAAAGACAGGGGACGGTCTACTCATCCCCTGAGTCCGTGATACAAAGACAGGGGGCGGACTACTCATCACTTGAGTCTGTGATACAGAGACAGGGGACGGTCTGCTCATCCATTGAGTGTGAGATACAGAGACAGGGGGCGGTCTTCTAATCCACTGACTCTGTGATACAAAGACAGGGGGCGGTCTTGTCATCCACTGAATCTGTGATACAGAAACAGGGGGCGATCTACTCATCCCCTGAGTCTGTGATACAGAGACACGGAGGGGTCTACCCATCCCCTGAGTCTGTGATACAGTGACAGGGGGCTGTCTACTCATCCACTGAGTCTGTGATACAGAGACAGGGGACGGTCTACTCATCCCGTGAATCTGTGATGCAGAGACAGGGGGCGGTCTACTCATCCACTGCGTCTGTGATACCAAGACAGGGGCCGGTCTAGTCATCCAAAGAGTCTGTGATACAGAGACAGGGGGCGGTCTACTCATTCCCTGAGTCTGTGATACATAGACAGGGGGTGGTCTACTCATCCCTTGAGGATGTGATACAGAGACAGGGGGCGGGCTACTCATCCCTTGAGTCTGTGATACAGAGACAGGAGGCGGTCGACTCATCTACTGAGTCTGTGATACAGAGACAGAGGGCGGTCTTCTCATCCACTGTGTCTGTGATACAGAGACAGGGGGCTGTCTACTCATCCCCTGAATCTTTGATACAGAGACAGGGGCCGGTCTTCTCATCCACTGAGCCTGTGATACAGAGAAAGGGGACAGACTACTCATCCACTGAGTCTGTGATACAGAGACAGGGGACGGTCTACTCATCCAAAGAGTCTGTGATACAGAGACAGGGGACGGTCTCCTCATCCAAAGAGTCTGTGATACAGAGACAGGGGGCGGTCTACACATCTTGTGAGTCTGTGATACAGAGACAGGGGGCGTTCTACTCATCCCCTGAGTTGTTGATACAAAGACTGGGGGCGGTCTACTCATCCCCTGAGTTGGTGATACAAAGACAGGGATGGTCTACTCATCCCCCGAGTGTGTGATAAAGAGACAGTGGGCGGTCTACTCACCACCTGAGTCTGTGATACAGAGACAGGGGGCGGTCCACTCATCCACCGAGTCTGTGATACAGAGACAGGGGGCGGCCTACTCATCCCCTGAGTCTGAGATAATGAGACAAGGGGCAGTTTACTCATCCCCTGGGTCTGTGATACAGAGGAAGGGGGCGGTCTACTCATCCCCTGAGTCTGTGATACAGAGACAGGGGGCGGTCCAGTCATCCCCTGAGTCTGTGAGACAGTGACAGGGGGCGGTCTACTCATCCCCTGAGTCTGTGATACAGAGACAGGTGGCGGTCTACTCAACCCCCGAGTATGTGATAAAGAAACAGGAGGCGGTCTACTCATTCCCTGAGTCTGTGATACAGAGGCAGGGGGCGGCCTACTCATCCCCCGAGTGTGTGATACAGAGAAAGGGGGCAGTCTACTCATCCCCTGAGTCTGAGATACAGAGACAAGGGGCAGTTTACTCATCCCCTGGGTCTGTGATTCAGAGGAAGGGGGCGGTCTACTCATCCCCTGAGTCTGTGATACAGAGACAGGGGGCGGTCTACTCATCCCGAGTTTGTTAGACAGAGACAGGGGGCGGTCTACTCATCCCCTGAGTGTGTGATACAGAGACAGGGGGTGGTCTACTCATCCCCCGAGTGTGTGATAAAGAAACAGGAGGCGGTCTACTCATTCCCTGAGTCTGTGATACAGAGGCAGGGGGCGGTCTACTCATCCCCCGAGTGTGTGATACAGAGAAAGGGGGCAGTGTACTCATCTCCTGAGTCTGAGATACAGAGACAAGGGGCAGTTTACTCATCCCCTGGGTCTGTGATTCAGAGGAAGGCGGCGGTCTACACATCCCCTGAGTCTGTGATACAGAGACAGGGGGTGGTCTACTCATCCCGAGTTTGTTAGACAGAGACAGGGGGCGGTCTACTCATCCCCTGAGTCTGAGATACAGAGACAAGGGGCAGTTTACTCATCCACTGAGTCTGTGACACAGAGACAGGGGGCGGTCTACATATCCCCTGAGTCTGTGATACAGAGACAGGGAGGGGTCTACTCATCCCCTGAGTCTGTGATACAGAGACAGGGGGCTGTCTACTCATCCCCTGAGTCTGAGATACAAAGACAGGGGCCGGTCTAGTCATCCACTGACTCTGAGATACAGAGACAGGGGGCGGTCTTCTCATCCACTGAGTCTGTGAAACAGAGACATGGGATGGTCTACTCATCCCCTGACTCTGAGATACAGAGAAAGGGGGCGGTCTACTCATCCCCTGAGTCTGTGATGCAGAGACAGGGGGCGGTCTACTCATTCACTGACTCTGAAATAAAGAGACAGGGGGCCGTCTTCTCATCCACTGAATCTGTGACACAGAGACAGGGGGCGGTCTACTCATCCCCTGAGTATGTGATACAGAGACAGGGGGCGGTCTACTCATCCCCTGAGTCTGTGATTCAGAGACAGGGGGCGGTCTACTCATCCACTGTGTCTGTGATCCAGAGACAGGGGGCGGTCTACTCACCACTGTGTCTGTGATACAGAGACAGAGGGTGGTCGACTCATCCCCTGAGTGTGTGATATCGAAACAGGGGGCAGTCTACTCATCCACTGTGTCTGTGATATAGAGACAGTGTGCGGTCTACTCAACCCCTGAGTCTATTATACAGAGACAGGGGGCGGTCTACTCATCCCCTGAGTCTGTGATACAAAGACAGTGGACGGTCAACTCATCCCATGAGACTGTGATACAGAGGCAGGAGGCGGTCTACTCATCCCCTGAGTCTGTGATACTGAGACAGGGGACGGTCTGCTCATCCACTGAGTGTGAGATACAGAGACAGGGGGCGGTCTTCTAATCCACTGACTCTGTGATACAAAGACAGGGGGCGGTCTTGTCATCCACTGAATCTGTGATACAGAAACAGGGGGCGATCTACTCATCCACTGACTCTGAGATACAGAGACAGGGGGCGGTCGACACATCCCCTGAGTCTGTGATACAGAGACACGGAGGGGTCTACCCATCCCCTGAGTCTGTGATACAGTGACAGGGGGCTGTCTACTCATCCACTGAGTCTGTGATACAGAGACAGGGGACGGTCTACTCATCCCGTGAGTCTGTGATGCAGAGACAGGGGGCGGTCTACTCATCCACTGCGTCTGTGATACCAAGACAGGGGCCTGTCTAGTCATCCAAAGAGTCTGTGATACAGAGACAGGGGGCGGTCTACTCATTCCCTGAGTCTGTGATACATAGACAGGGGGTGGTCTACTCATCCCTTGAGGATGTGATACAGAGACAGGGGGCGGTCTACTCATCCCTTGAGTCTGTGATACAGAGACAGGAGGCGGTCGACTCATCTACTGAGTCTGTGATACAGAGACAGAGGGCGGTCTTCTCATCCACTGTGTCTGTGATACAGAGACAGGGGGCGGTCTACTCATCCCCTGAATCTTTGATACAGAGACAGGGGCCGGTCTTCTCATCCACTGAGCCTGTGATACAGAGAAAGGAGACAGACTACTCATCCACTGAGTCTGTGATACAGAGACAGGGGACGGTCTACTCATCCAAAGAGTCTGTGATACAGAGACAGGGGACGGTCTCCTCATCCAAAGAGTCTGTGATACAGAGACAGGGGGCGTTCTACTCATCTTGTGAGTCTGTGATACAGAGACAGGGGGCGGTCTACTCATCCCCTGAGTTGTTGATACAAAGACTGGGGGCGGTCTACTCATCCCCTGAGTTGGTGATACAAAGACAGGGATGGTCTCCTCATCCCGTGAGTTTGTGATACAGAGACAGGGGGCGGTCTACACATCCCCTGAGTCTGTGATACAGAGACAGGAGGCGGTCTACTCATTCACTGAGTCTGTCATCCAGAGAATGTGTGCGGTCTACTCATCACCTGAGTCTGTGATACAGAGACAGGGGGAGGTCTACTCATCCCCTGAGTGTGTGATAAAGAGACAGTGGGCGGTCTACTCACCACCTGAGTCTGTGATACAGAGACAGGGGGCGGTCCACTCATCCACCGAGTCTGTGATACAGAGACAGGGGGCAGCCTACTCATCCCCTGAGTCTGAGATAAAGAGACAAGGGGCAGTTTACTCATCCCCTTGGTCTGTGATACAGAGGAAGGGGGCGGTCTACTCATCCCCTGAGTCTGTGATACAGAGACAGGGGGCGGTCCAGTCATCCCCTGAGTCTGTGAGACAGTGACAGGGGGCGGTCTACTCATCCCCTGAGTCTGTGATACAGAGACAGGTGGCGGTCTACTCAACCCCCGAGTATGTGATAAAGAAACAGGAGGCGGTCTACTCATTCCCTGAGTCTGTGATACAGAGGCAGGGGGCGGCCTACTCATCCCCCGAGTGTGTGATACAGAGAAAGGGGGCAGTCTACTCATCCCCTGAGTCTGAGATACAGAGACAAGGGGCAGTTTATTCATCCCCTGGGTCTGTGATTCAGAGGAAGGGGGCGGTCTACTCATCCCCTGAGTCTGTGATACAGAGACAGGGGGCGGTCTACTCATCCCGAGTTTGTTAGACAGAGACAGGGGGCGGTCTACTCATCCCCTCAGTGTGTGATACAGAGACAGGGGGTGGTCTACTCATCCCCCGAGTGTGTGATAAAGAAACAGGAGGCGGTCTACTCATTCCCTGAGTCTGTGATACAGAGGCAGGGGGCGGTCTACTCATCCCCCGAGTGTGTGATACAGAGAAAGGGGGCAGTCTACTCATCCCCTGAGTCTGAGATACAGAGACAAGGGGCAGTTTACTCATCCCCTGGGTCTGTGATTCAGAGGAAGGCGGCGGTCTACACATCCCCTGAGTCTGTGATACAGAGACAGGGGGTGGTCTACTCATCCCGAGTTTGTTAGACAGAGACAGGGGGCGCTCTACTCATCCCCTGAGTCTGAGATACAGAGACAAGGGGCAGTTTACTCATCCACTGTGTCTGTGACACAGAGACAGGGGGCGGTCTACTCATCCACTGTGTCTGTGATCCAGAGACAGGGGGCGGTCTACTCATCCCCTGAGTGTGTGATATCGAAACAGGGGGCAGTCTACTCATCCACTGTGTCTGTGATATAGAGACAGTGTGCGGTCTACTCAACCCCTGAGTCTATTATGCAGAGACAGGGGGCGGTCTACTCATCCCCTGAGTCTGTGATACAAAGACAGTGGACGGTCAACTCATCCCATGAGACTGTGATACAGAGGCAGGAGGCGGTCAACTCATCCCCTGAATCTGTGAAACAAAGACAGGGGTCGGTCTACTCTTCCCCTGAGTCGATGATACAGAGACAGGGGGCGTTCGACTCTTCCCCTGAGTCTGAGATACAGAGGCAGGAGGCGGTCAACTCATCCCCTGAATCTGTGATACAAAGACAGGGGGCGGTCTACTCTTCCCCTGAGTTGATGATACAGAGACAGGGGGCGTTCGACTCATCCCCTGAGTCTGTGATACAGAGGAAGGGGACGGTCTACTCATCGCCTGAGCCTGTGATACAGAGACAGGGGCGGTCTACTCATCCCCTGAGTCCGTGATACAGAGGAAGGGGACGGTCAACTCATCCCCTGAGTCTGAGATACAGAGACATTGGGGCGGTCTACTCATCCCCTGAATCTGTGATACAGAGAAAGGGGGCAGTCTACTCATCCCCTGAGTCTGAGATACAGAGACAGGGGGCGGTCTACTCATCCCCTGGGTCTGTGATACAGAGGAAGGGGACAGTCTACTCATCCCTTGAGTCTGTGATACAGAGACAGGGGGCGGTCTACTCATCCCCTGAGTCTGTGATACAGAGGAAGGGGACGGTCTACTCATCCCCTGAGTGTGTGATAAAGAGACGGGGCGGTCTACTCATTCCCTGAGTCTGTGATACAGAGAAAGGGGGCAGTCTACTCATCCCCTGAGTCTGAGATACAGAGACAAGGGGCAGTTTACTCTTCCCCTGGGTCTGTGATACAGAGGAAGGGGACGGTCTACTCATCCCCTGAGTCTGAGATACAGAGACAAGGGGCAGTTTACTCATCCCCTGAGTCTGTGATGCAGAGACAGGGGCCGATCTACTCATCCTCTGCATGTGTGATACAAAGACAGGGGACGGTCTACTCATCCCCTGAGTCTGTGATTCAGAGACAGGGGGCGATCTACTCATCCTCTGCATGTGTGATACAAAGACAGGGGACGGTCTACTCATCACCTGAGTCTGTGATACAAAGACAGGGGACGGTCTACTCATCCCCTGAGTCCGTGATACAAAGACAGGGGGCGGACTACTCATCACTTGAGTCTGTGATACAGAGACAGGGGGCGCTCTACTCATCCCCTGAGTCTGTGACACAAAGACAGGGGACGGTCTACTCATCCCCTGAGTCCGTGATACAAAGACAGGGGGCGGACTCCTCATCACTTGAGTCTGTGATACAGAGACAGGGGGCGGACTCCTCATCACTTGAGTCTGTGATACTGAGACAGGGGGCTGTCTCATCATCCCCTGAGTCTGAGATGCAA
This sequence comes from Heterodontus francisci, assembly GCF_036365525.1. NCBI lineage: Eukaryota > Metazoa > Chordata > Chondrichthyes > Heterodontiformes > Heterodontidae > Heterodontus > Heterodontus francisci. The sequence continues at coordinate 2,086,134 of NC_090395.1, forward strand.
AGACAGGGGACGGTCTACTCATCTCATGAGTCTGTGATTATAGAGGCAGGAGGCGGTCAACTCATCCCTTGTGGCTCTGATACAGAGATAGGGGGCGGTCTACTCATGCCCTAAATTTGTGATACAGAGACAGGGGGCGGTCTACTCATCCCGAGAGTTTGTGATACAGAGACAGGGGGTGGTCTACTCATCCCCTGAGTATGTGATGCAGAGCAGGGGACGGTCTGCTCATCCACTGAGTGAGAGATACAGAGACAGGGGGCAGTCTACTCATCCACTGACTCTGTGATACAAAGACAGGGGGCGCTCTACTCATCCCCTGAGTCTGTGATGCAAAGACAGGGGGCGGTCTACTCATCCCCTGGGTCTGTGATACAAAGACAGGGGGCAGTCTACTCATCCACTGACTCTGTGATACAAAGACAGGGGGCGCTCTACTCATCCCCTGAGTCTGTGATGCAAAGACAGGGGGCGGTCTACTCATCCCCTGGGTCTGTGATACACAGACAGGGGGCGGACTACTCATCACTTGAGTCTGTGATACAGAGACAGGGGGCGGTCTACTCATCCCCTGAGTCTGTGATACAAAGACAGTGGACGGTCAACTCATCCCATGAGACTGTGATACAGAGGCAGGAGGCGGTCAACTCATCCCCTGAATCTGTGAAACAAAGACAGGGGTCGGTCTACTCTTCCCCTGAGTCGATGATACAGAGACAGGGGGCGTTCGACTCTTCCCCTGAGTCTGAGATACAGAGGCAGGAGGCGGTCAACTCATCCCCTGAATCTGTGATACAAAGACAGGGGGCGGTCTACTCTTCCCCTGAGTTGATGATACAGAGACAGGGGGCGTTCGACTCATCCCCTGAGTCTGTGATACAGAGGAAGGGGACGGTCTACTCATCGCCTGAGCCTGTGATACAGAGACAGGGGCGGTCTACTCATCCGGTGAGTCCGTGATACAGAGGAAGGGGACGGTCAACTCATCCCCTGAGTCTGAGATACAGAGACATTGGGGCGGTCTACTCATCCCCTGAATCTGTGATACAGAGAAAGGGGGCAGTCTACTCATCCCCTGAGTCTGTGATACAGAGACAGGGGGCGGTCTACTAATCCCCTGAGTCTGTGATACAGAGGAAGGGGACGGTCTACTCATCCCCTGAGTGTGTGATAAAGAGACGGGGCGGTCTACTCATTCCCTGAGTCTGTGATACAGAGAAAGGGGGCAGTCTACTCATCCCCTGAGTCTGAGATACAGAGACAAGGGGCAGTTTACTCTTCCCCTGGGTCTGTGATACAGAGGAAGGGGACGGTCTACTCATCCCCTGAGTCTGAGATACAGAGACAAGGGGCAGTTTACTCATCCCCTGAGTCTGTGATGCAGAGACAGGGGGCGATCTACGCATCCTCTGCATGTGTGATACAAAGACAGGGGACGGTCTACTCATCCCCTGAGTCTGTGATACAGAGACAGGGGGCGATCTACTCATCCTCTGCATGTGTGATACAAAGACAGGGGACGGTCTACTCATCACCTGAGTCTGTGATACAAAGACAGGGGACGGTCTACTCATCCCCTGAGTCCGTGATACAAAGACAGGGGGCGGACTACTCATCACTTGAGTCTGTGATACAGAGACAGGGGGCGCTCTACTCATCCCCTGAGTCTGTGACACAAAGATAGGGGACAGTCTACTCATCCCCTGAGTCCGTGATACAAAGACAGGGGGCGGACTACTCATCACTTGAGTCTGTGATACAGAGACAGGGGGCGGTCTACTCATCCCCTGAGTCTGTGATACTGAGACAGGGGGCTGTCTCATCATCCCCTGAGTCTGAGATGCAAAGACAGGGGACGGTCTACTCATCTCATGAGTCTGTGATTATAGAGGCAGGAGGCGGTCAACTCATCCCTTGTGGCTCTGATACAGAGATAGGGGGCGGTCTACTCATGCCCTAAATTTGTGATACAGAGACAGGGGGCGGTCTACTCATCCCGAGAGTTTGTGATACAGAGACAAACATAGAACATAGAAAATACAGCACAGAACAGGCCCTTCGGCCCACGATGTTGTGCCGATCCTTTGTCCTCTGTCAAGGACAATTTAATCTATACCCCATCATTCTCCTTTATCCATATACCTATCTAAAAGCCGTTTGAAAGTCCCTAAAGTTTCTGACTCAACAACTTCCCCAGGCAAGGCATTCCATGCCCCGACCACTCTCTGGGTAAAGAACCTTCCCCTGACATCCCCCTTATATCTCCCACCCTTCACCTTAAATTTATGACCCCTTGTAACGCTTTGCTCCACCCGGGGAAAAAGTTTCTGACTGTCTACCCTATCTATTCCCCTGATCATCTTATAAACCTCTATCATGTCACCCCTCATCCTTCTCCGTTCTAATGAGAAGAGGCCTAGAATGTTCAGCCTTTCCTCGTAAGACTTATTCTCCATTCCAGGCAACATCCTGGTAAATCTCCTCTGCACCCTCTCCAAGGCTTCCACATCCTTCCTAAAATGAGGCGACCAGAACTGCACACAGTACTCCAAATGAGGCCTTACCAAGGTCCTGTACAGCTGCATCATCACCTCACGGCTCTTAAATTCAATCCCTCTGCTAATGAACGCTAACACCCCATATGCCTTCTTCACAGCCCTATCCACTTGAGTTGCAACTTTCAACGATCTATGCACATAGACCCCAAGGTCTCTCTGCTCCTCCACATGCCCAAGAACCCTACCGTTAACCCAGTATTTTGCATTCGTGTTTGTCCTTCCAAAATGGACGACCTCACACTTTTCAGGGTTAAACTCCATCTGCCACTTTTCAGCCCAGCACTGCAACCTATCCAAGTCCCTTTGCAGACGACAATAGCCCTCCTCGGTATCCACAACTCCACCAACCTTTGTATCATCTGCAAATTTACTGACCCACCCTTCGACTTCCTCATCCAAGTCGTTAATAAAAATCACAAACAGGAGAGGACCCAGAACTGATCCCTGCGGCACGCCACTGGTAACTGGGCTCCAGGCTGAGTATTTACCATCTAAGACCACTCTCTGCCTTCTATCAGTTAGTCAATTCTTAATCCAACTGGCCACATTCCCCACTATCCCATGCCTCCTGACTTTCTCCATAAGTCTACCATGGGGGACCTTATCAAATGCCTTACTAAAATCCATGTACACCACATCCACTGGTTTACCCTCATCCACTTGCTTGGTCACCTGCTCAAAGAATTCAATCAGGCTTGTGAGGCAAGACCTACCCCTCACAAAACCGTGCTGACTGTCCCGAATCAAGCAGTGTCTTTCCAGATGCTCAGAAATCCTATCCCTCAGCACCTTTTCCATCAACTTGCCTACCACCGAAGTAAGACTAACTGGCCTGTAATTCCCAGGGTTGTTCCTATTCCCTTTCTTGAACAGGGGCACAACATTTGCCACCCTCCAATCACCTGGTACCACCCCCGTCAACAGAGAAGATGAAAAGATCATTGCCAGCGGCTCTGCAATTTCATCCCTTGCTTCCCATAACATCCTTGGATATACCCCGTCAGGCCCGGGAGACTTGTCTATCTTCAAGTTATTCAAAAACCCCAACACATCTTCCCTCCTAACGAGCACTTCCTCGAGCTTACCAGTCTGTTTCACACCGTCCTCTTCAGTAATACACCCCTTCTCATTCGTAAATACCGAAGAGAAGTACTCATTCAAAACCTCACTTATCTCTTCCGGCTCAACACACAGTCTCCCGCTATTGTCCTTGACCGGACCTACGGTCCCCCTAGTCATCCTCATATTTCTGACATACGCGTAAAAGGCCTTGGGGTTTTCTTTTATCCTACCCGCCAAGCATTTTTCATGCCCTCTCTTAGCTCTCCTAATCCCTTTCTTCAGATCCTTCCTGGCCATCTTGTATCCCTCCAGAGCTATGCCTGTGCCCTTTTTCCTCAACCTTATATACGCATCCTTCTTCTTCCTAACAAGACTCTCAACCTCTCTTGTCAACCACGGTTCCCTCACATGACCATCCCTTCCCTGTCTGACAGGGACATGCTTATCAATGGCCCCTACTATCTGCTCCTTGAAAAAGTTCCACATTTCGACCGTGCCCTTCCCTGCCAGCATATGCTCCCAACTTATGCTCCTCAGTTCCTGCCTGACAGCATCATATCTACCCTTCCCCCAATTGTAAACCTTGCCCTGTTGCACATACCTATCCCTCTCCATTACCACAGTGAATGCTACAGAATTGTGATCACTATCTCCAAAGTGCTCGCCCACCAACAGCTCTATCACTTGCCCTGGTTCATTACCTAGTACCAAATCCAATATTGCCTCCCCTCTGGTCGGGCAGTCTACATACTGAGTCAGAAAAGCTTCCTGGACATACTGCACAAACACTACCCCATCCAAACTATTCGATCTAAAGAGTTGCCAATCAATATTTGGGAAGTTGAAATCCCCCATAATTACTACCCTGTGACTTCTGCTCCTTTCCAAAATCTGTTTCCCAATCTGCTCTTCCACCTCCCTGCTGCTATTGGGGGGCCGATAGAAAACTCCCATCAAGGTGACTGCTCCTTTCCTGTTCCTGACCTCAACCCACAGTGCCTCAGTCGGCAGATCCTCCTCGAAAATTCTTTCAGCAGTTGTTACACTATTTCTAACTAACAATGCCACCCCCCCACCTCTTTTACCACCATTCCTAATCTTATGAAAACATCTATAACCAGGTACCTCCAAGAACCATTCCTCCCCCTCACCTATCCACGTTTCAGTGATGGCCACAACATCGTAGTCCCAAGTGCCCATCCACGCCTTCAATTCACTCACCTTATTCCTGATGCTTCTTGCGTTGAAGTATACGCACTTTAACCCTTCTCCGTGCCCATCTGTCCTCTGCGACAGTGCTACCTTCCCCAATACCTCACTACACTCTTTGTCTTTCTGAGTGGACCCACTGGTCCCTGGACTACAAGTCCGGTTCCCATCCCCCTCCCAAACTAGTTTAAACCCTCCCGAACAGTACTAGCAAACCTCCCTCCCAGGATATTGGTGCCCCTCTGGTTCAGATGCAGCCCGTCCTGTTTGAACAGGTCCCATCTTCCCCAGAATGCAGTCCAATTATCCAAGAACTGGAAGCCCTCCCTCCTACACCATTCCTGCAGCCACGTGTTCAGCTGTGCTCTCTCCCTATTCCTAGCCTCACTATCACGTGGCGCCGGCAACAAACCAGAGATAACAACTCTGTCCGTCCGAGCTTTCAGCTTCCAGCCTAACTCCCTAAACTCACTTCTAACATCTGTGCCACCCTTCCTTCCTACGTCGTTGGTGCCAATGTGCACCACGACCTCTGGCTGCTCCCCCTCCCCTTTAAGGATCCTGAAGACGCGATCACAAACATCACGGACCCTGGCACCAGGGAGGCAACAAACCATCCGTGCGTCTCGCTTGCTCCCACAGAACCGCCTGTCGGTACTCCTCACCATCGAGTCCCCGATGACTAGTGCTCTCCCGTTCTCCCTCCTTCCCTTCTGAGCCACAGTGCAGGACCCCGTGCCAGAGGCCCGTTCACTGCAGCCTGCCCCCGATAGGCCGCCCCCCCCAACAGTATCTAAAACTGTATACTTGTTGTTGAGGGGAACGACCACAGGAGATCCCTGCACTGACCTCTTCCCACCTCTAACTGTTACCCAGCTGCCTTTGTTTTGTGGAGTAACGACATCCCTGTAGCTTCTATCTATCACCCCCTCAGCTTCCCGAATGATCCTCAGTTCATCCAGCTCCAGCTCCAGTTCCCTAACACGGTCTGATAGGAGCTGGAGACGGATGCACTTCCAGCAGGTAAAGTCGGCAGGGTCCCCGGAGGTTCCCCTCACCTCGAACATACTGCAGGAGGAGCACTGCACTCCCCTGGCTGCCATTTCTTTTACTCAATTACCCCTTAATTAAGTACAAATATAGATATTAACAAAAACAGTGAAATAGCTTACCTGTTCAGTCCTTTTTGGTTAGAGGAGGAGGGTAAAAAGGGTCTTATTATTAGGTTAGAGGAGGAGGATGGGTGGGAGACACTACATGTGTAGTGTCTCGGATTAACTCTGCTCCGCACCTTTAAAGAAAATACCTACCCAGGAGTCCTTGCTGCCGTCCAGCTTCCGGTTCCTCCCGCGCCAAAAGTAACTTGAACACAAGGAAAACAGTAAGTACAACTTTTAAAACACAGCTCCTGGTGCCTTCACTTACCCACCGAAGAGTCGCTACCTTCTCCTGCTGCTCCGCCGGGAAATGAGGCCGAGTCCACGGAGCTCCGCACCTTTAAAGAAAATACCTACCCAGGAGTCCTTGCTGCCGTCCAGCTTCCGGTTCCTCCCGCGCCAAAAGTAACTTGAACACAAGGAAAACAGTAAGTACAACTTTTAAAACACAGCTCCTGGTGCCTTCACTTACCCACCGAAGAGTCGCTACCTTCTCCTGCTGCTCCGCCGGGAAATGAGGCCGAGTCCACGGAGCTCCGCACCTTTAAAGAAAATACCGACCCAGGAGTCCTTGCTGCCGTCCAGCTTCCGGTTCCTCCCGCGCCAAAAGTAACTTGAAAGACAGGGGGTGGTCTACTCATCCCCTGAGTATGTGATGCAGAGACAGGGGACGGTCTGCTCATCCACTGAGTGTGAGATACAGAGACAGGGGGCAGTCTACTCATCCACTGACTCTGTGATACAAAGACAGGGGGCGCTCTACTCATCCCCTGAGTCTGTGATGCAAAGACAGGGGGCGGTCTACTCATCCCCTGGGTCTGTGATACAAAGACAGGGGGCGGACTACTCATCACTTGAGTCTGTGATACAGAGACAGGGGGCGGTCTACTCATCCCCTGAGTCTGTGATACTGAGACAGGGGACGGTCTGCTCATCCACTGAGTGTGAGATACAGAGACAGGGGGCGGTCTTCTAATCCACTGACTCTGTGATACAAAGACAGGGGGCGGTCTTGTCATCCACTGAATCTGTGATACAGAAACAGGGGGCGATCTACTCATCCACTGACTCTGAGATACAGAGACAGGGGGCGGTCGACTCATCCACTGAGTCTGTGATACAAGAGACAGAGGGCGGTCTACTCATTCACTGAGTCTGTGATACAGAAACAGGGGGCGGTCTACTCATTCCTTGAGTCTGTGACACAGAGACAGGGGCCGGGCTTCTCATCCACTGAGTCTGTGATACAGAGATAGGGGGCGGTCTACTCATCCACTGAGTCTGTGATGCAGAGACAGGGGGCGGTCTACTCATCCCCTAAATCTGTGATACAGAGACAGGGGGCGGTCTACTCTTCCCCTGAGTCGATGATACAGAGACAGGGGGCGTTCGACTCTTCCCCTGAGTCTGAGATACAGAGGCAGGAGGCGGTCAACTCATCCCCTGAATCTGTGATACAAAGACAGGGGGCGGTCTACTCTTCCCCTGAGTCTGTGATACAGAGACAGGGGGCGGTCTACTCATTCCGAGTCTGTGATACAGAGAAAGGGGGCAGTCTACTCATCCCCTGATTCTGAGATACAGAGACAGGGGGCGGTCTACTCATTCCCTGAGTCTGTGATACAGAGAGAGGGGGCGGTCTACTCATCCCCTGAGTCTGTGATACAGAGACAGAGGGCGTTCTACTCATCACCTGAGTCTGTGATACAGAGACAGGGGGCAGTCTGCTCATCCCCTCAGTATGTGATGCAGAGACAGGGGGCGGTCTACTCATCCCCTCAGTTTGTGATACAGAGACAGAGGGCGTTCTACTCATCCCCTGAGTCTGTGATACAGAGACAGGGGGCAGTCTGCTCATCCCCTCAGTATGTGATGCAGAGACAGGGGGCGGCCTACTCATCCACTGAGTCTGTGAAACAGAGACAGGTGACGGTCTACTCATCCACTGAGTGTGTGATACAAAGACAGGAGGCGGTCTACTCATCTCCCGAGTCTGTGATACAGAGATCGGGGGCGGTCTACTCATCCCCCGAGTGTGTGATACAGAGAAAGGGGGCTGTCTAATCATGCCCTGAGTCTGTGATCCAGAGACAGAGGCGTTCAACTCATCTCCCGAGTCTGTGATACAGAGATAGGGGGCGGTTAACTCAATCGCTGAGAGTGAGATACAGAGACAGGGGGTGCTCTACTCATTCCCTCAGTTTGTGAGACAGAGACAGGGGGCAGTCTACTCATCCCCTGAGTTTGTGATACAGAGACAGGGGGCGGTCTACTCATCCCCCGAGTGTGTGATACAGAGACAGGGGGCGGTCTACTCATCCCCTGAGTCTGTGATACAGAGACAGGGGGCGGTCTTCTCATCCACTGACTCTGTGATACAGAGACAGGGGGCGGTCTACTCATCCCCTGAGTCTGTGATACAGAGACAGGGGGCAGTCTGCTCATCGCCTGAGTCTGTGAAACAGAGACAGGGACTGTCTACTCATCCACTGAGTATGTGATACAGAGACAGGGGGCGGTCTACTCATCCCCTGACTCTGTGAGACAGAGACAGGGGGCGGTCTTCTCATCCACTGAGTCTGTGACACAGAGACAGGTGACGGTCTACTCATCCACTGACTCTGTGATACAGAGACAGGGGGCGGTCTACTCATCCCCTGAATCAATGATACAGAGACAGGGGGCGGTACACTCATCCCCTGAGTCTGAGATACAGAGACAGGGGGCGGTCTACTCATCCCCTGAGTCTGAGATACAGACACAAGGGGCAGTTTACTCATCCCCTGGGTCTGTGATAAAGAGGAAGGGAGCGGTCTACTCATCCCCTGAGTCTGTGATACAGAGACAGGGGGCGGTCTTCTCATCCACTGAGTCTGTGATACAGAGACAGGTGACGGTCTACTTATCCCCTGAGTCTGTGATACAGAGACAGGGGGCGGTCTACTCATCCCCTGAGTCTGTGATACAGAGACAGGGGGCGGTCTACTCATCCCCTGAGTCTGTGATGCAGAGACAGGGGGCGGTCTACTCATCCCCTGAGTCTGTGATACAGAGACAGGGGGCGGTCTACTCATCCCCTGAGTCTGTGATACAGCGACAGGGGCTGGTCTCCTCATCCCCTGAATCAATGATACAGAGACAGGGGGCGGTCCACTCATACCCTGAATCAATGATACAGAGACAGGGGGCGGTCTACTCATTCCCTGAGTTTGTGATACAGAGACAGGGGGCGGTCTACTCATTCCCTGAGTTTGTGATACAGAGACAGGGGGCGGTCTACTCATCCCCTGAATCTGAGATACAGACTAAAGGGGCAGTTTACTCATCCCCTGGGTCTGTGATAGAGAAGAAGGGGGCGGTCTACTCATCCCCTGAGTCTGCGATACAGAGACAGGGGCCGGTCTACTCATCCCCTGAGTCTGTGATACAGAGACAGGTGACGGTCTACTCATCCCCTGAGTCTGTGATACTGAGACAGGGGGCGGTCTACTCATCCCCTGAGTCTGTGATGCAGAGACAGGGGCGGTCTACTTATCCCCTCAGTTTGTGAAACAGTGACAGGGGGCGGTCCACTTATCCCCTCAGTATGTGATACAGAGACAGGGGGTGGTCTACTCATCCCCTGAGTCAGTGATACAGAGACAGGGGCGGTCTACTTATCCCCTCAGTTTGTGAAACAGAGACAGGGGGCGGTCTACTCATCCACTGAGTCTGTGATGCCTAGACAGGGGGCGGTCTAGTCATCCCCTGACTCTGAGATGCAGAGACAGGGGGCGGTCTACTCATCCCCTGAGTCTTTGATACAGAGACAGGTGACGGTCTACTCATCCACTGACTCTGTGATACAGAGACAGGGGGCGGTCTACTCATCCCCTGAATCAATGATACAGAGACAGGGGGCGGTGCACTCATCCCATGAGTCTGAGATACATCGACAGGGGGCGGTCTACTCATCCCCTGAGTCTGAGATACAGACACAAGGGGCAGTTTACTCATCCCCTGGGTCTGTGATAAAGAGGAAGGGAGCGGTCTACTCATCCCCTGAGTCTGTGATACAGAGACAGGGGGCGGTCTTCTCATCCACTGAGTCTGTGATACAGAGACAGGGGGCGGTCTACTCATTCCCTGAGTCTGTGATACAGAGAGAGGGGGCGGTCTACTCATCCCCTGAGTCTGTGATACAGAGACAGAGGGCGTTCTACTCATCACCTGAGTCTGTGATACAGAGACAGGGGGCAGTCTGCTCATCCCCTCAGTATGTGATGCAGAGACAGGGGGCGGTCTACTCATCCCCTCAGTTTGTGATACAGAGACAGAGGGCGTTCTACTCATCCCCTGAGTCTGTGATACAGAGACAGGGGGCAGTCTGCTCATCCCCTCAGTATGTGATGCAGAGACAGGGGGCGGCCTACTCATCCACTGAGTCTGTGAAACAGAGACAGGTGACGGTCTACTCATCCACTGAGTGTGTGATACAAAGACAGGAGGCGGTCTACTCATCTCCCGAGTCTGTGATACAGAGATCGGGGGCGGTCTACTCATCCCCCGAGTGTGTGATACAGAGAAAGGGGGCTGTCTAATCATGCACTGAGTCTGTGATCCAGAGACAGAGGCGGTCAACTCATCCCCTGAGTCTGTGATACAGATATAGGGGGCGGTTAACTCAATCGCTGAGAGTGAGATACAGAGACAGGGGGTGCTCTACTCATTCCCTCAGTTTGTGAGACAGAGACAGGGGGCAGTCTACTCATCCCCTGAGTTTGTGATCCAGAGACAGGGGGCGGTCTACTCATCCCCTGAGTGTGTGATACAGAGACAGGGGGCGGTCTTCTCATCGCCTGAGTCTGTGACACAGAGACAGGGGGCGGTCTACTCATCCACTGAGTTTGTGATACAAAGACAGGGGACGGTCTGCTCATCCACTGAGTCTGTGATGCCTAGACAGGGGGCGGTCTACTCATCCACTGAGTGTGTGATACAAAGACAGGAGGCGGTCTAGTCATCCACTGACTCTGAGATACAGAGACAGGGGGCGGTCTTCCCTTCCACTGAGTCTGTGATACAGAGACAGGTGACGGTCTACTCATCCACTGATTCTGTGTTGCAGAGACGGGGGGCGGTCTACTCATTCCCTGAATCAATGATACAGAGTCAGGGGGCGGTCTACGCATCTCCCGAGTCTGTGATACAGAGATCGGGGGCGGTCTACTCATCCCCCGAGTGTGTGATACAGAGAAAGGGGGCTGTCTAATCATGCCCTGAGTCTGTGATCCAGAGCCAGGAGGCGGTCAACTCATCCCCTGAGTCTGTGATACAGAGACAGGGGGCAGTCTGCTCATCCCCTCAGTTTGTGATACAGAGACAGAGGGCGTTCTACTCATCCCCCGAGTCTGTGATACAGAGACAGAGGGCGTTCTACTCATCACCTGAGTCTGTGATACAGAGACAGGGGGCAGTCTGCTCATCCCCTCAGTATGTGATGCAGAGACAGGGGGCGGTCTACTCATCCCCTGAGTCTGTGATACAGAGACAGGGGGCGGTCTACTCATCCCCTGAGTGTGTGATACAGAGACAGGGGGCGGTCTTCTCATCCCCTGAGTCTGTGATACAGAGACAGGGGGCGGTCTTCTCATCCCCTGAGTGTGTGATACAGAGACAGGGGGCAGTCTGCTCATCCCCTCAGTATGTGAAACAGAGACAGGTGACGGTCTACTCATCCACTGAGTGTGTGATACAAAGACAGGAGGCGGTCTACTCATCTCCCGAGTCTGTGATACAGAGATCGGGGGCGGTCTACTCATCCCCCGAGTGTGTGATACAGAGAAAGGGGGCTGTCTAATCATGCCCTGAGTCTGTGATCCAGAGACAGAGGCGTTCAACTCATCTCCCGAGTCTGTGATACAGAGATAGGGGGCGGTTAACTCAATCGCTGAGAGTGAGATACAGAGACAGGGGGTGCTCTACTCATTCCCTCAGTTTGTGAGACAGAGACAGGGGGCAGTCTACTCATCCCCTGAGTTTGTGATACAGAGACAGGGGGCGGTCTACTCATCCCCCGAGTGTGTGATACAGAGACAGGGGGCGGTCTACTCATCCCCTGAGTCTGTGATACAGAGACAGGGGGCGGTCTTCTCATCCACTGACTCTGTGATACAGAGACAGGGGGCGGTCTACTCATCCCCTGAGTCTGTGATACAGAGACAGGGGGCAGTCTGCTCATCGCCTGAGTCTGTGACACAGAGACAGGGACTGTCTACTCATCCACTGAGTATGTGATACAGAGACAGGGGGCGGTCTACTCATCCCCTGACTCTGTGAGACAGAGACAGGGGGCGGTCTTCTCATCCACTGAGTCTGTGACACAGAGACAGGTGACGGTCTACTCATCCACTGACTCTGTGATACAGAGACAGGGGGCGGTCTACTCATCCCCTGAATCAATGATACAGAGACAGGGGGCGGTACACTCATCCCCTGAGTCTGAGATACAGAGACAGGGGGCGGTCTACTCATCCCCTGAGTCTGAGATACAGACACAAGGGGCAGTTTACTCATCCCCTGGGTCTGTGATAAAGAGGAAGGGAGCGGTCTACTCATCCCCTGAGTCTGTGATACAGAGACAGGGGGCGGTCTTCTCATCCACTGAGTCTGTGATACAGAGACAGGTGACGGTCTACTTATCCCCTGAGTCTGTGATACAGAGACAGGGGGCGGTCTACTCATCCCCTGAGTCTGTGATACAGAGACAGGGGGCGGTCTACTCATCCCCTGAGTCTGTGATGCAGAGACAGGGGGCGGTCTACTCATCCCCTGAGTCTGTGATACAGAGACAGGGGGCGGTCTACTCATCCCCTGAGTCTGTGATACAGCGACAGGGGCTGGTCTCCTCATCCCCTGAATCAATGATACAGAGACAGGGGGCGGTCCACTCATACCCTGAATCAATGATACAGAGACAGGGGGCGGTCTACTCATCCCCTGAGTCTGTGATACAGAGACAGGGGGCGGTCTACTCATCCCCTGAGTCTGTGATACAGAGACAGGTGACGGTCTACTCTTCCCCTGAGTCTGTGATACTGAGACAGGGGGCGGTCTACTCATCCCCTGAGTCTGTGATGCAGAGACAGGGGCGGTCTACTTATCCCCTCAGTTTGTGAAACAGTGACAGGGGGCGGTCCACTTATCCCCTCAGTATGTGATACAGAGACAGGGGGTGGTCTACTCATCCCCTGAGTCAGTGATACAGAGACAGGGGCTTTCTACTTATCCCCTCAGTTTGTGAAACAGAGACAGGGGGCGGTCTACTCATCCACTGAGTCTGTGATGCCTAGACAGGGGGCGGTCTAGTCATCCCCTGACTCTGAGATGCAGAGACAGGGGGCGGTCTACTCATCCCCTGAGTCTTTGATACAGAGACAGGTGACGGTCTACTCATCCACTGACTCTGTGATACAGAGACAGGGGGCGGTCTACTCATCCCCTGAATCAATGATACAGAGACAGGGGGCGGTGCACTCATCCCCTGAGTCTGAGATACATCGACAGGGGGCGGTCTACTCATCCCCTGAGTCTGAGATACAGACACAAGGGGCAGTTTACTCATCCCCTGGGTCTGTGATAAAGAGGAAGGGAGCGGTCTACTCATCCCCTGAGTCTGTGATACAGAGACAGGGGGCGGTCTTCTCATCCACTGAGTCTGTGATACAGAGACAGGTGACGGTCTACTTATCCCCTGAGTCTGTGATACAGAGAACGGGGGGCGGTCTACTCATCCCCTGAGTCTGTGATACAGAGACAGGGGGCGGTCTACTCATCCCCTGAGTCTGTGATACAGCGACAGGGGGCGGTCTCCTCATCCCCTGAATCAATGATACAGAGACAGGGGGCGGTCTACTCATTCCCTGAGTTTGTGATAAAGAGACAGGGGGCGGTCTACTCATTCCCTGAGTTTGTGATACAGAGACAGGGGGCGGTCTACTCATCCCCTCATTTTGTGATACAGAGACAGGGGGCGGTCTCCTCATCCCCTGAATCTGAGATACAGACACAAGGGGCAGTTTACTCATCCCCTGGGTCTGTGATAGAGACGAAGGGGGCGGTCTACTCATCCCCTGAGTCTGTGATACAGAGACAGGGGCCGGTCTACTCATCCCCTCATTTTGTGATACAGAGACAGGGGGCGGTCTCCTCATCCCCTGAGTCTGTGATACAGAGACAGGTGACGGTCTACTCATCCCCTGAGTCTGTGATACTGAGACAGGGGGCGGTCTACTCATCCCCTGAGTCTGTGATGCAGAGACAGGGGCGGTCTACTTATCCCCTCACTTTGTGAAACAGTGACAGGGGGCGGTCCACTTATCCCCTCAGTATGTGATACAGAGACAGGGGGTGGTCTACTCATCCCCTGAGTCAGTGATACAGAGACAGGGGCGGTCTACTTATCCCCTCAGTTTGTGAAACAGAGACAGGGGGCGGTCTACTCATCCACTGAGTGTGTGATACAAAGACAGGGGGCTGTCTAGTCATCCCCTGACTCTGAGATGCAGAGACAGGGGGCTGTCTTCTCATCCCCTGAGTCTTTGATACAGAGACAGGGGGCGGTCTTCTCATCCACTGAGTTTGTGATACAGAGACAGGTGACGGTCTACTCATCCACTGACTCTGTGAGACAGAGACAGGGGGCGGTCTACTCATCCCCTGAGTCTGTTATACAGAGACAGGGGGCGGTCTACTCATTCCCTGAATCAATGATACAGAGTCAGGGGGCGGTCTACTCATCCCCCGATTCTGTGATACAGAGTCAGGGGGCGCTCTACTCATCCCCCGATTCTGTGATACAGAGACAGGGGGCGGTCTACTCATCCCCCGAGTGTGTGATTCAGAGACAGGGGGCGGTCTACTCATACCCTGAGTCTGTGATACAGAGAAAGTGGGCTGTCTAATCATTCCCTGAGTCTGTGTTACAGAGATAGGGGGCGGTTAACTCAATCGCTGAGTTTGTGATACAGAGAGAGGGGGCGGTCTACTCATCCCCTGCGTCTGTGAAACAGAGACAGGGGGCGGTCTACTCATCCCCTGAGTCTGTGATACAGAGACAGGGGGCGGTCTACTCATCCCCTCAGTTTGTGATACAGAGACAGGGGGCGGTCTTCTCATCCACTGAGTCTGTGATACAGAGACAGGGGGCAGTCTGCTCATCCCCTCAGTATGTGATGCAGAGACAGGGGTCGGTCTACTCATCCCCTCAGTCTGTGATACAGAGACAGGGGGCGATCTTCTCATCCACTGACTCTGTGATACAGAGACAGGGGGCGGTCTACTCATCCCCTGAGTCTGTGATACAGAGACAGGAGGCGGTCAACTCATCCCCTCAGTCTGTGACACAGAGAAATGGGGCAGTATACTCAACCCCTCAGTCTGTGATACAGAGACAGGGGGCGGTCTACTCATCCCCTGGGTCTGTGATACAAAGACAGGGGGCGGTCTACTCATCCCCTCAGTTTGTGATACAGTGACAGGGGGGGGTCTACTCATCCCCTGAGTCTGTGATACAGAGACAGGGGGCGGTCTACTCATCCCCTCAGTTTGTGATACAGAGACAGGGGGCGGTCTACTCATCCCCTGAGTCTGTGAAAGAGAGACAGGGGGCAGTCTGCTCATCCCCTCAGTATGTGATACTGAGACAGGGGGCGGTCTACTCATCCCCTGAGTCTGTGATACAGATTCAGGGGGCGGTCTACTCATCCCCTGAGTCTGTGATCCAGAGACAGGGGCCGGTTTACCCATCCACTGAGTCTGTGATGCCTAGACAGGGGGCGGTCTACTCATCCACTGAGTGTGTGATACAAAGACAGGAGGCGGTCTACTCATCTCCCGAGTCTGTGATACAGAGATCGGGGGCGGTCTACTCATCCCCCGAGTGTGTGATACAGAGACAGGGGGCGGTCTACCCATCCCCTGAGTCTGTGATGCCTAGACAGGGGGCGGTCTACTTATCCCCTGAGTGTGTGATACAGAGACAGGGAGCGGTCTACTCATCCCCTGAGTCTGTGATACAGAGACAGGGGGCGGTCTGCTCATACCCTGAGTGTGTGATACAGAGACAGGGGGCGGTCTACTCATCCACTGAGTCTGTGATGCCTAGACAGGGGGCAGTCTGCTCATCCCCTCAGTATGTGACGCAGAGACAGGGGTCGGTCTACTCATCCCCTCAGTCTGTGATACAGAGACAGGGGGCGATCTTCTCATCCACTGAGTCTGTGAAACAGAGACAGGTGACGGTCTACTCATCCACTGACTCTGTGATACAGAGACAGGGGGCGGTCTACTCATCCCCTGAGTCTGTGATACAGAGACAGGGGGCAGTCTGCTCATCGCCTGAGTCTGTGACATGGAGACAGGGAGTGTCTACTCATCCACTGAGTGTGTGATACAGAGACAGGGGGCGGTCTACTCATCCCCTGAGTCTGAGATACAGAGACAAGGGGCAGTTTACTCATCCCCTGAGTCTGTGATACAGAGACAGGGGGCGGTCTACTCATCCCCTCAGTTTGTGATACAGTGACAGGGGGCGGTCTACTCATCCCCTGGGTCTGTGATACAAAGACAGGGGGCGGTCTACTCATCCCCTCAGTTTGTGATACAGAGACAGGGGGCGGTCTACTCATCCCCTGAGTCTGTGAAAGAGAGACAGGGGGCAGTCTGCTCATCCCCTCAGTATGTGATACTGAGACAGGGGGCGGTCTACTCATCCCCTGAGTCTGTGATACAGATTCAGGGGCGGTCTACTCATCCCCTGAGTCTGTCATGCAGAGACAGGGGGCGGTCTACTCATCCCCTCAGTTTGTGATACAGAGACAGGGGGCGGTCTTCTCATCCACTGAGTCTGTGATACAGAGACAGGGGGCGGTCTACTCATCCACTGATTCTGTGATACAGAGACAGGGGGCAGTCTACTCATCCCCTGAGTTTGTGATAGAGAGACAGGGGGCGGTCTACTTATCCCCTCAGTTTGTGATACAGAGACAGGGGACGGTCTACTCATCCCCCGAGTATGTGATACAGAGAAAGAGGGCTGTCTACTCATCCCCTGAGTCTGTGATACAGAGACAGGGGGCGGTCTACTCATCCCCTGAGTGTGTGATACAGAGACAGGGGGCGGTCTACTCATCCCCTGAGTCTGTGATACAGAGACAGGGGGCAGTCTGCTCATCCCCTCAGTATGTGATGCAGAGACAGGGGTCGGTCTACTCATCCCCTCAGTCTGTGATACAGAGACAGGGGGCAATCTTCTCATCCACTGACTCTGTGATACAGAGACAGGGGGCGGTCTACTCATCCCCTGAGTCTGTGATACAGAGACAGGGGGCAGTCTGCTTATCGCCTGAATCTGTGACATAGAGACAGGGAGCGGTCTACTTATCCCCAAAATTTGTGAGACAGAGACAGGGGGCGGTCTTCTCATCCACTGAGTCTGTGACACAGAGACAGATGACGGTCTACTCATCCCCTGAGTCTGTCATGCAGAGACAGGGGGCGGTCTACTCATCCCCTCAGTTTGTGATATAGAGACAGGGGGCAGTCTACTCATCCCCCGAGTCTGTGATACAGAGACAGGGGGCGGTCTACTCATCCCCTCAGTTTGTGATACAGAGACAGCGGGCGGTCTTCTCATCCACTGAGTCTGTGATACAGAGACAGGGGGCGGTCTACTCATCCACTGATTCTGTGATACAGAGACAGGGGGCAGTCTACTCATCCCCTGAGTTTGTGATAGAGAGACAGGGGGCGGTCTACTTATCCCCTCAGTTTGTGATACAGCGACAGGGGACGGTCTACTCATCCCCCGAGTATGTGATACAGAGAAAGAGGGCTGTCTACTCATCCCCTGAGTCTGTGATACAGAGACAGGGGGCAGTCTACTCATCCCCTGAGTGTGTGATACAGAGACAGGGGGCGGTCTACTCATCCCCTGAGTCTGTGATACAGAGACAGGGGGCAGTCTGCTCATCCCCTCAGTATGTGATGCAGAGACAGGGGTCGGTCTACTCATCCCCTCAGTCTGTGATACAGAGACAGGGGGCGATCTTCTCATCCACTGACTCTGTGATACAGAGACAGGGGGCGGTCTACTCATCCCCTGAGTCTGTGATACAGAGACAGGGGGCAGTCTGCTTATCGCCTGAATCTGTGACATAGAGACAGGGAGCGGTCTACTTATCCCCAAAATTTGTGAGACAGAGACAGGGGGCGGTCTTCTCATCCACTGAGTCTGTGACACAGAGACAGATGACGGTCTACTCATCCACTGACTCTGTGATACAGAGACAGGGGGCGGTCTACTCATCCCCTGATTCTGAGATACAGAGACAAGGGGCAGTTTAATCACCCCCTGGGTCTGTGATAAAGAGGAAGGGGGCGGTCTACCCATCCCCTGAGTCTGTGATACAGAGACAGGGGGCGGTCTACTCATCCCCTGCGTCTGTGAAACAGAGACTGGGGGCGGTCTACTCATCCCCTGAGTCTGTGATACAGAGAAAGGGGGCAGTCTACTCATCCCCTCAGTTTGTGATACAGTGACAGGGGGCGGTCTACTCATCCCCTGAGTCTGTGATACAGAGACAAGGGGCGGTCTACTCATCCCCTCAGTTTGTGATACAGAGACAGGGGGCGGTCTTCTCATCCACTGAGTCTGTGATACAGAGACAGGGGGCAGTCTGCTCATCCCCTCAGTATGTGATGCAGAGACAGGGGTCGGTCTACTCATCCCCTCAGTCTGTGATACAGAGACAGGGGGCGATCTTCTCATCCACTGACTCTGTGATACAGAGACAGGGGGCGGTCTACTCATCCCCTGAGTCTGTGATACAGAGACAGGGGGCAGTCTGCTCATCGCCTGAATCTGTGACATAGAGACAGGGAGCGGTCTACTTATCCCCAAAATTTGTGAGACAGAGACAGGGGGCGGTCTTCTCATCCACTGAGTCTGTGACACAGAGACAGATGACGGTCTACTCATCCACTGACTCTGTGATACAGAGACAGGGGGCGGTATACTCATCCCCTGAGTCTGAGATACAGAGACAAGGGGCAGTTTACTCATCCCCTGAGTCTGTGATACAGAGACAGGGGGCGGTCTACTCATCCCCTCAGTTTGTGATACAGTGACAGGGGGCGGTCTACTCATCCCCTCAGTTTGTGATACAGAGACAGTTGGCGGTCTACTCATCCCCGGAGTCTGTGATACAGAGAAAGGGGGCAGTCTACTCATCCCCTCAGTTTGTGATACAGTGACAGGGGGCGGTCTACTCATCCCCTGAGTCTGTGATGCAGAGACAGGGGGCGGTCTACTCATCCCCTGAGTCTGTGATACAGAGACAGGGGGCGGTCTACTCATCCCCTGAGTCTGTGATACAGCGACAGGGGGCGGTCTCCTCATCCCCTGAATCAATGATACAGAGACAGGGGGCGGTCCACTCATACCCTGAATCAATGATACAGAGACAGGGGGCGGTCTACTCATTCCCTGAGTTTGTGATACAGAGACAGGGGGCGGTCTACTCATTCCCTGAGTTTGTGATACAGAGACAGGGGGCGGTCTACTCATCCCCTGAATCTGAGATACAGACACAAGGGGCAGTTTACTCATCCCCTGGGTCTGTGATAGAGACGAAGGGGGCGGTCTACTCATCCCCTGAGTCTGTGATACAGAGACAGGGGCCGGTCTACTCATCCCCTCATTTTGTGATACAGAGACAGGGGGCGGTCTCCTCATCCCCTGAGTCTGTGATACAGAGACAGGTGACGTTCTACTCATCCCCTGAGTCTGTGATACTGAGACAGGGGGCGGTCTACTCATCCCCTGAGTCTGTGATGCAGAGACAGGGGCGGTCTACTTCTCCCCTCAGTTTGTGAAACAGTGACAGGGGGCGGTCCACTTATCCCCTCAGTATGTGATACAGAGACAGGGGGTGGTCTACTCATCCCCTGAGTCAGTGATACAGAGACAGGGGCGGTCTACTTATCCCCTCAGTTTGTGAAACAGAGACAGGGGGCGGTCTACTCATCCACTGAGTCTGTGATGCCTAGACAGGGGGCGGTCTACTCATCCACTGAGTGTGTGATACAAAGACAGGGGGCTGTCTAGTCATCCCCTGACTCTGAGATGCAGAGACAGGGGGCGGTCTACTCATCCCCTGAGTCTTTGATACAGAGACAGGGGGCGGTCTTCTCATCCACTGAGTTTGTGATACAGAGACAGGTGACGGTCTACTCATCCACTGACTCTGTGAGACAGAGACAGGGGGCGGTCTACTCATCCCCTGAGTCTGTTATACAGAGACTGGGGGCGGTCTACTCATTCCCTGAATCAATGATACTGAGTCAGGGGGCGGTCTACTCATCCCCCGATTCTGTGATACAGAGTCAGGGGGCGGTCTACTCATCCCCCGATTCTGTGATACAGAGACGGGGGGCGGTCTACTCATCCCCCGAGTGTGTGATTCAGAGACAGGGGGCGGTCTACTCATAGCCTGAGTCTGTGATACAGAGAAAGTGGGCTGTCTAATCATTCCCTGAGTCTGTGATACAGAGACAGGGGGCGGTCTACTCATCCCCTGAGTCTGTGATACAGAGACAGGGGGCGGTCTTCTCATCCACTGAGTCTGTGATACAGAGACAGTGGGCAGTCTGCTCATCCCCTCAGTATGTGATGCAGAGACAGGGGTCGGTCTACTCATCCCCTCAGTCTGTGATACAGAGACAGGGGGCGATCTTCTCATCCACTGACTCTGTGATACAGAGACAGGGGGCGGTCTACTCATCCCCTGAGTCTGTGATACAGAGACAGGGGGCAGTCTGCTCATCGCCTGAATCTGTGACATAGAGACAGGGAGCGGTCTACTTATCCCCAAAATTTGTGAGACAGAGACAGGGGGCGGTCTTCTCATCCACTGAGTCTGTGACACAGAGACAGATGACGGTCTACTCATCCACTGACTCTGTGATACAGAGACAGGGGGCGGTCTACTCATCCCCTGAGTCTGAGATACAGAGACAAGGGGCAGTTTACTCACCCCCTGGGTATATGATAAAGAGGAAGGGGGCGGTCTACCCATCCCCTGAGTCTGTGATACAGAGACAGGGGGCGGTCTACTCATCCCCTCAGTTTGTGATACAGTGACAGGGGGCGGTCTACTCATCCCCTGAGTCTGTGAAACAGAGACAGGGGGCGGTCTACTCATCCCCTGAGTCTGTGATACAGAGACAGGGGGCGGTCTACTCATCCCCTCATTTTGTGATACAGAGACAGGGGGCGGTCTACTCATCCCCGGAGTCTGTGATACAGAGAAAGGGGGCAGTCTACTCATCCCCTCAGTTTGTGATACAGTGACAGGGGGCGGTCTACTCATCCCCTGAGTCTGTGATACAGAGACAGGGGGCGGTCTACTCATCCCCTCAGTTTGTGATACAGAGACAGGGGGCGGTCTTCTCATCCACTGAGTCTGTGATACAGAGACAGGGGCGGTCTACACATCCCCTGAGTCTGTGATACAGAGACAGGGGGCGGTCTACTCATCCCCTGAGTCTGTGATACAGAGACAGGGGGCGGTCTACTCATCCACTGAGTCTGTGATACAGAGACAGGTGACGGTCTACTCATGCACTGACTCTGTGATACAGAGACAGGAGGCGGTCTACTCATCCCCTGAGTCTGTGATACAGAGACAGGGGGCGGTCTACTTATCCCCTCAGTTTGTGATACAGAGACAGGGGGCGGTCTACTTATCCCCTGAGTTTGTGATACAAAGACAGGGGGCGGTCTACTTATCCCCTCAGTTTGAGATACAGAGACAGGGGGCGGTCTACTCATCCCCTGAGTCTGTGACACAGAGTCAGGGCGCGCTCTACTCATCCCCTGAGTCTGAGATACAGAGACAGGGGGCGGTCTACTCATCCCCTGAGTCTGTGATACAGAGACAGGGGGCAGTCTGCTCATCCCCTCAGTATGTGATGCAGAGACAGGGGTCGGTCTACTCATCCCCTCAGTCTGTGATACAGAGACAGGGGGCGATCTTCTCATCCACTGACTCTGTGATACAGAGACAGGGGGCGGTCTACTCATCCCCTGAGTCTGTGATACAGAGACAGGGGGCAGTCTGCTCATCGCCTGAATCTGTGACATAGAGACAGGGAGTGTCTACTCATCCACTGAGTGTGTGATGCAGAGACAGGGGGCGATCTACTTATCCCCAAAATTTGTGAGACAGAGACAGGGGGCGGTCTTCTCATCCACTGAGTCTGTGACACAGAGACAGATGACGGTCTACTCATCCACTGACTCTGTGATACAGAGACAGAGGGCGGTCTACTCATCCCCTGAGTCTGAGATACAGAGACAAGGGGCAGTTTACTCACCCCCTGGGTCTGTGATAAAGAGGAAGGGGGCGGTCTACCCATCCCCTGAGTCTGTGATACAGAGACAGGGGGCGGTCTACTCATCCCCTCAGTTTGTGATACAGTGACAGGGGGCGGTCTACTCATCCCCTGAGTCTGTGAAACAGAGACAGGGGGCGGTCTACTCATCCCCTGAGTCTGTGATACAGAGACAGGGGGCGGTCTACTCATCCCCTCAGTTTGTGATACAGAGACAGGGGGCGGTCTACTCATCCCCGGAGTCTGTGATACAGAGAAAGGGGGCAGTCTACTCATCCCCTCAGTTTGTGATACAGTGACAGGGGGCGGTCTACTCATCCCCTGAGTCTGTGATACAGAGACAGGGGGCGGTCTACTCATCCCCTCAGTTTGTGATACAGAGACAGGGGGCGGTCTTCTCATCCTCTGAGTCTGTGATACAGAGACAGGGGCGGTCTACACATCCACTGAGTCTGTGATACAGAGACAGGGGGCGGTCTACTCATCCCATGAGTCTGTGATACAGAGACAGGGGGCGGTCTACTCATCCACTGAGTCTGTGATACAGAGACAGGTGACGGTCTACTCATGCACTGACTCTGTGATACAGAGACAGGGGGCGGTCTACTCATCCCCTGAGTCTGTGATACTGAGACAGGGGGCGGTCTACTCATCCCCTGAGTTTGTGAAAGAGAGAAAAGGGGCGGTCTACTCATCCCCTGAGACTGTGACACAGAGACAGGGGGCGGTCTACTCATCCCCTGAGTTTGTGATAGAGAGACAGGGGGCGGTCTACTTATCCCCTCAGTTTGTGATACAGAGACAGGGGACGGTCTACTCAGCCCCTCAGTTTGTGATACAGAGACAGAGGGCGGTCTACTCATCCCCTGAGTCTGTGATACAGAGACGAAGGGGGCGGTCTACTTATCCCCTCAGTTTGTGATACAGAGACAGGGGGCGGTCTACTTATCCCCTGAGTTTGTGATACAAAGACAGGGGGCGGTCTACTTATCCCCTCAGTTTGAGATACAGAGACAGGGGGCGGGCTACTCATCCCCTGAGTCTGTGACACAGAGTCAGGGCGCGCTCTACTCATCCCTGAGTCTGTGATACAGAGACAGGGGGCGGTCTACTTATCCCCTCAGTTTGAGATACAGAGACAGGGGGCGGTCTACTTATCCCCTCAGTTTGTGATACAGAGACAGGGGGCGGTCTACTCATCCCCTGAGTCTGTGACACAGAGACAGGGGGCGGTCTACTTATCCCCTCAGTTTGTGACACAGAGACAGGGGGCGGTCTACTCATCCCCTGAGTCTGTGACACAGAGACAGGGGGCAGTCTGCTCATCCCCTCAGTATGTGATGCAGAGACAGGGGGCGGTCTACTCATCCCCTCAGTCTGTGATACAGAGACAGGGGGCGATCTTCTCATCCACTGAGTCTGTGAAACAGAGACAGGTGACGGTCTACTCATCCACTGACTCTGTGATACAGAGACAGGGGGCGGTCGAATCATCCACTGACTCTGTGATACAGTAACAGGGGGCGGTCTAATCATCCCCTAAGTCTGTGATACAGAGACAGGGGGCAGTCTGCTCATCGCCTGAGTCTGTGACACAGAGACAGGGACTGTCTACTCATCCACTGAGTGTTTGATACAGAGACAGGGGGCGGTCTACTTATCCCCTAAATTTGTGTGACAAAGACAGGGGGCCGTCTACTTATTCCCTCAGTATGTGATACAGAGACAGGGGAAGGTCTACTCATCCCCTGACTCTGTGATACAGAGACAGGGGGCGGTCTTCTCATCCACTGAGTCTGTGACACAGAGACAGGTGACGGTCTACTCATCCACTGAGTCTGTGACACAGAGACAGGTGACGGTCTACTCATCCCCTGGGTCTGTGATGCAGAGGAAGGGGGCGGTCTACTCATCCCCTGAGTCTGAGATACAGAGACAGGGGGCGGTCTACTCATCCCCTGAGTCTGAGATACAGAGACAAGGGGCAGTTTACACATCCCCTGGGTCTGTGATAAAGAGGAAGGGGGCGGTCTACTCATCCCCTGAGTCTGTGATACAGAGACATGGGGCGGTCTACTCATCCCCTCAGTTTGTGATACAGTGACAGGGGGCGGTCTACTCATCCCCTGAGTCTGTGATACAGAGACAGGGGGCAGTCTGCTCATCCCCTCAGTATGTGATACAGAGACAGGGGGCGGTCTACTCATCCCCTGAGTCTGTCATACAGAGACAGGGGGCGGTCTACTCATCCCCTCAGTTTGTGATACAGAGACAGGTGACGGTCTACTCATGCACTGACTCTGTGATACAGAGACAGGGGGCGGTCTACTCATCCCCTGAGTCTGTGATACTGAGACAGGGGGCGGTCTACTCATCCCCTGAGTTTGTGAAAGAGAGAAAAGGGGCGGTCTACTCATCCCCTGAGACTGTGACACAGAGACAGGGGGCGGTCTACTCATCCCCTGAGTTTGTGATAGAGAGACAGGGGGCGGTCTACTTATCCCCTCAGTTTGTGATACAGAGACAGGGGACGGTCTACTCAGCCCCTCAGTTTGTGATACAGAGACAGAGGGCGGTCTACTCATCCCCTGAGTCTGTGATACAGAGACAGGGGGCGGTCTACTTATCCCCTCAGTTTGTGATACAGAGACAGGGGGCGCTCTACTTATCCCCTGAGTTTGTGATACAAAGACAGGGGGCGGTCTACTTATCCCCTCAGTTTGAGATACAGAGACAGGGGGCGCTCTACTCATCCCCTGAGTCTGTGATACAGAGACAGGGGGCCGTCTACTTATCCCCTCAGTTTGAGATACAGAGACAGGGGGCGGTCTACTTATCCCCTCAGTTTGTGATACAGAGACAGGGGGCGGTCTACTCATCCCCTGAGTCTGTGACACAGAGACAGGGGGCGGTCTACTTATCCCCTGAGTCTGTGATACAGAGACAGGGGGCGATCTTCTCATCCGCTGAGTCTGTGAAACAGAGACAGGTGACGGTCTACTCATCCACTGACTCTGTGATACAGAGACAGGGGGCGGTCTAATCATCCCCTAAGTCTGTGATACAGAGACAGGGGGCAGTCTGCTCATCGCCTGAGTCTGTGACACAGAGACAGGGACTGTCTACTCATCCACTGAGTGTGTGATACAGAGACAGGGGGCGGTCTACTTATCCCCTAAATTTGTGTGACAAAGACAGGGGGCCGTCTACTTATCCCCTCAGTATGTGATACAGAGACAGGGGGAGGTCGACTCATCCCATGACTCTGTGAGACAGAGACAGGGGGCGGTGTTCTCATCCACTGAGTCTGTGACACAGAGACAGGTGACGGTCTACTCATCCACTGAGTCTGTGACACAGAGACAGGTGACGGTCTACTCATCCCCTGGGTCTGTGATGCAGAGGAAGGGGGCGGTCTACTCATCCCCTGAGTCTGAGATACAGAGACAGGGGGCGGTCTACTCATCCCCTGAGTCTGAGATACAGAGACAAGGGGCAGTTTACTCATCCCCTGGGTCTGTGATAAAGAGGAAGGGGGCGGTCTACTCATCCCCTGAGTCTGTGATACAGAGACAGGGGGCGGTCTACTCATCCCCTCAGTTTGTGATACAGTGACAGGGGGCGGTCTACTCATCCCCTGAGTCTGTGATACAGAGACAGGGGGCAGTCTGCTCATCTCCTCAGTATGTGATACAGAGACAGGGGGCGGTCTACTCATCCCCTGAGTCTGTGATACAGAGACAGGGGGCGGTCTACTCATCCCCTCAGTTTGTGATACAGAGACAGGGGGCGGTCTGCTCATCCCCTCAGTATGTGATACAGAGACAGGGGGCGGTCTACTCATCCCCTGAGTCTGTGATACAGAGACAGGGGGCGGTCTTCTCATCCACTGAGTCTGTGTACAGAGACAGGTGACGGTCTACTCATCCCCTGAGTCTGTGATACAGCGACAGGGGGCGGTCTACTCATCCCCTGAGTCTGTGATGCAGAGACAAGGGGCAGTCTGCTCATCGCCTGAGTCTGTGACTCAGAGACAGGGGGCTGTCTCCTCATCCCCTGAATCAATGATACAGAGACAGGGGGCGGTCTCCTCATCCCCTGAATCAATGATACATAGACAGGGGGCGGTCTACTCATCCCCTGAATCAATGATACAGAGACAGGGGCGGTCTACTCATCCCCCGAGTCTGTGATACAGAGACAGGGGACGGTCTACTCATTCCCTGAGTTTGTGATACAGAGACAGGGGGCGGTCTACTCATCCCCTGAATATGAGATACAGACACAAGGGGCTGTTTACTCATCCCCTGGGTCTGTGATAGAGACGAAGGGGGCGGTCTACTCATCCCCTGAGTCTGTGATACAGAGACAGGGGCCTGTCTACTCATCCCCTCATTTTGTGATGCAGAGACAGGGGGCGGTCTACTCATCCCCTGAGTCTGTGATACAGAGACAGGTGACGGTCTACTCATCCCCTGAGTCTGTGATACTGAGACAGGGGGCGGTCTACTCATCCCCTGAGTCTGTGATGCAGAGACAGGGGCGGTCTACTTATCCCCTCAGTTTGTGATACAGAGACAGGGGACGGTCTACTCAGCCCCTCAGTTTGTGATACAGAGACAGAGGGCGGTCTACTCATCCCCTGCGTCTGTGATACAGAGACAGGGGGCGGTCTACTTATCCCCTCAGTTTGTGATACAGAGACAGGGGGCGGTCTACTTATCCCCTGAGTTTGTGATACAAAGACAGGGGGCGGTCTACTTATCCCCTCAGTTTGAGATACAGAGACAGGGGGCGCTCTACTCATCCCCTGAGTCTGTGATACAGAGACAGGGGGCGGTCTACTTATCCCCTCAGTTTGAGATACAGAGACAGGGGGCGGTCTACTTATCCCCTCAGTTTGTGATACAGAGACAGGGGGCGGTCTACTCATCCCCTGAGTCTGTGACACAGAGACAGGGGGCGGTCTACTTATCCCCTCAGTTTGTGATACAGAGATAGGGGGCGGTCTACTCATCCCCTGAGTCTGTGACACAGAGACAGGGGGCTGTCTGCTCATCCCCTCATTATGTGATGCAGAGACAGGGGGCGGTCTACTCATCCCCTCAGTCTGTGATACAGAGACAGGGGGCGATCTTCTCATCCACTGAGTCTGTGAAACAGAGACAGGTGACGGTCTACTCATCCACTGACTCTGTGATACAGAGACAGGGGGCGGTCTAATCATCCCCTAAGTCTGTGATACAGAGACAGGGGGCAGTCTGCTCATCGCCTGAGTCTGTGACACAGAGACAGGGACTGTCTACTCATCCACTGAGTGTGTGATACAGAGACAGGGGGCGGTCTGCTTATCCCCTAAATTTGTGTGACAAAGACAGGGGGCCGTCTACTTATCCCCTCAGTATGTGATACAGAGACAGGGGGAGGTCGACTCATCCCCTGACTCTGTGAGACAGAGACAGGGGGCGGTCTTCTCATCCACTGAGTCTGTGACACAGAGACAGGTGACGGTCTACTCATCCACTGAGTCTGTGACACAGAGACAGGTGAAGGTCTACTCATCCCCAGGGTCTGTGATGCAGAGGAAGGGGGCGGTCTACTCATCCCCTGAGTCTGAGATACAGAGACAGGGGGCGGTCTACTCATCCCCTGAGTCTGAGATACAGAGACAAGGGGCAGTTTACTCATCCCCTGGGTCTGTGATAAAGAGGAAGGGGGCGGTCTACTCATCCCCTGAGTCTGTGATACAGAGACAGGGGGCGGTCTACTCATCCCCTCAGTTTGTGATACAGTGACAGGGGGCGGTCTACTCATCCCCTGAGTCTGTGATACAGAGACAGGGGGCAGTCTGCTCATCCCCTCAGTATGTGATACAGAGACAGGGGGCGGTCTACTCATCCCCTGAGTCTGTGATACAGAGACAGGGGGCGGTCTACTCATCCCCTCAGTTTGTGATACAGAGACAGGGGGCGGTCTGCTCATCCCCTCAGTATGTGATACAGAGACAGGGGGCGGTCTACTCATCCCCTGAGTCTGTGATACAGAGACAGGGGGCGGTCTTCTCATCCACTGAGTCTGTGATACAGAGACAGGTGACGGTCTACTCATCCCCTGAGTCTGTGATACAGCGACAGGGGGCGGTCTACTCATCCCCTGAGTCTGTGATACAGAGACAGGGGGCAGTCTGCTCATCGCCTGAGTCTGTGACACAGAGACAGGGGGCTGTCTCCTCATCCCCTGAATCAATGATACAGAGACAGGGGGCGGTCTCCTCATCCCCTGAATCAATGATCCATAGACAGGGGGCGGTCTCCTCATCCCCTGAATCAATGATCCATAGACAGGGGGCGGTCTACTCATCCCCTGAATCAATGATACAGAGACAGGGGCGGTCTACTCATCCCCCGAGTCTGTGATACAGAGACAGGGGACGGTCTACTCATTCCCTGAGTTTGTGATACAGAGACAGGGGGCGGTCTACTGATCCCCTGAATCTGAGATACAGACACAAGGGGCAGTTTACTCATTCCCTGGGTCTGTGATAGAGACGAAGGGGGCGGTCTACTCATCCCCTGAGTCTGTGATACAGAGACAGGGGCCTGTCTACTCATCCCCTCATTTTGTGATGCAGAGACAGGGGGCGGTCTACTCATCCCCTGAGTCTGTGATACAGAGACAGGTGACGGTCTACTCATCCCCTGAGTCTGTGATACTGAGACAGGGGGCGGTCTACTCATCCCCTGAGTCTGTGATGCAGAGACAGGGGCGGTCTACTTATCCCCTCAGTTTGTGAAACAGAGACAGGGGGCGGTCCACTTATCCCCTCAGTATGTGATCCAGAGACAGGGGGTGGTCTACTCATCCCCTGAGTCAGTGATACAGAGACAGGGGCGGTCTACTTATCCCCTCAGTTTGTGAAACAGAGACAGGGGGCGGTCTACTCATCCACTGAGTCTGTGATGCCTAGACAGCGGGCGGTCTACTCATCCACTGAGAGTGTGATACAAAGACAGGGGGCTGTCTAGTCATCCCCTGACTCTGAGAGGCAGAGACAGGGGGCGGACTACTCATCCCCTGAGTCTTTGATACAGAGACAGGGGGCGGTCTTCTCATCCACTGAGTTTGTGATACTGAGACAGGTGACGGTCTACTCATCCACTGACTCTGTGAGACAGAGACAGGGAGCGGTCTACTCATCCCCTGAGTCTGTTATACAGAGACAGGGGGCGGTCTACTCATTCCCTGAATCAATGATACAGAGTCAGGGGGCGGTCTACTCATCCCCCGATTCTGTGATACAGAGACAGGGGGCGGTCTACTCATCCCCCGAGTGTGTGATACAGAGACAGGGGGCGGTCTACTCATACACTGAGTCTGTGAGACAGAGAAAGGGGGCTGTCTAATCATGCCCTGAGTCTGTGATACAGAGATAGGGGGCGGTTAACTCAATCGCTGAGTGTGAGATACAGAGACAGAGGGCGGTCTACTCATCCCCTGAGTCTGTGATACAGAGACAGGAGGCGGTCAACTCATCCCCTCAGTCTGTGACACAGAGAAATGGTGCAGTATACTCAACCCCTCAGTTTGTGATACAGAGAAAGGGGGCGGTCTACTCATCCCCTGAGTCTTTGATACAGAGACAGGGGCCGGTTTACCCATCCACTGAGTCTGTGATGCCTAGACAGGGGGCGGTCTACTCATCCACTGAGTGTGTGATACAAAGACAGGAGGCGGTCTACTCATCTCCCGAGTCTGTGATGCAGAGATCGGAGGGCGGTCTACTCATCCCCCGAGTGTGTGATACAGAGACAGGGGGCGGTCTACTCATCCCCTCAGTTTGTGATACAGAGACAGGTGACGGTCTACTCATGCACTGACTCTGTGATACAGAGACAGGGGGCGGTCTACTCATCCCCTGAGTCTGTGATACAGAGTCAGGGGGCAGTCTGCTCATCGCCTGAGTCTGTGACATAGAGACAGGGAGTGTCTACTCATCCACTGAGTGTGTGATACAGAGACAGGGGGCGATCTACATATCCCCTAAATTTGTGAGACAGAGACAGGGGGCGGTCTTCTCATCCACTGAGTCTGTGACACAGAGACAGATGACGGTCTACTCATCCACTGACTCTGTGATACAGAGACAGGGAGCGGTCTACTCATCCCCTGAATCAATGATACAGAGACAGGGGGCGGACTACTCATCCCCTGATTGTGAGATACAGAGACAGGGGGCGGTCTACTCATCCCCTGAGTCTGAGATACAGAGACAAGGGGCAGTTTACTCACCCCCTGGGTCTGTGATAAAGAGGAAGGGGGCGGTCTACTCATCCCCTGAGTCTGTGATACAGAGACAGGGGGCGGTCTACTCATCCCCTCAGTTTGTGATACAGTGACAGGGGGCGGTCTACTCATCCCCTGAGTCTGTGATACAGAGACAGGGGGCGGTCTACTCATCCCCTGAGTCTGTGATACAGAGACAGGGGGCGGTCTACTCATCCCCTCAGTTTGTGATACAGAGACAGGGGGCGGTCTACTCATCCCCTGAGTCTGTGATACAGAGACAGGGGGCGGTCTACTCATCCCCTGAGTCTGTTATACAGAGACAGGGGGCGGTCTACTCATTCCCTGAATCAATGATACAGAGTCAGGGGGCGGTCTACTCATCCCCCGATTCTGTGATACAGAGACAGGGGGCGGTCTACTCATCCCCCGAGTGTGTGATACAGAGACAGGGGGCGGTCTACTCATACACTGAGTCTGTCAGACAGAGAAAGGGGGCTGTCTAATCATGCCCTGAGTCTGTGATACAGAGATAGGGTGCGGTTAACTCAATCGCTGAGTGTGAGATACAGAGACAGAGGGCGGTCTACTCATCCCCTGAGTCTGTGATACAGAGACAGGAGGCGGTCAACTCATCCCCTCAGTCTGTGACACAGAGAAATGGGGCAGTATACTCAACCCCTCAGTTTGTGATACAGAGAAAGGGGGCGGTCTACTCATCCCCTGAGTCTGTGAAACAGAGACAGGGGCCGGCTTACCCATCCACTGAGTCTGTGATGCCTAGACAGGGGTCGGTCTACTCATCCACTGAGTGTGTGATACAAAGACAGGAGGCGGTCTACTCATCTCCCGAGTCTGTGATGCAGAGATCGGAGGGCGGTCTACTCATCCCACGAGTGTGTGATACAGAGACAGGTGACGGTCTACTCATGCACTGACTCTGTGATACAGAGACAGGGGGCGGTCTACTCATCCCCTGAGTCTGTGATACAGAGACAGGGGGCAGTCTGCTCATCGCCTGAGTCTGTGACATAGAGACAGGGAGTGTCCACTCATCCACTGAGTGTGTGATACAGAGACAGGGGGCGATCTACTTATCCCCTAAATTTGTGAGACAGAGACAGGGGGCGGTCTTCTCATCCACTGAGTCTGTGACACAGAGACAGATGACGGTCTACTCATCCACTGACTCTGTGATACAGAGACAGGGAGCGGTCTACTCATCCCCTGAATCAATGATACAGAGACAGGGGGCGGACTACTCATCCCCTGATTGTGAGATACAGAGACAGGGGGCGGTCTACTCATCCCCTGAGTCTGAGATACAGAGACAAGGGGCAGTTTACTCACCCCCTGGGTCTGTGATAAATAGGAAAGGGGCGGTCTACTCATCCCCTGAGTCTGTGATACAGAGACAGGGGGCGGTCTACTCATCCCCTCAGTTTGTGATACAGTGACAGGGGGCGGTCTACTCATCCCCTGAGTCTGTGAAACAGAGACAGGGGGCGGTCTACTCATCCCCTGAGTCTGTGATACAGAGAAAGGGGGCAGTCTCCTCATCCCCTCAGTTTGTGATACAGTGACAGGTGGCGGTCTCTTCATCCCCTGAGTCTGTGATACAGAGACAGGGGGCGGTCTACTCATCCCCTGAGTCTGTGATACAGAGACAGGGGGCAGTCTACTCATCCCCTCAGTTTGTGATACAGAGACAGGGGGCGGTCTTCTCATCCACTGAGTCTGTGATACAGAGACAGGGGGCGGTCTACTCATCCCCTGAGTCTGTGATACAGAGACAGGGGGCGGTCTACTCATCCACTGAGTCTGTGATACAGAGACAGGTGACGGTCTACTCATGCACTGACTCTGTGATACAGAGACAGGGGGCGGTCTACTCATCCCCTGAGTCTGTGATACTGAGACAGGGGGCGGTCTACTCATCCCCTGAGTTTGTGAAAGAGAGAAAAGGGGCGGTCTACTCATCCCCTGAGACTGTGACACAGAGACAGGAGGCGGTCTACTCATCCCCTGAGTTTGTGATAGAGAGACAGGGGGCGGTCTACTTATCCCCTCAGTTTGTGATACAGAGACAGGGGACGGTCTACTCAGCCCCTCAGTTTGTGATACAGAGACAAAGGGCGGTCTACTCATCCCCTGAGTCTGTGATACAGAGACAGGGGGCGGTCTACTTATCCCCTCAGTTTGTGATACAGAGACAGGGGGCGGTCTACTCATCCCCTGAGTCTGTGACACAGAGTCAGGGCGCGCTCTACTCATCCCCTGAGTCTGTGATACAGAGACAGGGGGCGGTCTACTTATCCCCTCAGTTTGAGATACAGAGACAGGGGGCGGTCTACTTATCCCCTCAGTTTGTGATACAGAGACAGGGGGCGGTCTTCTCATCCCCTGAGTCTGTGACACAGAGACAGGGGGCAGTCTACTTATCCCCTCAGTTTGTGATACAGAGACAGGGGGCGGTCTACTCATCCCCTGAGTCTGTGATACAGAGACAGGGGGCAGTCTGCTCATCCCCTCAGTATGTGATGCAGAGACAGGGGGCGATCTACTCATCCCCTGAGTCTGTGATACAGAGACAGGGGGCAGTCTACTCATCCCCTCACTCTGTGATACAGAGACAGGGGGCGATCTTCTCATCCACTGAGTCTGTGAATCAGAGACAGGTGACGGTCCACTCATCCACTGACTCTGTGATACAGAGACAGGGGGCGGTCGAATCATCCCCTAAGTCTGTGATACAGAGACAGGGGGCAGTCTGCTCATCGCCTGAGTCTGTGACACAGAGACAGGGACTGTCTACTCATCCACTGAGTGTGTGATACAGAGACAGGGGGCGGTCTACTTATCCCCTAAATTTGTGTGACAAAGACAGGGGGCGGTCTACTCATCCCCTTAGTATGTGATGCAGTGACAGGGGGCGGTCTACTCATCCCCTGAGTCTGTGAAACAGAGACAGGGGGCGGTCTACTCATCCCCTGAGTCTGTGATACAGAGAAAGGGGGCAGTCTCCTCATCCCCTCAGTTTGTGATACAGTGACAGGTGGCGGTCTCTTCATCCCCTGAGTCTGTGATACAGAGACAGGGGGCGGACTACTCATCCCCTGAGTCTGTGATACAGAGACAGGGGGCGGTCTCCTCATTCCCTGAATCAATGATACAGAGTCAGGGGGCGGTCTACTCATCCCCCGATTCTGTGATACAGAGACAGGGGGCGGTCTACTCATCCCCCGAGTGTGTGATACAGAGACAGGGGGCGGTCTACTCATACACTGAGTCTGTGAGACAGAGAAAGGGGGCTGTCTAATCATGCCCTGAGTCTGTGATACAGAGATAGGGGGCGGTTAACTCAATCGCTGAGTGTGAGATACAGAGACAGAGGGCGGTCTACTCATCCCCTGAGTCTGTGATACAGAGACAGGAGGCGGTCAACTCATCCCCTCAGTCTGTGACACAGAGAAATGGGGCAGTATACTCAACCCCTCAGTTTGTGATACAGAGAAAGGGGGCGGTCTACTCATCCCCTGAGTCTGTGATACAGAGACAGGGGCCGGCTTACCCATCCACTGAGTCTGTGATGCCTAGACAGGGGGCGGTCTACTCATCCACTGAGTGTGTGATACAAAGACAGGAGGCGGTCTACTCATCTCCCGAGTCTGTGATGCAGAGATCGGAGGGCGGTCTACTCATCCCCCGAGTGTGTGATACAGAGACAGGGGGCGGTCTACTCATCCCCTCAGTTTGTGATACAGAGACAGGTGACGGTCTACTCATGCACTGACTCTGTGATACAGAGACAGGGGGCGGTCTACTCATCCCCTGAGTCTGTGATACAGAGACAGGGGGCAGTCTGCTCATCGCCTGAGTCTGTGACATAGAGACAGGGAGTGTCTACTCATCCACTGAGTGTGTGATACAGAGACAGGGGGCGATCTACTTATCCCCTAAATTTGTGAGACAGAGACAGGGGGCGGTCTTCTCATCCACTGAGTCTGTGACACAGAGACAGATGACGGTCTACTCATCCACTGACTCTGTGATACAGAGACAGGGAGCGGTCTACTCATCCCCTGAATCAATGATACAGAGACAGGGGGCGGACTACTCATCCCCTGATTGTGAGATACAGAGACAGGGGGCGGTCTACTCATCCCCTGAGTCTGAGATACAGAGACAAGGGGCAGTTTACTCACCCCCTGGGTCTGTGATAAAGAGGAAGGGGGCGGTCTACTCATCCCCTGAGTCTGTGATACAGAGACAGGGGGCGGTCTACTCATCCCCTCAGTTTGTGATACAGTGACAGGGGGCGGTCTACTCATCCCCTGAGTCTGTGAAACAGAGACAGGGGGCGGTCTACTCATCCCCTGAGTCTGTGATACAGAGAAAGGGGGCAGTCTCCTCATCCCCTCAGTTTGTGATACAGTGACAGGTGGCGGTCTCTTCATCCCCTGAGTCTGTGATACAGAGACAGGGGGCGGTCTACTCATCCCCTGAGTCTGTGATACAGAGACAGGGGGCGGTCTACTCATCCCCTCAGTTTGTGATACAGAGACAGGGGGCGGTCTTCTCATCCACTGAGTCTGTGATATAGAGACAGGGGGCGGTCTACGCATCCCCTGAGTCTGTGATACAGAGACAGGGGGCGGTCTACTCATCCACTGAGTCTGTGATACAGAGACAGGTGACGGTCTACTCATGCACTGACTCTGTGATACAGAGACAGGGGGCGGTCTACTCATCCCCTGAGTCTGTGATACTGAGACAGGGGGCGGTCTACTGATCCCCTGAGTTTGTGAAAGAGAGAAAAGGGGCGGTCTACTCATCCCCTGAGACTGTGACACAGAGACAGGAGGCGGTCTACTCATCCCCTGAGTTTGTGATAGAGAGACAGGGGGCGGTCTACTTATCCCCTCAGTTTGTGATACAGAGACAGGGGACGGTCTACTCAGCCCCTCAGTTTGTGATACAGAGACAAAGGGCGGTCTACTCATCCCCTGATTCTGTGATACAGAGACAGGGGGCGGTCTACTTATCCCCTCAGTTTGTGATACAGAGACAGGGGGCGGTCTACTTATCCCCTGAGTTTGTGATACAAAGACAGGGGGCGGTCTACTTATCCCCTCAGTTTGTGATACAGAGACAGGGGGCGGTCTACTCATCCCCTGAGTCTGTGACACAGAGTCAGGGCGCGCTCTACTCATCCCCTGAGTCTGTGATACAGAGACAGGGGGCGGTCTACTTATCCCCTCAGTTTGAGATACAGAGACAGGGGGCGGTCTACTTATCCCCTCAGTTTGTGATACAGAGACAGGGGGCGGTCTACTCATCCCCTGAGTCTGTGACACAGAGACAGGGGGCAGTCTACTTATCCCCTCAGTTTGTGATACAGAGACAGGGGGCGGTCTACTCATCCCCTGAGTCTGTGATACAGAGACAGGGGGCAGTCTGCTCATCCCCTCAGTATGTGCTGCAGAGACAGGGGGCGATCTACTCATCCCCTGAGTCTGTGATACAGAGACAGGGGGCAGTCTACTCATCCCCTCAGTCTGTGATACAGAGACAGGGGGCGATCTTCTCATCCACTGAGTCTGTGAATCAGAGACAGGTGACGGTCTACTCATCCACTGACTCTGTGATACAGAGACAGGGGGCGGTCGAATCATCCCCTAAGTCTGTGATACAGAGACAGGGGGCAGTCTGCTCATCGCCTGAGTCTGTGACACAGAGACAGGGACTGTCTACTCATCCACTGAGTGTGTGATACAGAGACAGGGGGCGGTCTACTTATCCCCTAAATTTGTGTGACAAAGACAGGGGGCGATCTACTTATCCCCTAAATTTGTGAGACAGAGACAGGGGGCGGTCTTCTCATCCACTGAGTCTGTGACACAGAGACAGATGACGGTCTACTCATCCACTGACTCTGTGATACAGAGACAGGGAGCGGTCTACTCATCCCCTGAATCAATGATACAGAGACAGGGGGCGGACTACTCATCCCCTGATTGTGAGATACAGAGACAGGGGGCGGTCTACTCATCCCCTGAGTCTGAGATACAGAGACAAGGGGCAGTTTACTCACCCCCTGGGTCTGTGATAAAGAGGAAGGGGGCGGTCTACTCATCCCCTGAGTCTGTGATACAGAGACAGGGGGCGGTCTACTCATCCCCTCAGTTTGTGATACAGTGACAGGGGGCGGTCTACTCATCCCCTGAGTCTGTGAAACAGAGACAGGGGGCGGTCTACTCATCCCCTGAGTCTGTGATACAGAGAAAGGGGGCAGTCTCCTCATCCCCTCAGTTTGTGATACAGTGACAGGTGGCGGTCTCTTCATCCCCTGAGTCTGTGATACAGAGACAGGGGGCGATCTACTCATCCCCTGAGTCTGTGATACAGAGACAGGGGGCGGTCTACTCATCCCCTCAGTTTGTGATACAGAGACAGGGGGCGGTCTTCTCATCCACTGAGTCTGTGATATAGAGACAGGGGGCGGTCTACTCATCCCCTGAGTCTGTGATACAGAGACAGGGGGCGGTCTACTCATCCACTGAGTCTGTGATACAGAGACAGGTGACGGTCTACTCATGCACTGACTCTGTGATACAGAGACAGGGGGCGGTCTACTCATCCCCTGAGTCTGTGATACTGAGACAGGGGGCGGTCTACTGATCCCCTGAGTTTGTGAAAGAGAGAAAAGGGGCGGTCTACTCATCCCCTGAGACTGTGACACAGAGACAGGAGGCGGTCTACTCATCCCCTGAGTTTGTGATAGAGAGACAGGGGGCGGTCTACTTATCCCCTCAGTTTGTGATACAGAGACAGGGGACGGTCTACTCAGCCCCTCAGTTTGTGATACAGAGACAAAGGGCGGTCTACTCATCCCCTGATTCTGTGATACAGAGACAGGGGGCGGTCTACTTATCCCCTCAGTTTGTGATACAGAGACAGGGGGCGGTCTACTTATCCCCTGAGTTTGTGATACAAAGACAGGGGGCGGTCTACTTATCCCCTCAGTTTGTGATACAGAGACAGGGGGCGGTCTACTCATCCCCTGAGTCTGTGATACAGAGACAGGGGGCGGTCTACTTATCCCCTCAGTTTGAGATACAGAGACAGGGGGCGGTCTACTTATCCCCTCAGTTTGTGATACAGAGACAGGGGGCGGTCTACTCATCCCCTGAGTCTGTGACACAGAGACAGGGGGCAGTCTACTTATCCCCTCAGTTTGTGATACAGAGACAGGGGGCGGTCTACTCATCCCCTGAGTCTGTGATACAGAGACAGGGGGCAGTCTGCTCATCCCCTCAGTATGTGCTGCAGAGACAGGGGGCGATCTACTCATCCCCTGAGTCTGTGATACAGAGACAGGGGGCAGTCTACTCATCCCCTCAGTCTGTGATACAGAGACAGGGGGCGATCTTCTCATCCACTGAGTCTGTGAATCAGAGACAGGTGACGGTCTACTCATCCACTGACTCTGTGATACAGAGACAGGGGGCGGTCGAATCATCCCCTAAGTCTGTGATACAGAGACAGGGGGCAGTCTGCTCATCGCCTGAGTCTGTGACACAGAGACAGGGACTGTCTACTCATCCACTGAGTGTGTGATACAGAGACAGGGGGCGGTCTACTTATCCCCTAAATTTGTGTGACAAAGACAGGGGGCCGTCTACTTATCCCCTCAGTATGTGATACAGAGACAGCGGGAGGTCTA
This sequence comes from Heterodontus francisci, assembly GCF_036365525.1. Classification (NCBI taxonomy): domain Eukaryota; kingdom Metazoa; phylum Chordata; class Chondrichthyes; order Heterodontiformes; family Heterodontidae; genus Heterodontus; species Heterodontus francisci. Next base: position 2,124,563 of record NC_090395.1, read on the forward strand.
CTCGTCCCCTGACTCTGTGAGACAGAGACAGGGGGCGGTCTTCTCATCCACTGAGTCTGTGACACAGAGACAGGTGACGGTCTACTCATCCACTGAGTCTGTGACACAGAGACAGGTGACGGTCTACTCATCCCCTGGGTCTGTGATGCAGAGGAAGGGGGCGGTCTACTCATCCCCCGATTCTGTGATACAGAGACAGGGGGCGGTCTACTCATCCCCCGAGTGTGTGATACAGAGACAGGGGGCGGTCTGCTCATACACTGAGTCTGTCAGACAGAGAAAGGGGGCTGTCTAATCATGCCCTGAGTCTGTGATACAGAGATAGGGTGCGGTTAACTCAATCGCTGAGTGTGAGATACAGAGACAGAGGGCGGTCTACTCATCCCCTGAGTCTGTGATACAGAGACAGGAGGCGGTCAACTCATCCCCTCAGTCTGTGACACAGAGAAATGGGGCAGTATACTCAACCCCTCAGTTTGTGATACAGAGAAAGGGGGCGGTCTACTCATCCCCTGAGTCTGTGAAACAGAGACAGGGGCCGGCTTACCCATCCACTGAGTCTGTGATGCCTAGACAGGGGGCGGTCTACTCATCCACTGAGTGTGTGATACAAAGACAGGAGGCGGTCTACTCATCTCCCGAGTCTGTGATGCAGAGATCGGAGGGCGGTCTACTCATCCCCCGAGTGTGTGATACAGAGACAGGTGACGGTCTACTCATGCACTGACTCTGTGATACAGAGACAGGGGGCGGTCTACTCATCCCCTGAGTCTGTGATACAGAGACAGGGGGCAGTCTGCTCATCGCCTGAGTCTGTGACATAGAGACAGGGAGTGTCCACTCATCCACTGAGTGTGTGATACAGAGACAGGGGGCGATCTACTTATCCCCTAAATTTGTGAGACAGAGACAGGGGGCGGTCTTCTCATCCACTGAGTCTGTGACACAGAGACAGATGACGGTCTACTCATCCACTGACTCTGTGATACAGAGACAGGGAGCGGTCTACTCATCCCCTGAATCAATGATACAGAGACAGGGGGCGGACTACTCATCCCCTGATTGTGAGATACAGAGACAGGGGGCGGTCTACTCATCCCCTGAGTCTGAGATACAGAGACAAGGGGCAGTTTACTCACCCCCTGGGTCTGTGATAAAGAGGAAGGGGGCGGTCTACTCATCCCCTGAGTCTGTGATACAGAGACAGGGGGCGGTCTACTCATCCCCTCAGTTTGTGATACAGTGACAGGGGGCGGTCTACTCATCCCCTGAGTCTGTGAAACAGAGACAGGGGGCGGTCTACTCATCCCCTGAGTCTGTGATACAGAGAAAGGGGGCAGTCTCCTCATCCCCTCAGTTTGTGATACAGTGACAGGTGGCGGTCTCTTCATCCCCTGAGTCTGTGATACAGAGACAGGGGGCGATCTACTCATCCCCTGAGTCTGTGATACAGAGACAGGGGGCGGTCTACTCATCCCCTCAGTTTGTGATACAGAGACAGGGGGCGGTCTTCTCATCCACTGAGTCTGTGATATAGAGACAGGGGGCGGTCTACTCATCCCCTGAGTCTGTGATACAGAGACAGGGGGCGGTCTACTCATCCACTGAGTCTGTGATACAGAGACAGGTGACGGTCTACTCATGCACTGACTCTGTGATACAGAGACAGGGGGCGGTCTACTCATCCCCTGAGTCTGTGATACTGAGACAGGGGGCGGTCTACTGATCCCCTGAGTTTGTGAAAGAGAGAAAAGGGGCGGTCTACTCATCCCCTGAGACTGTGACACAGAGACAGGAGGCGGTCTACTCATCCCCTGAGTTTGTGATAGAGAGACAGGGGGCGGTCTACTTATCCCCTCAGTTTGTGATACAGAGACAGGGGACGGTCTACTCAGCCCCTCAGTTTGTGATACAGAGACAAAGGGCGGTCTACTCATCCCCTGATTCTGTGATACAGAGACAGGGGGCGGTCTACTTATCCCCTCAGTTTGTGATACAGAGACAGGGGGCGGTCTACTTATCCCCTGAGTTTGTGATACAAAGACAGGGGGCGGTCTACTTATCCCCTCAGTTTGTGATACAGAGACAGGGGGCGGTCTACTCATCCCCTGAGTCTGTGATACAGAGACAGGGGGCGGTCTACTTATCCCCTCAGTTTGAGATACAGAGACAGGGGGCGGTCTACTTATCCCCTCAGTTTGTGATACAGAGACAGGGGGCGGTCTACTCATCCCCTGAGTCTGTGACACAGAGACAGGGGGCAGTCTACTCATCCCCTGAATCAATGATACAGAGACAGGGGGCGGACTACTCATCCCCTGATTGTGAGATACAGAGACAGGGGGCGGTCTACTCATCCCCTGAGTCTGAGATACAGAGACAAGGGGCAGTTTACTCACCCCCTGGGTCTGTGATAAAGAGGAAGGGGGCGGTCTACTCATCCCCTGAGTCTGTGATACAGAGACAGGGGGCGGTCTACTCATCCCCTCAGTTTGTGATACAGTGACAGGGGGCGGTCTACTCATCCCCTGAGTCTGTGAAACAGAGACAGGGGGCGGTCTACTCATCCCCTGAGTCTGTGATACAGAGAAAGGGGGCAGTCTCCTCATCCCCTCAGTTTGTGATACAGTGACAGGTGGCGGTCTCTTCATCCCCTGAGTCTGTGATACAGAGACAGGGGGCGGTCTACTCATCCCCTGAGTCTGTGATACAGAGACAGGGGGCGGTCTACTCATCCCCTCAGTTTGTGATACAGAGACAGGGGGCGGTCTTCTCATCCACTGAGTCTGTGATATAGAGACAGGGGGCGGTCTACTCATCCCCTGAGTCTGTGATACAGAGACAGGGGGCGGTCTACTCATCCACTGAGTCTGTGATACAGAGACAGGTGACGGTCTACTCATGCACTGACTCTGTGATACAGAGACAGGGGGCGGTCTACTCATCCCCTGAGTCTGTGATACTGAGACAGGGGGCGGTCTACTGATCCCCTGAGTTTGTGAAAGAGAGAAAAGGGGCGGTCTACTCATCCCCTGAGACTGTGACACAGAGACAGGAGGCGGTCTACTCATCCCCTGAGTTTGTGATAGAGAGACAGGGGGCGGTCTACTTATCCCCTCAGTTTGTGATACAGAGACAGGGGACGGTCTACTCAGCCCCTCAGTTTGTGATACAGAGACAAAGGGCGGTCTACTCATCCCCTGATTCTGTGATACAGAGACAGGGGGCGGTCTACTTATCCCCTCAGTTTGTGATACAGAGACAGGGGGCGGTCTACTTATCCCCTGAGTTTGTGATACAAAGACAGGGGGCGGTCTACTTATCCCCTCAGTTTGTGATACAGAGACAGGGGGCGGTCTACTCATCCCCTGAGTCTGTGACACAGAGTCAGGGCGCGCTCTACTCATCCCCTGAGTCTGTGATACAGAGACAGGGGGCGGTCTACTTATCCCCTCAGTTTGAGATACAGAGACAGGGGGCGGTCTACTTATCCCCTCAGTTTGTGATACAGAGACAGGGGGCGGTCTACTCATCCCCTGAGTCTGTGACACAGAGACAGGGGGCAGTCTACTTATCCCCTCAGTTTGTGATACAGAGACAGGGGGCGGTCTACTCATCCCCTGAGTCTGTGATACAGAGACAGGGGGCAGTCTGCTCATCCCCTCAGTATGTGCTGCAGAGACAGGGGGCGATCTACTCATCCCCTGAGTCTGTGATACAGAGACAGGGGGCAGTCTACTCATCCCCTCAGTCTGTGATACAGAGACAGGGGGCGATCTTCTCATCCACTGAGTCTGTGAATCAGAGACAGGTGACGGTCTACTCATCCACTGACTCTGTGATACAGAGACAGGGGGCGGTCGAATCATCCCCTAAGTCTGTGATACAGAGACAGGGGGCAGTCTGCTCATCGCCTGAGTCTGTGACACAGAGACAGGGACTGTCTACTCATCCACTGAGTGTGTGATACAGAGACAGGGGGCGGTCTACTTATCCCCTAAATTTGTGTGACAAAGACAGGGGGCCGTCTACTTATCCCCTCAGTATGTGATACAGAGACAGCGGGAGGTCTACTCATCCCCTGACTCTGTGAGACAGAGACAGGGGGCGGTCTTCTCATCCACTGAGTCTGTGACACAGAGACAGGTGACGGTCTACTCATCCACTGAGTCTGTGACACAGAGACAGGTGACGGTCTACTCATCCCCTGGGTCTGTGATGCAGAGGAAGGGGGCGGTCTACTCATCCCCTGAGTCTGAGATACAGAGACAGGGGGCGGTCTACTCATCCCCTGAGTCTGAGATACAGAGACAAGGGGCAGTTTACTCATCCCCTGGGTCTGTGATAAAGAGAAAGGGGGCGGTCTACTCATCCCCTGAGTCTGTGATACAGAGACAGGGGGCGGTCTACTCATCCCCTCAGTTTGTGATACAGTGACAGGGGGCGGCATACTCATCCCCTCAGTTTGTGATACAGAGACAGGTGACGGTCTACTCATGCACTGACTCTGTGATACAGAGACAGGGGGCGGTCTACTCATCCCCTGAGTCTGTGATACTGAGACAGGGGGCGGTCTACTCATCCCCTGAGTTTGTGAAAGAGAGAAAAGGGGCGGTCTACTCATCCCCTGAGACTGTGACACAGAGACAGGGGGCTGTCTACTCATCCCCTGAGTTTGTGATAGAGAGACAGGGGGCGGTCTACTTATCCACTCAGTTTGTGATACAGAGACAGGGGACGGTCTACTCAGCCCCTCAGTTTGTGATACAGAGACAGAGGGCGGTCTACTCATCCCCTGAGTCTGTGATACAGAGACAGGGGGCGGTCTACTTATCCACCCAGTTTGTGATACAGAGACAGGGGGCGGTCTACTTATCCCCTGAGTTTGTGATACAAAGACAGGGGGCGGTCCACTTATCCCCTCAGTTTGAGATACAGAGACAGGGGGCGGTCTACTCATCCCCTGAGTCTGTGACACAGAGTCAGGGCGCGCTCTACCATTCCCCTGAGTCTGTGATACAGAGACAGGGGGCGGTCTACTTATCCCCTCAGTTTGAGATACAGAGACAGGGGGCGGTCTCCTTATCCCCTCAGTTTGTGATACAGAGACAGGGGGCGGTCTACTCATCCCCTGAGTCTGTGACACAGAGACAGGGGGCGGTCTACTTATCCCCTGAGTTTGTGATACAAAGACAGGGGGCGGTCCACTTATCCCCTCAGTTTGAGATACAGAGACAGGGGGCGGTCTACTCATCCCCTGAGTCTGTGACACAGAGTCAGGGCGCGCTCTACTCATCCCCTGAGTCTGTAATACAGAGACAGGGGGCAGTCTGCTCATCCCCTCAGTATGTGATGCAGAGACAGGGGGCGATCTACTCATCCCCTGAGTCTGTGATACAGAGACAGGGGGCAGTCTACTCATCCCCTCAGTCTGTGATACAGAGACAGGGGGCGATCTTCTCATCCACTGAGTCTGTGAATCAGAGACAGGTGACGGTCTACTCATCCACTGACTCTGTGATACAGAGACAGGGGGCGGTCTAATCATCCCCTAAGTCTGTGATACAGAGACAGGGGGCAGTCTGCTCATCGCCTGAGTCTGTGACACAGAGACAGGGACTGTCTACTCATCCACTGAGTGTGTGATACAGAGACAGGGGGCGGTCTACTTATCCCCTAAATTTGTGTGACAAAGACAGGGGGCCGTCTACTTATCCCCTCAGTATGTGATACAGAGACAGCGGGAGGTCTACTCATCCCCTGACTCTGTGAGACAGAGACAGGGGGCGGTCTTCTCATCCACTGAGTCTGTGACACAGAGACAGGTGACGGTCTACTCATCCACTGAGTCTGTGACACAGAGACAGGTGACGGTCTACTCATCCCCTGGGTCTGTGATGCAGAGGAAGGGGGCGGTCTACTCATCCCCTGAGTCTGAGATACAGAGACAGGGGGCGGTCTACTCATCCCCTGAGTCTGAGATACAGAGACAAGGGGCAGTTTACTCATCCCCTGGGTCTGTGATAAAGAGAAAGGGGGCGGTCTACTCATCCCCTGAGTCTGTGATACAGAGACAGGGGGCGGTCTACTCATCCCCTCAGTTTGTGATACAGTGACAGGGGGCGGCATACTCATCCCCTCAGTTTGTGATACAGAGACAGGTGACGGTCTACTCATGCACTGACTCTGTGATACAGAGACAGGGGGCGGTCTACTCATCCCCTGAGTCTGTGATACTGAGACAGGGGGCGGTCTACTCATCCCCTGAGTTTGTGAAAGAGAGAAAAGGGGCGGTCTACTCATCCCCTGAGACTGTGACACAGAGACAGGGGGCTGTCTACTCATCCCCTGAGTTTGTGATAGAGAGACAGGGGGCGGTCTACTTATCCACTCAGTTTGTGATACAGAGACAGGGGACGGTCTACTCAGCCCCTCAGTTTGTGATACAGAGACAGAGGGCGGTCTACTCATCCCCTGAGTCTGTGATACAGAGACAGGGGGCGGTCTACTTATCCACCCAGTTTGTGATACAGAGACAGGGGGCGGTCTACTTATCCCCTGAGTTTGTGATACAAAGACAGGGGGCGGTCCACTTATCCCCTCAGTTTGAGATACAGAGACAGGGGGCGGTCTACTCATCCCCTGAGTCTGTGACACAGAGTCAGGGCGCGCTCTACCATTCCCCTGAGTCTGTGATACAGAGACAGGGGGCGGTCTACTTATCCCCTCAGTTTGAGATACAGAGACAGGGGGCGGTCTCCTTATCCCCTCAGTTTGTGATACAGAGACAGGGGGCGGTCTACTCATCCCCTGAGTCTGTGACACAGAGACAGGGGGCGGTCTACTTATCCCCTGAGTTTGTGATACAAAGACAGGGGGCGGTCCACTTATCCCCTCAGTTTGAGATACAGAGACAGGGGGCGGTCTACTCATCCCCTGAGTCTGTGACACAGAGTCAGGGCGCGCTCTACTCATCCCCTGAGTCTGTAATACAGAGACAGGGGGCAGTCTGCTCATCCCCTCAGTATGTGATGCAGAGACAGGGGGCGATCTACTCATCCCCTGAGTCTGTGATACAGAGACAGGGGGCAGTCTACTCATCCCCTCAGTCTGTGATACAGAGACAGGGGGCGATCTTCTCATCCACTGAGTCTGTGAATCAGAGACAGGTGACGGTCTACTCATCCACTGACTCTGTGATACAGAGACAGGGGGCGGTCTAATCATCCCCTAAGTCTGTGATACAGAGACAGGGGGCAGTCTGCTCATCGCCTGAGTCTGTGACACAGAGACAGGGACTGTCTACTCATCCACTGAGTGTGTGATACAGAGACAGGGGGCGGTCTACTTATCCCCTAAATTTGTGTGACAAAGACAGGGGGCCGTCTACTTATCCCCTCAGTATGTGATACAGAGACAGCGGGAGGTCTACTCATCCCCTGACTCTGTGAGACAGAGACAGGGGGCGGTCTTCTCATCCACTGAGTCTGTGACACAGAGACAGGTGACGGTCTACTCATCCACTGAGTCTGTGACACAGAGACAGGTGACGGTCTACTCATCCCCTGGGTCTGTGATGCAGAGGAAGGGGGCGGTCTACTCATCCCCTGAGTCTGAGATACAGAGACAGGGGGCGGTCTACTCATCCCCTGAGTCTGAGATACAGAGACAAGGGGCAGTTTACTCATCCCCTGGGTCTGTGATAAAGAGGAAGGGGGCGGTCTACTCATCCCTTGAGTCTGTGATACAGAGACAGGGGGCGGTCTACTCATCCCCTCAGTTTGTGATACAGTGACAGGGGGCGGCATACTCATCCCCTGCGTCTGTGATACAGAGACAGGGGGCATTCTGCTCATCCCCTCAGTATGTGATACAGAGACAGGGGGCGGTCTACTCATCCCCTGAGTCTGTGATACAGAGACAGGGGGCGGTCTACTCATCCCCTCAGTTTGTGATACAGAGACAGGTGACGGTCTACTCATGCACTGACTCTGTGATACAGAGACAGGGGGCGGTCTACTCATCCCCTGAGTCTGTGATACTGAGACAGGGGGCGGTCTACTCATCCCCTGAGTTTGTGAAAGAGAGAAAAGGGGCGGTCTACTCATCCCCTGAGACTGTGACACAGAGACAGGGGGCTGTCTACTCATCCCCTGAGTTTGTGATAGAGAGACAGGGGGCGGTCTACTTATCCACTCAGTTTGTGATACAGAGACAGGGGACGGTCTACTCAGCCCCTCAGTTTGTGATACAGAGACAGAGGGCGGTCTACTCATCCCCTGAGTCTGTGATACAGAGACAGGGGGCGGTCTACTTATCCACTCAGTTTGTGATACAGAGACAGGGGGCGGTCTACTTATCCCCTGAGTTTGTGATACAAAGACAGGGGGCGGTCCACTTATCCCCTCAGTTTGAGATACAGAGACAGGGGGCGGTCTACTCATCCCCTGAGTCTGTGACACAGAGTCAGGGCGCGCTCTACTCATCCCCTGAGTCTGTGATACAGAGACAGGGGGCGGTCTACTTATCCCCTCAGTTTGAGATACAGAGACAGGGGGCGGTCTACTTATCCCCTCAGTTTGTGATACAGAGACAGGGGGCGGTCTACTCATCCCCTGAGTCTGTGACACAGAGACAGGGGGCGGTCTACTTATCCCCTCAGTTTCTGATACAGAGACAGGGGGCGGTCTACTCATCCCCTGAGTCTGTGACACAGAGACAGGGGGCAGTCTGCTCATCCCCTCAGTATGTGATGCAGAGACAGGGGGCGTTCTACTCATCCCCTCAGTCTGTGATACAGAGACAGGGGGCGATCTTCTCATCCACTGAGTCTGTGAAACAGAGACAGGTGACGGTCTAATCATCCCCTACGTCTGTGATACAGAGACAGGGGGCAGTCTTCTCATCGCCTGAGTCTGTGACACAGAGACAGGGACTGTCTACTCATCCACTGAGTGTGTGATACAGAGACAGGGGGCGGTCTACTTATCCCCTAAATTTGTGTGACAAAGACAGGGGGCCGTCTACTTATCCCCTCAGTATGTGATACAGAGACAGGGGGAGGTCTACTCATCCTCTGACTCTGTGAGACAGAGACAGGGGGCGGTCTTCTCATCCACTGAGTCTGTGACACAGAGACAGGTGACGGTCTACTCATCCACTGAGTCTGTGACACAGAGACAGGTGACGGTCTACTCATCCCCTGGGTCTGTGATGCAGAGGAAGGGGGCGGTCTACTCATCCCCTGAGTCTGAGATACAGAGACAGGGGGCGGTCTACTCATCCCCTGAGTCTGAGATACAGAGACAAGGGGCAGTTTACTCATCCCCTGGGTCTGTGATAAAGAGGAAGGGGGCGGTCTACTCATCCCCTGAGTCTGTGATACAGAGACAGGGGGCGGTCTACTCATCCCCTCAGTTTGTGATACAGTGAAAGGGGGCGGTCTACTCATCCCCTGAGTCTGTGATACAGAGACAGGGGGCAGTGTGCTCATCCCCTCAGTATGTGATACAGAGACAGGGGGCGGTCTACTCATCCCCTGAGTCTGTGATACAGAGACAGGGGGCGGTCTACTCATCCCCTCAGTTTGTGATACAGAGACAGGGGGCGGTCTGCTCATCCCCTCAGTATGTGATACAGAGACAGGGGGCGGTCTTCTCATCCCCTGAGTCTCTGATACAGAGACAGGGGGCGGTCTTCTCATCCACTGAGTCTGTGATACAGAGACAGGTGACGGTCTACTCATCCCCTGAGTCTGTGATACAGCGACAGGGGGCGGTCTACTCATCCCCTGAGTCTGTGATACAGAGACAGGGGGCAGTCTGCTCATCGCCTGAGTCTGTGACACAGAGACAGGGGGCTGTCTCCTCATCCCCTGAATCAATGATACAGAGACAGGGGGCGGTCTCCTCATCCCCTGAATCAATGATACATAGACAGGGGGCGGTCTACTCATCCCCTGAATCAATGATACAGAGACAGGGGCGGTCTATTCATCCCCCGAGTCTGTGATACAGAGACAGGGGAAGGTCTACTCATTCCCTGAGTTTGTGATACAGAGACAGGGGGCGGTCTACTGATCCCCTGAATCTGAGATACAGACACAAGGGGCAGTTTACTCATCCCCTGGGTCTGTGATAGAGACGAAGGGGGCGGTCTACTCATCCCCTGAGTCTGTGATACAGAGACAGGGGCCTGTCTACTCATCCCCTCATTTTGTGATGCAGAGACAGGGGGCGGTCTACTCATCCCCTGAGTCTGTGATACAGAGACAGGTGACGGTCTACTCATCCCCTGAGTCTGTGATACTGAGACAGGGGGCGGTCTACTCATCCCCTGAGTCTGTGATGCAGAGACAGGGGCGGTCTACTTATCCCCTCAGTTTGTGAAACAGAGACAGGGGGCGGTCCACTTATCCCCTCAGTATGTGATCCAGAGACAGGGGGTGGTCTACTCATCCCCTGAGTCAGTGATACAGAGACAGGGGCGGGCTACTTATCCCCTCAGTTTGTGAAACAGAGACAGGGGGCGGTCTACTCATCCACTGAGTCTGTGATGCCTAGACAGGGGGCGGTCTACTCATCCACTGAGTGTGTGATACAAAGACAGGGGGCTGTCTAGTCATCCCCTGACTCTGAGATGCAGAGACAGGGGGCGGACTACTCATCCCCTGAGTCTTTGATACAGAGACAGGGGGCGGTCTTCTCATCCACTGAGTTTGTGATACTGAGACAGGTGACGGTCTACTCATCCACTGACTCTGTGAGACAGAGACAGGGGGCGGTCTACTCATCCCCTGAGTCTGTTATACAGAGACAGGGGGCGGTCTACTCATTCCCTGAATCAATGATACAGAGTCAGGGGGCGGTCTACTCATCTCCCGAGTCTGTGATACAGAGAACGGGGGCGGTCTACTCATCCCCCGAGTGTGTGATACAGAGACAGGGGGCGGTCTACTCATACCCTGAGTCTGTGAGACAGAGAAAGGGGGCTGTCTAATCAGGCCCTGAGTCTGTGATACAGAGATAGGGGGCGGTCTACTCATCCCCTCAGTCTGTGATACAGAGACAGGAGGCGGTCAACTCATCCCCTCAGTCTGTGACACAGAGAAATGGGGCAGTATACTCAACCCCTCAGTTTGTGATACAGAGAAAGGGGGAGGTCTACTCATCCCCTGAGTCTGTGATACAGAGACAGGGGCCGGTTTACCCATCCACTGTGTCTGTGATGCCTAGACAGGGGGCGGTCTACTCATCCACTGAGTGTGTGATACAAAGACAGGAGGCGGTCTACTCATCTCCCGAGTCTGTGATGCAGAGATCGGAGGGCAGTCTACTCATCCCCCGAGTGTGTGATACAGAGAAAGGGGGCTGTCTAATCATCCCCTGAGTCTGTGATACAGATATAGGGGGCGGTCTACTCATCCCCTGAGTGTGTGATACAGAGACAGGGGGCGGTCTACTCATCCCCTGAGTCTGTGATACAGAGACAGGGGGCGGTCTACTCATCCCCTGAGTGTGTGATACAGAGACAGGGGGCGGTCTACTCATCCCCTGAGTCTGTGATACAGAGACAGGGGGCAGTCTGCTCATCCCCTCAGTATGTGATGCAGAGACAGGGGTCGGTCTACTCATCCCCTCAGTCTGTGATACAGAGACAGGGGGCGATCTTCTCATCCACTGAGTCTGTGAAACAGAGACAGGTGACGGTCTACTCATCCACTGACTCTGTGATACAGAGACAGGGGGCGGTCTACTCATCCCCTGAGTCTGTGATACAGAGACAGGGGGCAGTCTGCTCATCGCCTGAGTCTGTGACATAGAGACAGGGAGTGTCTACTCATCCACTGAGTGTGTGATACAGAGACAGGGGGCGATCTACTTATCCCCTAAATTTGTGAGACAGAGACAGGGGGCGGTCTTCTCATCCACTGAGTCTGTGACACAGAGACAGGGGGCGGTCTACTCATCCCCTGAATCAATGATACAGAGACAGGGGGCGGACTACTCATCCCCTGAGTCTGAGATACAGAGACAAGGGGCAGTTTACTCACCCCCTGGGTCTGTGATAAAGAGGAAGGGGGCGGTCTACTCATCCCCTGAGTCTGTGATACAGAGACAGGGGGCGGTCTACTCATCCCCTGAGTCTGTGAAACAGAGACAGGGGGCGGTCTACTCATCCCCTGAGTCTGTGATACAGAGACAGGGGGCTGTCTACTCGTCCCCTCAGTTTGTGATACAGAGACAGGGGGCGGTCTACTCATCCCCTGAGTCTGTGATACAGAGAAAGGGGGCAGTCTACTCATCCCCTCAGTTTGTGATACAGAGACAGGGGGCGGTCTTCTCATCCACTGAGTCTGTGAAACAGAGACAGGTGACGGTCTACTCATGCACTGACTCTGTGATACAGAGACAGGGGGCGGTCTACTCATCCCCTGAGTCTGTGATACTGAGACAGGGGGCGGTCTACTCATCCCCTGAGTTTGTGAAAGAGAGAAAAGGGGCGGTCTACTCATCCCCTGAGACTGTGACACAGAGACAGGGTGCGGTCTACTCATCCCCTGAGTTTGTGATGGAGAGACAGGGGGCGGTCTACTTATCCCCTCAGTTTGTGATACAGAGACAGGGGACGGTCTACTCAGCCCCTCAGTTTGTGACACAGAGACAGAGGGCGGTCTACTCATCCCCTGAGTCTGTGATACAGAGACAGGGGGCGGTCTACTTATCCCCTCAGTTTGTGATACAGAGACAGGGGGCGGTCTACTTATCCCCTGAGTTTGTGATACAATGCAGGGGGCGGTCTACTTATCCACTCAGTTTGAGATACAGAGACAGGGGGCGGTCTACTCATCCCCTGAGTCTGTGACACAGAGTCAGGGCGCGCTCTACTCATCCCCTGAGTCTATGATACAGAGACAGGGGGCGGTCTACTCATCCCCTCAGTTTGAGATACAGAGACAGGGGGCGGTCTACTTATCCCCTCAGTTTTGATACAGAGACAGGGGGCGGTCTACTCATCCCCTGAGTCTGTGACACAGAGACAGGGGGCGGTCTACTTATCCCCTGAGTCTGTGACACAGAGACAGGGGGCGGTCTACTCATCCCCTGAGTCTGTGAAACAGAGACAGGGGGCGGTCTACTCATCCCCTGAGTCTGTGACACAGAGACAGGGGGCGGTCTACTTATCCCCTCAGTTTGTGATACAGAGACAGGGGGCAGTCTACTGATCCCCTGAGTTTGTGATACAGAGACAGGTGGCGGTCTACTCATCCGCTAAATTTGTGATACAGAGACAGTGTCGGTCTACTTAACCCCTCAGTTTGTGATAGAGAGACAGGGGGCGGTCTTCTCATCCCCTGAGTCTGTGATTCAGAGACAGGTGGCGGTCGACTCATCCCCGAGTGTGTGATACAGAGACAGGGGGCGCTTTACTCATCCCCTGAGTCTGTCACACAGAGAAAGGGGGCGGTCTACTCATCCCCTGAGTCCGTGATACAAAGACAGGGGGCGGTCTACTCATCCCCTCAGTCTGTGACACAGAGACAGGGGGCGGTCTACTCATCCCCTGAGTCTGTGAAACAGAGACAGGGGGCGGTCTACTTATCCCCTCAGTTTGTGATACAGAGACATTGGGCGGTCTGCTCATCCCCTGAGTCTGCGATACAGAGACAGGGGGCGGTCTGCTCATTCACTGAGTCTGTGATACAGAGACAGGGGGCGGTCTAATTATCCCCTCAGTTTGTGATACAGAGACAGGGGACGGTCTGCTCATCCCCTGAGTCTGTGATACAGAGACAGGGGGAAGTCTGCTCATACACTGAGTCTGTGATACAGAGACAGGGGGCGGTCTACTTATCCCCTCAGTTTGTGATACAGAGACAGGGGGCGGTCTACTCATCCCCTAAATTTGTGATACAGAGAAAGGGTCGGTCTACTTATCCCCTCAGTTTGAGATACAGAGACAGGGGATGGTCTTCTCATCCCCTGAATCAATGATACAGAAACAGGGGGCGGTGTACTCATCCACTGAGTCTGTGATACAGGGACAGGGGGCGGTCTACTCATCCCCTGAGTCTGTTATACAGAGACAGGTGGCGGTCGACTCATCCCCTGAGTCTGTGATACAGGGACAGGGGGCGGGCTACTCATCCCCTGAGTCTGTGATACAGAGACAGGGGGCGATCTACTCATCCCCTGAGTCTGTGATACAGAGACAGGAGGCGGTCTACTCTTCCCCTGAGTCGATGATACAGAGACAGGGGGCGGTCTACTCATCCCTTGTGGCTGTGATACAGAGACAGGGGGCGGTCTACTCATCCCCTGAGTCTGTGATACAAAGACAGGGGGCGGTCTACTCTTCCCCTGAGTCGATGATACAGAGACAGGGGGCGGTCTACTCATCCCCTGAGTCTGTGATACAGAGACAGGGGGCGGTCTACTCATCCCCTGAGTCTGTGAAACAGAGACAGGGGGCGGTCTACTCATCCCCTGAGTCTGTGATACAGAGACAGGGGGCTGTCTACTCGTCCCCTCAGTTTGTGATACAGAGACAGTGGACGGTCTCTTCATCCCCTGAGTCTGTGATACAGAGACAGGGGGCGATCTACTCATCCCCTCAGTTTGTGATACAGAGACAGAGGGCGGTCTACTCATCCCCTGAGTCTGTGATACAGAGACAGGGGGCGGTCTACTTATCCCCTCAGTTTGTGATACAGAGACAGGGGGCGGTCTACTTATCCCCTGAGTTTGTGATACAATGCAGGGGGCGGTCTACTTATCCACTCAGTTTGAGATACAGAGACAGGGGGCGGTCTACTCATCCCCTGAGTCTGTGACACAGAGTCAGGGCGCGCTCTACTCATCCCCTGAGTCTATGATACAGAGACAGGGGGCGGTCTACTCATCCCCTCAGTTTGAGATACAGAGACAGGGGGCGGTCTACTTATCCCCTCAGTTTTGATACAGAGACAGGGGGCGGTCTACTCATCCCCTGAGTCTGTGACACAGAGACAGGGGGCGGTCTACTTATCCCCTGAGTCTGTGACACAGAGACAGGGGGCGGTCTACTCATCCCCTGAGTCTGTGAAACAGAGACAGGGGGCGGTCTACTCATCCCCTGAGTCTGTGACACAGAGACAGGGGGCGGTCTACTTATCCCCTCAGTTTGTGATACAGAGACAGGGGGCAGTCTACTGATCCCCTGAGTTTGTGATACAGAGACAGGTGGCGGTCTACTCATCCGCTAAATTTGTGATACAGAGACAGTGTCGGTCTACTTAACCCCTCAGTTTGTGATAGAGAGACAGGGGGCGTTCTTCTCATCCCCTGAATCAATGATACAGAAACAGGGGGCGGTGTACTCATCCCTTGAGTCTGTGATACAGGGACAGGGGACGGTCTACTCATCCCCTGAGTCTGTGATTCAGAGACAGGTGGCGGTCGACTCATCCCCGAGTGTGTGATACAGAGACAGGGGGCGCTTTACTCATCCCCTGAGTCTGTCACACAGAGAAAGGGGGCGGTCTACTCATCCCCTGAGTCCGTGATACAAAGACAGGGGGCGGTCTACTCATCCCCTCAGTCTGTGACACAGAGACAGGGGGCGGTCTACTCATCCCCTGAGTCTGTGAAACAGAGACAGGGGGCGGTCTACTTATCCCCTCAGTTTGTGAGACAGAGACAGTGGGCGGTCTGCTCATCCCCTGAGTCTGCGATACAGAGACAGGGGGCGGTCTGCTCATTCACTGAGTCTGTGATACAGAGACAGGGGGCGGTCTAATTATCCCCTCAGTTTGTGATACAGAGACAGGGGACGGTCTGCTCATCCCCTGAGTCTGTGATACAGAGACAGGGGGAAGTCTGCTCATACACTGAGTCTGTGATACAGAGACAGGGGGCGGTCTACTTATCCCCTCAGTTTGTGATACAGAGACAGGGGGCGGTCTACTCATCCCCTAAATTTGTGATACAGAGAAAGGGTCGGTCTACTTATCCCCTCAGTTTGAGATACAGAGACAGGGGATGGTCTTCTCATCCCCTGAATCAATGATACAGAAACAGGGGGCGGTGTACTCATCCACTGAGTCTGTGATACAGGGACAGGGGGCGGTCTACTCATCCCCTGAGTCTGTTATACAGAGACAGGTGGCGGTCGACTCATCCCCTGAGTCTGTGATACAGGGACAGGGGGCGGGCTACTCATCCCCTGAGTCTGTGATACAGAGACAGGGGGCGATCTACTCATCCCCTGAGTCTGTGATACAGAGACAGGAGGCGGTCTACTCTTCCCCTGAGTCGATGATACAGAGACAGGGGGCGGTCTACTCATCCCTTGTGGCTGTGATACAGAGACAGGGGGCGGTCTACTCATCCCCTGAGTCTGTGATACAAAGACAGGGGGCGGTCTACTCTTCCCCTGAGTCGATGATACAGAGACAGGGGGCGGTCTACTCATCCCCTGAGTCTGTGATACAAAGACAGGGGGCGGTCTACTCTTCCCCTGAGTCGATGATACAGAGACAGGGGGCGGTCTACTCATCCCTTGTGGCTGTGATACAGAGACAGGGGGCTGTCTAATCATCCCCTGAGTCTGTGATACAGAGACAGGGGGCGGTCTACTCATCTACTGAGTCTGTGATGCAGAGACAGGGGGCGGTCTACTCATCCCCTGAGTCTTTGATACAGCGACAGGGGGCGGTCTTCTCATCCACTGAGTCTGTGATACAGAGACAGGGGGCGGTCTACTCATCCCCTAAATTTGTGATACAGAGACAGGGTCGGTCTACTTATCCCCTCAGTTTGAGATACAGAGACAGGGGATGGTCTGCTCATCCCCTGAGTTTGTGATAGAGAGACAGGGGGCGGTCTACTCATCCCCCGAGTGTGTGATACAGAGAAAGGGGGCAGTCTACTCATTCCCTGAGTCTGTGATACAGAGACAAGGGGCAGTTTACTCATCCCCTGGTCTGTGATACAGAGGAAGGGGGCGGTATACTCATCCCCTGAGTCTTTGATGCAGAAACAGGGGGCGGTGTACTCATCTCCTGAGTCTGTGCTACAGAGACAGGTGGCGGTCGACTCATCCCCTGAGTCTGTGATACAGGGCAGGGGGCGGTCTACTCATCCCAGAGTCTGTGATACAGAGACAGGTGGCGGTCTACTCATCCCCTGAGTCTGTGATACAAAGACAGGGGGCGGACTACTCATCCCCTGAGTATGTGATATCGAAACAGGGGGCAGTCTACTCATCCCCTAACTCTGTGATATAGAGACAGTGTGCGGTCTACTCAACCCCTGAGTCTATTATGCAGAGACAGGGGGCGGTCTACTCATCCCCTGAATCAATAAGACAAGACAGGGGGCGGTCTAATCATCCCCCGAGTGTGTGATACAGAGACAGGGGGCGGTCTACTCATCCCCTGAGTCTGTGATACAGAGACAGGGGGCGGTCTACTCATCCCCCGAGTGTGTGATACAGAGAAAGGGGGCAGTCTACTCATTCCCTGAGTCTGTGATACAGAGACAAGGGGCAGTTTACTCATCCCCTGGTCTGTGATACAGAGGAAGGGGGCGGTCTACTCATCCCCTGAGTCTTTGATGCAGCGACAGGGGCCGGTCTACTCATCCAAAGAGTCTGTGATACAGAGACAGGAGGCGGTCTACTCATCCCCTGAGTCTGAGATACAGAGACAAGGGGCAGTTTACTCATCCCATGGGTCTGTGATACAGAGGAATGGGGCGGTCTACTCATCCCCTGAGTCTGTGATACAGAGACAGGGGGGGGTCTACTCTTCCCCTGAGACTGTGATACAGAGACAGGGGGCCATCTACTCATCCCCTGAATCAATGATACAGAGACAGGGGGCCGTCTACTCATCCCGTGAGAGTGTGATACAGAGACAGGGGGCGCTCGAACCATCCCCCGAGTGTGCGAGACGGGGACAGGGGGCGGACTACTCATCCCCTCAGTCTGTGATATAGAGACAGTGTGCAGTCTACTCAACCCCTGAGTCTATTATACAGAGACAGGGGGCGGTCTACTCATTCCCTGAGTCTGTGATACAGAGACAAGGGGGCGGTCTACTCATTCCCTGAGTCTGTGATACAGAGACAAGGGGCAGTTTACTCATCGCCTGAGTCTGTGATATAGAGACAGTGTGCAGTCTACTCAACCCCTGAGTCTATGACACAGCGAGAGGGGGCGGTCTACTCATCCCCTGAATCAATGATACAAGACAGGGGGCGGTCTACTCATCCCCTGAATCAATGATACAAGACAGGGGGCGGTCTACTCATCCCCTGAGTCTGTGATACAAAGACAGGGGACGGTCTACTCATCCCCTGAGTCTGTGATACAGAGACAGGAGGCAGTCTACTCATCCCCTGAGTCTGTGATGCAGAGACTGTGGACGGTCTACTCATCCCCTGAGTCTGTGATGCAGAGACAGGAGGCAGTCTACTCATCCCCTGAGTCTGTGATACAAAGACAGGGGGCGGTCTACTCATCCCCTGAGTCTGAGATACAGAGACAGGGGGCGGTCTACTCTTCCCCTGTGTCTGAGATACAGAGACAAGGGGCGGTCTACTCATCCCCTGAGTCTGAGATACAGAGACAGGGGGCGGTCGACTCTTCCCCTGAGTCTGAGATACAGAGACAGGGGGCGGTCTACTCATCCCTTGTGGCTGTGACACAAAGACAGGGGGGGGTCTATTCATCCCCTGAGTCTTTGATGCAGAGACAGGGGGCCGTCTACCCATTCCCTAAATTTGTGATACAGAGACAGGGGGCATTCTACTTAGCCCCAAAGTCCCTGAAATACAGACAGGGGCCATTCTACTCATTACCCGGGTCTCTGAGACAGAGACTGGGGGAGATCTATTCAATCCTGAGTGTGTGATTCAGAGAAAGGGGGCGTTGTACTCATCCCGTGAGTCTGAGATACAGAGACAAGGGGCAGTTTACTGATCCCCTGGGTCTGTGATACAGAGGAAGGGGGCGGTCTACTCATCCCCTGAGTCTGTGATACAGAGACAGGAGGCGGTCTACTCATTACCTGAGTATCTGATATAGAGACAGGGGGCGGTGTACACATCCCCTGAGTCTGAAATACAGAGACAGGTGGCGGTCTAATCATCCCGCGAGTGTGCGATACAGAGACAGGGGGCGGTCTACACATCCCCTGAGTCTATGATACAGAGACAGGGGGTGGTCTACTCTTCCCCTGAGTGTGAGAAGCAGAGACAGGGGGCGGTCTACTCATCCCTTGTGGCTGTGATACAGAGACAGGGGGCGGTCTACTCATCCACTGAGTTTGTGATACAGAGACAGGGGGCGGTCTTCTCATCCACTGAGTCTGTGATACAGAGACAGGGGACGGTCTACTCATCCACTGACTCTGTGATACAGAGACAGGGGGCGGTCTACTCATTCCCTGAGTCTGTGATACAGAGACAAGTGGCAGTTTACCCATCGCCTGAGTCTGTGACACAGAGACAGGGGGCGGTCTACTCATCCCCTAAATCAATGATGCAGAGGCAGGGGGCGGTCGACTCATCCCCCGAGTCTGTGAAACAGAGAAAGGGTGCGGTCTACGCATCCCCCGGGTCTTTGATACAGAGAAAGGGGTCTGTCTAATCATCCCCTGAGTCGTGATACAGAGACAGGAGGCGGTCAACTCATCCCCTGAGTCTGTGATACAGAGACAGGGGGCGTTCTACTCATCCACTGAGTGTGTGATACAAAGACAGGGGGCGGTCTACTCATCTCCTGAGTCTGAGATATAGAGACAAGTGGCAGTTAACTCATCCCCTGAGTGTGTGATACAGAGACAGGGGACGGTCTACTCATCCCCTGAGTCTGTGATACAGAGACAGGAGGCGGTCGACTCTTCCCCTGAGTCTGAGATACTGAGACAGGGGGCGGTCTACTCATCCCTTGTGGCTGTGATACAGAGACAGGGGGCTGTCTAATCATCCCCTGAGTCTGTGATACAAAGAAAGGGGGCGGTCTACTCTTCCCCTGAGTCGATGATACAGACACAGGGGGGGGTCTACTCTTCCCCTGAGACTGTGATACAGAGACAGGGGGCCATCTACTCATCCCCTGAATCAATGATACAGAGACAGGGGGCCGTCTACTCATCCCGTGAGAGTGTGATACAGAGACAGGGGGCGCTCGAACCATCCCCCGAGTGTGCGAGACGGGGACAGGGGGCGGACTACTCATCCCCTGAGTCTGTGATATAGAGACAGTGTGCAGTCTACTCAACCCCTGAGTCTATGACACAGCGAGAGGGGGCGGTCTACTCATCCCCTGAATCAATGATACAAGACAGGGGGCGGTCTACTCATCCCCTGAATCAATGATACAAGACAGGGGGCGGTCTACTCATCCCCTGAGTCTGTGATACAAAGACAGGGGACGGTCTACTCATCCCCTGAGTCTGTGATACAAAGACAGGGGGCGGTCTACTCATCCCCTGAGTCTGAGATACAGAGACAGGGGGCGGTCTACTCTTCCCCTGAGTCTGAGATACAGAGACAAGGGGCGGTCTACTCATCCCCTGAGTCTGAGATACAGAGACAGGGGGCGGCCGACTCTTCCCCTGAGTCTGAGATACAGAGACAGGGGGCGGTCTACTCATCCCTTGTGGCTGTGACACAAAGACAGAGGGGGGGTCTATTCATCCCCTGAGTCTTTGATGCAGAGACAGGGGGCCTTCTACCCATTCCCTAAATTTGTGATACAGAGACAGGGGGCATTCTACTTAGCCCCAAAGTCCCTGAAATACAGACAGGGGCCATTCTACTCATCACCCGGGTCTCTGAGACAGAGACTGGGGGAGATCTATTCAATCCTGAGTGTGTGATTCAGAGAAAGGGGGCGGTGTACTCATCCCGTGAGTCTGAGATACAGAGACAAGGGGCAGTTTACTGATCCCCTGAGTCTGTGATGCAGAGACAGGGGGCCGTCTACCCATTCCCTAAATTTGTGATACAGAGACAGGGGGCATTCTACTTAGCCCCAAAGTCCCTGAAATACAGACAGGGGCCATTCTACTCATCACCCGGGTCTCTGAGACAGAGACTCGGGGAGATCTATTCAATCCTGAGTGTGTGATTCAGAGAAAGGGGGCGGTGTACTCATCCCGTGAGTCTGAGATACAGAGACAAGGGGCAGTTTACTGATCCCCTGGGTCTGTGATACAGAGGAAGGGGGCGGTCTACTCATCCCCTGAGTCTGTGATACAGAGACAGGAGGCGGTCTACTCACTACCTGAGTATCTGATATAGAGACAGGGGGCGGTGTACACATCCCCTGAGTCTGAAATACAGAGACAGGTGGCGGTCGAATCATCCCGCGAGTGTGCGATTCGGAGACAGGGGGCGGTCTACTCATACCCTGAGTCTCTGATATAGAGACAGGGGGCGGTCTACACATCCCCTGAGTCTATGATACAGAGACAGGGGGTGGTCTACTCTTCCCCTGAGTGTGAGAAGCAGAGACAGGGGGCGGTCTACTCATCCCTTGTGGCTGTGATACAGAGACAGGGGGCGGTCTACTCATCCATTGAGTTTGTGATTCAGAGACAGGGGGCGGTCTACTCATCCCCTGAGTCTTTGATACAGCGACAGGTGGCGGTCTTCTCATCCACTGAGTCTGTGATACAGAGACAGGGGACGGTCTACTCATCCACTGACTCTGTGATACAGAGACAGGGGGCGGTCTACTCATTCCCTGAGTCTGTGATACAGAGACAAGTGGCAGTTTACCCATCGCCTGAGTCTGTGACACAGAGACAGGGGGCGGTCTACTCATCCCCTAAATCAATGATGCAGAGGCAGGGGGCGGTCGACTCATCCCCCGAGTCTGTGAAACAGAGAAAGGGTGCTGTCTACGCATCCCCCGGGTCTTTGATACAGAGAAAGGGGGCTGTCTAATCATCCCCTGAGTCGTGATACAGAGACAGCAGGCGGTCAACTCATCCCCTGAGTCTGTGAGACAGAGACAGGGGGCGTTCTACTCATCCACTGAGTGTGTGATACAAAGACAGGAGGCGGTCTACTCATCCCCTGAGTCTGTGATACAAAGACAGGGGCGGTCTACTCTTCCCCTGAGTCTGTGATACAAAGACTTGGGTTGGTCTACTCATCCCCTGAGTCTGTGATACCGAGACAGGGGGCGTTCTTCTCATCCACTGAGTCTGTGATACAGAGACAGGGGGCGTACTACTCATCCCCTGAGTCTGTGAGACAGAGACAGGAGGCGGTCTACTCATCCCCTGAGTCTGTGATACAGAGACAGGGGGCGGTCTACTCTTCCCCTGAGTCGATGATACAGAGACAGGGGGCGGTCGACTCTTCCCCTGAGTCTGAGATACTGAGACAGGGGGCGTTCTACTCATCCCTTGTGGCTGTGATACAGAGACAGGGGGCTGTCTAATCATCCCCTGAGTCTGTGATACAAAGACAGGGGGCGGTCTACTCTTCCCCTGAGTCGATGATACAGAGACAGGGGGCGGTCGACTCTTCCCCTGAGTCTGAGATACTGAGACAGGGGGCGGTCTACTCATCCCTTGTGGCTGTGATACAGAGACAGGGGGCTGTCTAATCATCCCCTGAGTCTGTGATACAGAGACAGGGGCCGGTCTACTCATCTACTGAGTCTGTGATGCAGAGACAGGGGGCGGTCTACTCATCCCCTGAGTCTTTGATACAGCGACAGGGGGCCATCTACTCATCCCCTGAATCAATGATACAGAGACAGGGGGCCGTCTACTCATCCCGTGAGAGTGTGAGACAGAGACAGGGGGCGCTCGAACCATCCCCCGAGTGTGCGAGACGGGGACAGGAGGCGGTCAACTCATCCCCTGAGTCTGTGATACAGATATAGGGGGCGGTTAACTCAATCGCTGAGAGTGAGATACAGAGACAGGGGGCGGTCTACTCATCCCCTGAGTCTGTGATACAGAGACAGGGGGCGGTCTACTCATCCCCTGAGTGTGTGATACAGAGACAGGGGGCGGTCTACTCATCCCCTGAGTCTTTGATACAGAGACAGGGGGCAGTCTGCTCATCCCCTCAGTATGTGATGCAGAGACAGGGACGGTCTACTCATCCCCTGATTCTGTGATACAGAGACAGGGGGCAGACTTCTCATCCACTGAGTCTGTGATACAGAGACAGGGGGCGGTCTACTCATCCCCTGAGTCTGTGATACAGAGACAGGGGGCAGTCTGCTCATCGTCTGAGTCTGTGACACAGAGACAGGGACGGTCTACTCATCCACTGAGTGTGTGATACAGAGACAGGGGGCGGTCTACTTGTCCGCTAAATTTGTGTGACAAAGACAGGGGGCGGTCTACTTATCCCCTCAGTATGTGATACAGAGACAGGAGGCGGTCTACTCATCCCCTGACTCTGTGAGACAGAGACAGGGGGCGGTCATCTCATCCACTGAGTCTGTGACACAGAGACAGGTGAAGGTCTACTCATCCACTGACTCTGTGATACAGAGACAGGGGGCGGTCTACTCATCCCCTGAGTCTGTGATGCAGAGACATGGGGCGGTCTACTCATCCCCTGAGTCTGTGATGCAGACAAACGGGGCGGTCTACTCCTCCCCTGAGTCTGTGATACAGAGACAGGGGGCGCTCTACTCATCCCCTGAGTTTGTGACACAGAGACCGGGGGCGGTCTACTCATCCCCTGAGTCTGTGACACTGAGACTGGGGGCTGTCTACTCATCCGCTGAATCAATGATACAGAAACAGGGGGCGGTCTCCTCATCCCCCGAGTGTGTGAGACAGAGACAGGGGGCGCTCTACTCATCCCCGGGCTCTGTGATACAGGGACATGGGGCGGTCTACTCATCCCCTGAGTCTGTGATGCAGACAAACGGGGCGGTCTACTCATCTCCTGAGTCTGTGATACAGAGACATGGGGCGGTCTACTCATCCCCTGAGTCTGTGATGCAGACAAACGGGGCGGTCTACTCCTCCCCTGAGTCTGTGATACAGAGACAGGGGGCGGTCTACTCATCCCCGAGTGTGTGATACAGAGACAGGGGGCGCTCTACTCATCCCCTGAGTTTGTGACACAGAGACCGGGGGCGGTCTACTCATCCCCTGAGTCTGTGACACTGAGACTGGGGGCGGTCTACTCATCCGCTGAATCAATGATACAGAAACAGGGGGCGGTCTCCTCATCCCCCGAGTGTGTGAGACAGAGACAGGGGGCGCTCTACTCATCCCCGGGCTCTGTGATACAGGGACATGGGGCGGTCTACTCATCCCCTGAGTCTGTGATGCAGACAAACGGGGCGGTCTACTCATCTCCTGAGTCTGTTATACAGAGACAGGCGGCGGTCTACTCATCCCCTAAATCTCTGACACAGAGAGAGGGGGCAGTCTACTCATCCCCTGAGTCTATGGTACAGAGACATGGGGCGGTCTACTAATCCCCTGAGTCTGTGACACAGTGACAGGGGGCGTTCTACTCATCCCCTGAATCAATGATACAGAAACAGGGGGCGGTCTACTCATCCCCTGAGTCTCAGATACTGAGACAGAGGACGGTCTACTCATCCCCTGAATCTGAGATACACAGACAAGGGGCAGTTTGCTCATCGCCTGGGTCTGTGATACAGAGACAGGCAGTGGTCTACTCATCCCCTGAAACTGAGATAAAGAGACAAGGGGCAGTTTGCTCATCCCCTTGGTCAGTGATAAAGAGACAGGGGGTGGTCTACTCATCCCCTGAGTCTTTGACACAGAGACAGGGGGCGGTCTACTCATCCCCCGAGTGTGTGATACAGAGGCAGGGGGCGGTCGACTCATCCCCTGAGTCTGTGATACAGAGACAAGGGGCGGTCTACTCATCCCCTGAGTCTTTGATACAGAGACATGGGGCGGTCTACTCATCCCCTGAGTCTGTGATACAGAGACAGGGGGCGGTCTACTCATCCCCTGAGTCTGTGACACAGAGACAGGGGGAGTTCTACTCATCCCCAGAATCAATGATACAGAAACAGGAGGCGGTCTACTCATCCCCTGAGTCTCTGATGCAGAAACAGGGGGCGGTCTACTCATCCACTGACTCTGAGATGCAGAGACAGGGGGCGGTCTACTCATCCCCTGAGTGTGTGATACAGAGACAGGGGGCGGTCTACTCATCCCCTGAGTCTTTGATACAGAGACAGGGGGCAGTCTGCTCATCCCCTCAGTATGTGATGCAGAGACAGGGACGGTCTACTCATCCCCTGATTCTGTGATACAGAGACAGGGGGCGGTCGACTCATCCACTGACTCTGTGATACAGAGACAGGGGGCGGTCTACTCATCCCCTGAGTCTTTGACACAGAGACAGGGGCCGGTCTTCTCATCCACTGAGTCTGTGATACAGAGATAGGGGGCGGTCTACTCATCCACTGAGTCTGTAATGCAGAGACAGGGGGCGGTCTACTCATCCCATGAGACTGTGATACAGAGGCAGGAGGCGGTCAACTCATCCCCTAAATCTGTGATACAAAGACAGGGGTCGGTCTACTCTTCCCCTGAGTCGATGATACAGAGACAGGGGGCGTTCGACTCATCCCCTGAGTCTGTGATACAGAGATAGGGGGCGGTCTACTCATCCACTGAGTCTGTAATGCAGAGACAGGGGGCGGTCTACTCATCCCATGAGACTGTGATACAGAGGCAGGAGGCGGTCAACTCATCCCCTAAATCTGTGATACAAAGACAGGGGTCGGTCTACTCTTCCCCTGAGTCGATGATACAGAGACAGGGGGCGTTCGACTCTTCCCCTGAGCCTGTGATACAGAGACAGGGGCGGTCTACTCATCCCCTGAGTCCGTGATACAGAGGACGGGGACGGTCTACTCATCCCCCGAGTGTGTGATAAAGAGACAGGGAGCGGTCTACTCATTCCCTGAGTCTGTGATACAGAGAAAGGGGGCAGACTACTCATCCCCTGATTCTGAGATACAGAGACAGGGGGCGGTCTACTCATCCCCTGGGTCTGTGATACAGAGAGAGGGGGCGGTCTACTCATCCCCTGAGTCTGTGATGCAGAAGAAGGGGACGGTCTACTCATCCCCTGAGTGTGTGATAAAGAGACAGGGGGCGGTCTACTCATTCCCTGAGTCTGTGATACAGAGACAGGGGGCGGTCTACGCATCCCCTGAGTCTTTGATACAGAGACAGGGGGCGGTCTTCTCATCCACTGAGTCTGTGATACAGAAACAGGGGACGGTCTACTCATCCACTGACTCTGTGATACAGAGACAGGGGGCGGTCTACTCATCCCCTGAGTCTGTTAGACAGAGACAGGGGGCGGTCTACTCATTCCCTGAGTCTGTGATACAGAGACAGGGGGCGGTCTACTCATCCCCTGAGTCTTTGATACAGAGACAGGGGGCGGTCTACTCATCCCCTGAGTCTTTGATACAGAGACAGGGGGCGGTCTTCTCATCCACTGAGTCTGTGATCCAGAGACAGGTGACGGTCTACTCATCCACTGACTCTGTGATACAGAGACAGGGGGCAGTCTGCTCATCGCCTGAGTCTGTGACACAGAGACAGGGGGCGGTCTACTCATCCCCTGAATCAATGATCCAGAGACAGGGGGCGGTCGACTCATCCACTGAATCAATGATACAGAGACAGGGGGCGGTCTACTCATCCCCTGAGTCTGTTAGACAGAGACAGGGGGCGGTCTACTCATTCCCTGAGTCTGTGATACAGAGACAGGGGGCGGTCTACTCATCCCCTGAGTCTTTGATACAGAGACAGGGGGCGGTCTTCTCATCCACTGAGTCTGTGATCCAGAGACAGGTGACGGTCTACTCATCCACTGACTCTGTGATACAGAGACAGGGGGCAGTCTGCTCATCGCCTGAGTCTGTGACACAGAGACAGGGGGCGGTCTACTCATCCACTGAATCAATGATACAGAGACAGGGGGCGGTCTACTCATCCCCCGAGTCTGTCATACAGAGACAGGGGGCGGTCTACTCATCCCCCGAGTGTGTGATACAGAGACAGGGGGCGCTCTCCTCATTCCCTGAGCCTGTGATACAGAGACAGGGGGCGGTCTACTCATCCCCTGAGTCTGAGATACAGAGACAAGGGGCAGTTTACTCATCCCCTGGGTCTGTGATAGAGAGGAAGGGGGCGGTCTACTCATCCTTTGAGTCTGAGATACAGAGACAGGGGGCGGTCTACTCATCCCCTGAGTCTTTGATACAGAGACAGGGGCCGGTCTACCCATCCACTGAGTCTGTGATGCCTAGACAGGGGGCGGTCTACTCATCCACTGAGTGTGTGATACAAAGACAGGGGGCGGTCTAGTCATCCCCTGACTCTGAGATACAGAGACAGGGGGCGGACTACTCATCCACTGAGTCTGTGATACAGAGACAGGGGGCGGTCCTCTCATCCACTGAGTCTGTGATACAGAGACAGGTGACGGTCTACACATTCCCGGAATCAATGATACAGAGTCAGGGGGCGGTCTACTCATCCCTCGGGTCTGTGATACATAGACAGGGGGCGGTCTACTCATCCCCCGAGTGTGTGATACAGAGACAGGGGGCGCTCTCCTCATTCCCTGAGCCTGTGATACAGAGACAGGCGGCAGTTTACTCATCCCCTGTGTCTGTGATAGAGAGTAAGGGGGCGGTCTACTCATCCCCTGAGTCTGTGATACAGAGACAAGGGGCAGTTTACTCATCCCCTCAGTTTGTGATACAGAGACAGGGGGCGCTCTCCTCATTCCCTGAGCCTGTGATACAGAGACAGGCGGCAGTTTACTCATCCCCTGGGTCTGTGATAGAGAGTAAGGGGGCGGTCTACTCATCCCCTGAGTCTGAGATACAGAGACAAGGGGCAGTTTACTCATCCCCTGGGTCTGTGATAGAGAGGAAGGGACGGTCTACTCATCCCTTGAGTCTGTGATACAGAGACAGGGGGCGGTCTACTCATCCCCTCAGTTTGTGATGCAGAGACAGGGGGCGGTCTACTCATCCCCTGAATCTCTGATACAGAGACAGGGGGCAGTCTGCTCATCCACTGAGTTTGTGATACAAAGACAGGGGACGGTCTACTCATCCACTGAGTCTGTGATACAGAGACAGGGGGCGGTCTACTTGTCCCCTAAATTTGTGATACAGAGACAGGGGGCAGTCTACTTATCCCCTCAGTTTGTGATACAGAGACAGGGGGTGGTCTACTCATCCCCTGAGTCTTTGATACAGAGACAGGGGCCGGTCTACCCATCCACTGAGTCTGTGATGCCGAGACAGGGGGCGCTCTACTCATCCACTGAGTGTGTGATACAAAGACAGGGGGCGGTCTAGTCATCCCCTGACTCTGAGATACAGAGACAGGGGGCGGACTACTCATCCCCTGAGTCTTTGACACAGAGACAGGGGGCGGTCCTCTCATCCACTGAGTCTGTGATACAGAGACAGGTGACGGTCTACTCATCCACTGACTCTGTGTTACAGAGACAGGGGGCGGTCTACACATTCCCGGAATCAATGATACAGAGACAGGGGGCGGTCTACTCATTCCCGGAATCAATGATGCAGAGTCAGGGGGCGGTCTGCTCATCCCCGGAGTCTGTGATACAGAGACAGGGGGCGGTCCACTTATCCCCTCAGTTTGTGATACAGAGACAGGGGGTGGTCTACTCATCCCCTGAGTCTGTGATACAGAGACAGGGGGCGGTCTACTCATCCCCTCAGTATGCGATACAGAGACAGGGGGCGGTCTCCTCATCCCCTGAGTCTGTGATACAGAGACAGGGGGCAGTCGGCTCATCCCCTCAGTATGTGATACAGAGACAGGGGGCGGTCTACTTATCCCCTGAGTCTGTGATACAGAGACAGGGGGCGGTCTTCTCATCCACTGAGTCTGTGATACAGAGACAGGTGACGGTCTACTCATCCACTGACTCTGTGATCCAGAGACAGGGGGCGTTCTACTCATCCCCCGAGTCTGTGATACAGAGACAGGTGGCAGTCTACTCATCGCCGAGTGTGTGAAGCAGAGAAAGGGGGCAGTCTACTCATCCCCTGAGTCTGAGATACAGAGACAGGGGGCGGTCTACTCATCCCCTGGGTCTGTGACACAGGGACAGGGGGCGGTCTACTTAACCCCTCAGTTTGTGATACAGAGACAGGGGGCGGTCTACTCATTCCATGAATCAATAATACAGAAACAGGGGGCGTGTACTCATCCCCGAGTGTGTGATACAGCGACACGGGGCGGACTACTCAATATCCGAGTGTCCCCTCAGTCTGTGATACAGAGACAGGGGGCGGTCTACTCATCCCCCGAGTGTTTGATACAGAGACAGGCAGTGGTCTACTCATACCCTGAAACTGAGATACAGAGACAAGGGGCAGTTTGCTCATCCCCTGGGTCTGTGATACAGAGTCAGGGGGCGGTCTACTCATCCCCTGAGTCTGTGACATAGAGAAAGGGGACGGTCTACTCATCCCCTGAATCAATGAGACAGAAACAGGGGGCGGTGTACTCATCCCCTGAGTCTGTGATACAGGGTCAGGGGGCGGTCTACTCATCCCCTGAGTCTGTGACATAGAGAAAGGGGACGGTCTACTCATCCCCTGAATCAATGAGACAGAAACAGGGGGCGGTGTACTCATCCCCTGAGTCTGTGATACAGGGTCAGGGGGCGGTCTACTCATCCCCTGAGTCTGTGACATAGAGAAAGGGGACGGTCTACTCATCCCCTGAATCAATGAGACAGAAACAGGGGGCGGTCTACTCATCCCCTGAGTCTGGATTACAGAGACAGGGGGCGGTTTACTCATCCCCGAGTGTGTGATACAGAGACAGGGTGCGCTCTACTCATCCCCTGAGTCTGTGATACAGAGACAGGGGGCGGTCTACTCATCCCCCGAGTCTGTGATACAGAGACAGGGTGCGCTCTACTCATCCCCTGAGTCTGTGATACAGAGACAGGGGGCAGTCTACTCATCCCCCGAGTCTGTTATACAGAGACAGGGGGCGGTCTACCCATCCGCTGAATCAATGATACAGAAACAGGGGGTAGATTAGATTAGATTAGAGATACAGCACTGAAACAGGCCCTTCGGCCCACCGAGTCTGTGCCGAACATCAACCACCCACTTATACTAATCCTACACTAATCCAATATTCCTACCAAACATCCCCACCTGTCCCTATATTTCCCTACCACCTACCTATACTAGTGACAATTTATAATGGCCAATTTACCTATCAACCTGCAAGTCTTTTTTGGCTTGTGGGAGGAAACCGGAGCACCCGGAGAAAACCCACGCAGACACAGGGAGAACTTGCAAACTCCACACAGACAGTACCCGGAATCGAACCCGGGTCCCTGGAGCTGTGAGGCTGCGGTGCTAACCACTGCGCCACTGTGCCGCCCTACTCATCCCCTGTGTACTCATCCCCTGAGTCTGTGATACAGAGAAAGTGGGCTGTCTAATCATCCCCTGAGTCTGTGATCCAGAGAAAGGGGGCAGTCTACTCATCCCCTGAGTCTATGATACAGAGACAGGAGGCGATCTACTCATCCCCTGAGTCTGTGATACAGAGACAGGAGGCAGTCTGCTCATCCACTGAGTGTGTGATACAAAGACAGGGGGCGGTCTACTCATCCCCGAGTCTGTGATACAGAGAAAGGGGGCTGTCTAATCCTCCCTTGAATCTGTGATAAAAAGACAGGGGGTGGTCTACTCATCCCCTGTGGCTGTGATACAGAGACAGGGGGCAGTCTACTCATCCCCTGAGTTTGTGATACAGAGACAGGGGGTGGTCTACTCATCCCCTAAATTTGTGATACAGAGTCAGGGGGTGGTCTAACCATCCCCCGAGTGTGCGATACAGAGACAGGGGGCAGTCTACTTATCCCCTCAGTTTGTGATACAGAGACAGGGGACGGTCTACTCATCCCCTAAGTTTGTGATACAGAGACAGGGGGCGGTCTACTTATCCCCTCAATTTGTGATACAGAGACAGGGGGCGGTCTACTTATCCCCTCAGTTTGTGATACAGAGACAGTGGGCGGTCTACTCATCCCCTCAGTATGTGATACAGAGACAGGGGGCGGTCTACTCATCCACTGAGTGTGTGATACAAAGACAGGGGGCGGTCTACTCATCCCCCGAGTGTGTGATACAGAGACAGGGGGCGGTCTACTTATCCCCTCAGTTTTGATACAAAGACAGGGGGCGGTCTACTCATCGCCTGAATCAATGATACAGAGACAGGGGCCGGTCTACTCATCCACTGAGTCTTAGATACAGAGACAGGGGGCAGTCTACTCATCCCCGAGTGTGTGATACAGAGACAGGGGGCGGTCTACTCATCCCCTGAGTCTGTGACAGAGAGACAGGGGGCGGTCTACTCATCCCCTGAGTCTGTGACAGAGAGACAGGGGGCGGTCTACCCATCCCCTGAATCAATGATACAGAAACAGGGGGCGGTCTACTCATCTCCTGAGTCTGTGATACAGAGACAAGGGGCTGTTTGCTCATCACCTGGGTCAGTGATAAAGAGACAGGGCGCGGTCTACTCATCCCCTGAGTCTGTGACAGAGAGACAGGGGGCGGTCTACCCATCCCCTGAATCAATGATACAGAAACAGGGGGCCGTCTACTCATCCCATGAGTCTGTGATACAGAGACAGGGGGCGGTCTACTCATCCCCTGAGTCTGTGACACAGAGACAGGCAGTGGTCTACTCATCTCCTGAGTCTGTGATACAGAGACAGGGGGCGGTCTACTCATCCCATGAGTCTGTTATACAGAGACAGGCGGCGGTCTACTCATCCCCTAAATCTCTGACACAGAGACAGGCGGCGGTCTGCTCATCCCCTGAGTCTGAGATACGGAGACAGGGGGCGGTCTACTCATCCCCTGAGTTTGTGATACAGAGACAGGCAGCCGTCTGCTCATTCCATAAATTTGCGATACAGAGACAGGGGACGGTCTACTCATCCCCTAAATTTGTGATACAGAGACAGGGGACGGTCCACTCATCCCCTGAGTCTGTGACACAGAGACATGGGGCGTTCTTCTCATCCCCTGAATCAATGATACAGAAACAGGGGGCGGTGCACTCATCCCCTGAGTCTGTGATACAGAGACAGAGGACGGTCTACTCATCCCCTGAATCTGAGATACAGAGACAGGGGCCGGTCTACCCATCCACTGAGTCTGTGATGCCGAGACAGGGGGCGCTCTACTCATCCACTGAGTGTGTGATACAAAGACAGGGGGCGGTCTAGTCATCCCCTGACTCTGAGATACAGAGACAGGGGGCGGACTACTCATCCCCTGAGTCTTTGACACAGAGACAGGGGGCGGTCCTCTCATCCACTGAGTCTGTGATACAGAGACAGGTGACGGTCTACTCATCCACTGACTCTGTGTTACAGAGACAGGGGGCGGTCTACACATTCCCGGAATCAATGATACAGAGACAGGGGGCGGTCTACTCATTCCCGGAATCAATGATGCAGAGTCAGGGGGCGGTCTGCTCATCCCCGGAGTCTGTGATACAGAGACAGGGGGCGGTCCACTTATCCCCTCAGTTTGTGATACAGAGACAGGGGGTGGTCTACTCATCCCCTGAGTCTGTGATACAGAGACAGGGGGCGGTCTACTCATCCCCTCAGTATGCGATACAGAGACAGGGGGCGGTCTCCTCATCCCCTGAGTCTGTGATACAGAGACAGGGGGCAGTCGGCTCATCCCCTCAGTATGTGATACAGAGACAGGGGGCGGTCTACTTATCCCCTGAGTCTGTGATACAGAGACAGGGGGCGGTCTTCTCATCCACTGAGTCTGTGATACAGAGACAGGTGACGGTCTACTCATCCACTGACTCTGTGATCCAGAGACAGGGGGCGTTCTACTCATCCCCCGAGTCTGTGATACAGAGACAGGTGGCAGTCTACTCATCGCCGAGTGTGTGAAGCAGAGAAAGGGGGCAGTCTACTCATCCCCTGAGTCTGAGATACAGAGACAGGGGGCGGTCTACTCATCCCCTGGGTCTGTGACACAGGGACAGGGGGCGGTCTACTTAACCCCTCAGTTTGTGATACAGAGACAGGGGGCGGTCTACTCATTCCATGAATCAATAATACAGAAACAGGGGGCGTGTACTCATCCCCGAGTGTGTGATACAGCGACACGGGGCGGACTACTCAATATCCGAGTGTCCCCTCAGTCTGTGATACAGAGACAGGGGGCGGTCTACTCATCCCCCGAGTGTTTGATACAGAGACAGGCAGTGGTCTACTCATACCCTGAAACTGAGATACAGAGACAAGGGGCAGTTTGCTCATCCCCTGGGTCTGTGATACAGAGTCAGGGGGCGGTCTACTCATCCCCTGAGTCTGTGACATAGAGAAAGGGGACGGTCTACTCATCCCCTGAATCAATGAGACAGAAACAGGGGGCGGTGTACTCATCCCCTGAGTCTGTGATACAGGGTCAGGGGGCGGTCTACTCATCCCCTGAGTCTGTGACATAGAGAAAGGGGACGGTCTACTCATCCCCTGAATCAATGAGACAGAAACAGGGGGCGGTGTACTCATCCCCTGAGTCTGTGATACAGGGTCAGGGGGCGGTCTACTCATCCCCTGAGTCTGTGACATAGAGAAAGGGGACGGTCTACTCATCCCCTGAATCAATGAGACAGAAACAGGGGGCGGTCTACTCATCCCCTGAGTCTGGATTACAGAGACAGGGGGCGGTTTACTCATCCCCGAGTGTGTGATACAGAGACAGGGTGCGCTCTACTCATCCCCTGAGTCTGTGATACAGAGACAGGGGGCGGTCTACTCATCCCCCGAGTCTGTGATACAGAGACAGGGTGCGCTCTACTCATCCCCTGAGTCTGTGATACAGAGACAGGGGGCAGTCTACTCATCCCCCGAGTCTGTTATACAGAGACAGGGGGCGGTCTACCCATCCGCTGAATCAATGATACAGAAACAGGGGGTAGATTAGATTAGATTAGAGATACAGCACTGAAACAGGCCCTTCGGCCCACCGAGTCTGTGCCGAACATCAACCACCCACTTATACTAATCCTACACTAATCCAATATTCCTACCAAACATCCCCACCTGTCCCTATATTTCCCTACCACCTACCTATACTAGTGACAATTTATAATGGCCAATTTACCTATCAACCTGCAAGTCTTTTTTGGCTTGTGGGAGGAAACCGGAGCACCCGGAGAAAACCCACGCAGACACAGGGAGAACTTGCAAACTCCACACAGACAGTACCCGGAATCGAACCCGGGTCCCTGGAGCTGTGAGGCTGCGGTGCTAACCACTGCGCCACTGTGCCGCCCTACTCATCCCCTGTGTACTCATCCCCTGAGTCTGTGATACAGAGAAAGTGGGCTGTCTAATCATCCCCTGAGTCTGTGATCCAGAGAAAGGGGGCAGTCTACTCATCCCCTGAGTCTATGATACAGAGACAGGAGGCGATCTACTCATCCCCTGAGTCTGTGATACAGAGACAGGAGGCAGTCTGCTCATCCACTGAGTGTGTGATACAAAGACAGGGGGCGGTCTACTCATCCCCGAGTCTGTGATACAGAGAAAGGGGGCTGTCTAATCCTCCCTTGAATCTGTGATAAAAAGACAGGGGGTGGTCTACTCATCCCCTGTGGCTGTGATACAGAGACAGGGGGCAGTCTACTCATCCCCTGAGTTTGTGATACAGAGACAGGGGATGGTCTACTCATCCCCTAAATTTGTGATACAGAGTCAGGGGGTGGTCTAACCATCCCCCGAGTGTGCGATACAGAGACAGGGGGCAGTCTACTTATCCCCTCAGTTTGTGATACAGAGACAGGGGACGGTCTACTCATCCCCTAAGTTTGTGATACAGAGACAGGGGGCGGTCTACTTATCCCCTCAGTTTGTGATACAGAGACAGGGGGCGGTCTACTTATCCCCTCAGTTTGTGATACAGAGACAGTGGGCGGTCTACTCATCCCCTCAGTATGTGATACAGAGACAGGGGGCGGTCTACTCATCCACTGAGTGTGTGATACAAAGACAGGGGGCGGTCTACTCATCCCCCGAGTGTGTGATACAGAGACAGGGGGCGGTCTACTTATCCCCTCAGTTTTGATACAAAGACAGGGGGCGGTCTACTCATCGCCTGAATCAATGATACAGAGACAGGGGCCGGTCTACTCATCCACTGAGTCTTAGATACAGAGACAGGGGGCAGTCTACTCATCCCCGAGTGTGTGATACAGAGACAGGGGGCGGTCTACTCATCCCCTGAGTCTGTGACAGAGAGACAGGGGGCGGTCTACTCATCCCCTGAGTCTGTGACAGAGAGACAGGGGGCGGTCTACCCATCCCCTGAATCAATGATACAGAAACAGGGGGCGGTCTACTCATCTCCTGAGTCTGTGATACAGAGACAAGGGGCTGTTTGCTCATCACCTGGGTCAGTGATAAAGAGACAGGGCGCGGTCTACTCATCCCCTGAGTCTGTGACAGAGAGACAGGGGGCGGTCTACCCATCCCCTGAATCAATGATACAGAAACAGGGGGCCGTCTACTCATCCCATGAGTCTGTGATACAGAGACAGGGGGCGGTCTACTCATCCCCTGAGTCTGTGACACAGAGACAGGCAGTGGTCTACTCATCTCCTGAGTCTGTGATACAGAGACAGGGGGCGGTCTACTCATCCCATGAGTCTGTTATACAGAGACAGGCGGCGGTCTACTCATCCCCTAAATCTCTGACACAGAGACAGGCGGCGGTCTGCTCATCCCCTGAGTCTGAGATACGGAGACAGGGGGCGGTCTACTCATCCCCTGAGTTTGTGATACAGAGACAGGCAGCCGTCTGCTCATTCCATAAATTTGCGATACAGAGACAGGGGACGGTCTACTCATCCCCTAAATTTGTGATACAGAGACAGGGGACGGTCCACTCATCCCCTGAGTCTGTGACACAGAGACATGGGGCGTTCTTCTCATCCCCTGAATCAATGATACAGAAACAGGGGGCGGTGCACTCATCCCCTGAGTCTGTGATACAGAGACAGAGGACGGTCTACTCATCCCCTGAATCTGAGATACAGAGACAGGGGCCGGTCTACCCATCCACTGAGTCTGTGATGCCGAGACAGGGGGCGCTCTACTCATCCACTGAGTGTGTGATACAAAGACAGGGGGCGGTCTAGTCATCCCCTGACTCTGAGATACAGAGACAGGGGGCGGACTACTCATCCCCTGAGTCTTTGACACAGAGACAGGGGGCGGTCCTCTCATCCACTGAGTCTGTGATACAGAGACAGGTGACGGTCTACTCATCCACTGACTCTGTGTTACAGAGACAGGGGGCGGTCTACACATTCCCGGAATCAATGATACAGAGACAGGGGGCGGTCTACTCATTCCCGGAATCAATGATGCAGAGTCAGGGGGCGGTCTGCTCATCCCCGGAGTCTGTGATACAGAGACAGGGGGCGGTCCACTTATCCCCTCAGTTTGTGATACAGAGACAGGGGGTGGTCTACTCATCCCCTGAGTCTGTGATACAGAGACAGGGGGCGGTCTACTCATCCCCTCAGTATGCGATACAGAGACAGGGGGCGGTCTCCTCATCCCCTGAGTCTGTGATACAGAGACAGGGGGCAGTCGGCTCATCCCCTCAGTATGTGATACAGAGACAGGGGGCGGTCTACTTATCCCCTGAGTCTGTGATACAGAGACAGGGGGCGGTCTTCTCATCCACTGAGTCTGTGATACAGAGACAGGTGACGGTCTACTCATCCACTGACTCTGTGATCCAGAGACAGGGGGCGTTCTACTCATCCCCCGAGTCTGTGATACAGAGACAGGTGGCAGTCTACTCATCGCCGAGTGTGTGAAGCAGAGAAAGGGGGCAGTCTACTCATCCCCTGAGTCTGAGATACAGAGACAGGGGGCGGTCTACTCATCCCCTGGGTCTGTGACACAGGGACAGGGGGCGGTCTACTTAACCCCTCAGTTTGTGATACAGAGACAGGGGGCGGTCTACTCATTCCATGAATCAATAATACAGAAACAGGGGGCGTGTACTCATCCCCGAGTGTGTGATACAGCGACACGGGGCGGACTACTCAATATCCGAGTGTCCCCTCAGTCTGTGATACAGAGACAGGGGGCGGTCTACTCATCCCCCGAGTGTTTGATACAGAGACAGGCAGTGGTCTACTCATACCCTGAAACTGAGATACAGAGACAAGGGGCAGTTTGCTCATCCCCTGGGTCTGTGATACAGAGTCAGGGGGCGGTCTACTCATCCCCTGAGTCTGTGACATAGAGAAAGGGGACGGTCTACTCATCCCCTGAATCAATGAGACAGAAACAGGGGGCGGTGTACTCATCCCCTGAGTCTGTGATACAGGGTCAGGGGGCGGTCTACTCATCCCCTGAGTCTGTGACATAGAGAAAGGGGACGGTCTACTCATCCCCTGAATCAATGAGACAGAAACAGGGGGCGGTGTACTCATCCCCTGAGTCTGTGATACAGGGTCAGGGGGCGGTCTACTCATCCCCTGAGTCTGTGACATAGAGAAAGGGGACGGTCTACTCATCCCCTGAATCAATGAGACAGAAACAGGGGGCGGTCTACTCATCCCCTGAGTCTGGATTACAGAGACAGGGGGCGGTTTACTCATCCCCGAGTGTGTGATACAGAGACAGGGTGCGCTCTACTCATCCCCTGAGTCTGTGATACAGAGACAGGGGGCGGTCTACTCATCCCCCGAGTCTGTGATACAGAGACAGGGTGCGCTCTACTCATCCCCTGAGTCTGTGATACAGAGACAGGGGGCAGTCTACTCATCCCCCGAGTCTGTTATACAGAGACAGGGGGCGGTCTACCCATCCGCTGAATCAATGATACAGAAACAGGGGGTAGATTAGATTAGATTAGAGATACAGCACTGAAACAGGCCCTTCGGCCCACCGAGTCTGTGCCGAACATCAACCACCCACTTATACTAATCCTACACTAATCCAATATTCCTACCAAACATCCCCACCTGTCCCTATATTTCCCTACCACCTACCTATACTAGTGACAATTTATAATGGCCAATTTACCTATCAACCTGCAAGTCTTTTTTGGCTTGTGGGAGGAAACCGGAGCACCCGGAGAAAACCCACGCAGACACAGGGAGAACTTGCAAACTCCACACAGACAGTACCCGGAATCGAACCCGGGTCCCTGGAGCTGTGAGGCTGCGGTGCTAACCACTGCGCCACTGTGCCGCCCTACTCATCCCCTGTGTACTCATCCCCTGAGTCTGTGATACAGAGAAAGTGGGCTGTCTAATCATCCCCTGAGTCTGTGATCCAGAGAAAGGGGGCAGTCTACTCATCCCCTGAGTCTATGATACAGAGACAGGAGGCGATCTACTCATCCCCTGAGTCTGTGATACAGAGACAGGAGGCAGTCTGCTCATCCACTGAGTGTGTGATACAAAGACAGGGGGCGGTCTACTCATCCCCGAGTCTGTGATACAGAGAAAGGGGGCTGTCTAATCCTCCCTTGAATCTGTGATAAAAAGACAGGGGGTGGTCTACTCATCCCCTGTGGCTGTGATACAGAGACAGGGGGCAGTCTACTCATCCCCTGAGTTTGTGATACAGAGACAGGGGATGGTCTACTCATCCCCTAAATTTGTGATACAGAGTCAGGGGGTGGTCTAACCATCCCCCGAGTGTGCGATACAGAGACAGGGGGCAGTCTACTTATCCCCTCAGTTTGTGATACAGAGACAGGGGACGGTCTACTCATCCCCTAAGTTTGTGATACAGAGACAGGGGGCGGTCTACTTATCCCCTCAGTTTGTGATACAGAGACAGGGGGCGGTCTACTTATCCCCTCAGTTTGTGATACAGAGACAGTGGGCGGTCTACTCATCCCCTCAGTATGTGATACAGAGACAGGGGGCGGTCTACTCATCCACTGAGTGTGTGATACAAAGACAGGGGGCGGTCTACTCATCCCCCGAGTGTGTGATACAGAGACAGGGGGCGGTCTACTTATCCCCTCAGTTTTGATACAAAGACAGGGGGCGGTCTACTCATCGCCTGAATCAATGATACAGAGACAGGGGCCGGTCTACTCATCCACTGAGTCTTAGATACAGAGACAGGGGGCAGTCTACTCATCCCCGAGTGTGTGATACAGAGACAGGGGGCGGTCTACTCATCCCCTGAGTCTGTGACAGAGAGACAGGGGGCGGTCTACTCATCCCCTGAGTCTGTGACAGAGAGACAGGGGGCAGTCTACCCATCCCCTGAATCAATGATACAGAAACAGGGGGCGGTCTACTCATCTCCTGAGTCTGTGATACAGAGACAAGGGGCTGTTTGCTCATCACCTGGGTCAGTGATAAAGAGACAGGGCGCGGTCTACTCATCCCCTGAGTCTGTGACAGAGAGACAGGGGGCGGTCTACCCATCCCCTGAATCAATGATACAGAAACAGGGGGCCGTCTACTCATCCCATGAGTCTGTGATACAGAGACAGGGGGCGGTCTACTCATCCCCTGAGTCTGTGACACAGAGACAGGCAGTGGTCTACTCATCTCCTGAGTCTGTGATACAGAGACAGGGGGCGGTCTACTCATCCCATGAGTCTGTTATACAGAGACAGGCGGCGGTCTACTCATCCCCTAAATCTCTGACACAGAGACAGGCGGCGGTCTGCTCATCCCCTGAGTCTGAGATACGGAGACAGGGGGCGGTCTACTCATCCCCTGAGTTTGTGATACAGAGACAGGCAGCCGTCTGCTCATTCCATAAATTTGCGATACAGAGACAGGGGACGGTCTACTCATCCCCTAAATTTGTGATACAGAGACAGGGGACGGTCCACTCATCCCCTGAGTCTGTGACACAGAGACATGGGGCGTTCTTCTCATCCCCTGAATCAATGATACAGAAACAGGGGGCGGTGCACTCATCCCCTGAGTCTGTGATACAGAGACAGAGGACGGTCTACTCATCCCCTGAATCTGAGATACAGAGACAGGGGCCGGTCTACCCATCCACTGAGTCTGTGATGCCGAGACAGGGGGCGCTCTACTCATCCACTGAGTGTGTGATACAAAGACAGGGGGCGGTCTAGTCATCCCCTGACTCTGAGATACAGAGACAGGGGGCGGACTACTCATCCCCTGAGTCTTTGACACAGAGACAGGGGGCGGTCCTCTCATCCACTGAGTCTGTGATACAGAGACAGGTGACGGTCTACTCATCCACTGACTCTGTGTTACAGAGACAGGGGGCGGTCTACACATTCCCGGAATCAATGATACAGAGACAGGGGGCGGTCTACTCATTCCCGGAATCAATGATGCAGAGTCAGGGGGCGGTCTGCTCATCCCCGGAGTCTGTGATACAGAGACAGGGGGCGGTCCACTTATCCCCTCAGTTTGTGATACAGAGACAGGGGGTGGTCTACTCATCCCCTGAGTCTGTGATACAGAGACAGGGGGCGGTCTACTCATCCCCTCAGTATGCGATACAGAGACAGGGGGCGGTCTCCTCATCCCCTGAGTCTGTGATACAGAGACAGGGGGCAGTCGGCTCATCCCCTCAGTATGTGATACAGAGACAGGGGGCGGTCTACTTATCCCCTGAGTCTGTGATACAGAGACAGGGGGCGGTCTTCTCATCCACTGAGTCTGTGATACAGAGACAGGTGACGGTCTACTCATCCACTGACTCTGTGATCCAGAGACAGGGGGCGTTCTACTCATCCCCCGAGTCTGTGATACAGAGACAGGTGGCAGTCTACTCATCGCCGAGTGTGTGAAGCAGAGAAAGGGGGCAGTCTACTCATCCCCTGAGTCTGAGATACAGAGACAGGGGGCGGTCTACTCATCCCCTGGGTCTGTGACACAGGGACAGGGGGCGGTCTACTTAACCCCTCAGTTTGTGATACAGAGACAGGGGGCGGTCTACTCATTCCATGAATCAATAATACAGAAACAGGGGGCGTGTACTCATCCCCGAGTGTGTGATACAGCGACACGGGGCGGACTACTCAATATCCGAGTGTCCCCTCAGTCTGTGATACAGAGACAGGGGGCGGTCTAC
Source organism: Heterodontus francisci (assembly GCF_036365525.1). Lineage (NCBI taxonomy): Eukaryota > Metazoa > Chordata > Chondrichthyes > Heterodontiformes > Heterodontidae > Heterodontus > Heterodontus francisci. The sequence continues at coordinate 2,165,725 of NC_090395.1, forward strand.
TCATCCCCCGAGTGTTTGATACAGAGACAGGCAGTGGTCTACTCATACCCTGAAACTGAGATACAGAGACAAGGGGCAGTTTGCTCATCCCCTGGGTCTGTGATACAGAGTCAGGGGGCGGTCTACTCATCCCCTGAGTCTGTGACATAGAGAAAGGGGACGGTCTACTCATCCCCTGAATCAATGAGACAGAAACAGGGGGCGGTGTACTCATCCCCTGAGTCTGTGATACAGGGTCAGGGGGCGGTCTACTCATCCCCTGAGTCTGTGACATAGAGAAAGGGGACGGTCTACTCATCCCCTGAATCAATGAGACAGAAACAGGGGGCGGTGTACTCATCCCCTGAGTCTGTGATACAGGGTCAGGGGGCGGTCTACTCATCCCCTGAGTCTGTGACATAGAGAAAGGGGACGGTCTACTCATCCCCTGAATCAATGAGACAGAAACAGGGGGCGGTCTACTCATCCCCTGAGTCTGGATTACAGAGACAGGGGGCGGTTTACTCATCCCCGAGTGTGTGATACAGAGACAGGGTGCGCTCTACTCATCCCCTGAGTCTGTGATACAGAGACAGGGGGCGGTCTACTCATCCCCCGAGTCTGTGATACAGAGACAGGGTGCGCTCTACTCATCCCCTGAGTCTGTGATACAGAGACAGGGGGCAGTCTACTCATCCCCCGAGTCTGTTATACAGAGACAGGGGGCGGTCTACCCATCCGCTGAATCAATGATACAGAAACAGGGGGTAGATTAGATTAGATTAGAGATACAGCACTGAAACAGGCCCTTCGGCCCACCGAGTCTGTGCCGAACATCAACCACCCACTTATACTAATCCTACACTAATCCAATATTCCTACCAAACATCCCCACCTGTCCCTATATTTCCCTACCACCTACCTATACTAGTGACAATTTATAATGGCCAATTTACCTATCAACCTGCAAGTCTTTTTTGGCTTGTGGGAGGAAACCGGAGCACCCGGAGAAAACCCACGCAGACACAGGGAGAACTTGCAAACTCCACACAGACAGTACCCGGAATCGAACCCGGGTCCCTGGAGCTGTGAGGCTGCGGTGCTAACCACTGCGCCACTGTGCCGCCCTACTCATCCCCTGTGTACTCATCCCCTGAGTCTGTGATACAGAGAAAGTGGGCTGTCTAATCATCCCCTGAGTCTGTGATCCAGAGAAAGGGGGCAGTCTACTCATCCCCTGAGTCTATGATACAGAGACAGGAGGCGATCTACTCATCCCCTGAGTCTGTGATACAGAGACAGGAGGCAGTCTGCTCATCCACTGAGTGTGTGATACAAAGACAGGGGGCGGTCTACTCATCCCCGAGTCTGTGATACAGAGAAAGGGGGCTGTCTAATCCTCCCTTGAATCTGTGATAAAAAGACAGGGGGTGGTCTACTCATCCCCTGTGGCTGTGATACAGAGACAGGGGGCAGTCTACTCATCCCCTGAGTTTGTGATACAGAGACAGGGGGTGGTCTACTCATCCCCTAAATTTGTGATACAGAGTCAGGGGGTGGTCTAACCATCCCCCGAGTGTGCGATACAGAGACAGGGGGCAGTCTACTTATCCCCTCAGTTTGTGATACAGAGACAGGGGACGGTCTACTCATCCCCTAAGTTTGTGATACAGAGACAGGGGGCGGTCTACTTATCCCCTCAGTTTGTGATACAGAGACAGGGGGCGGTCTACTTATCCCCTCAGTTTGTGATACAGAGACAGTGGGCGGTCTACTCATCCCCTCAGTATGTGATACAGAGACAGGGGGCGGTCTACTCATCCACTGAGTGTGTGATACAAAGACAGGGGGCGGTCTACTCATCCCCCGAGTGTGTGATACAGAGACAGGGGGCGGTCTACTTATCCCCTCAGTTTTGATACAAAGACAGGGGGCGGTCTACTCATCGCCTGAATCAATGATACAGAGACAGGGGCCGGTCTACTCATCCACTGAGTCTTAGATACAGAGACAGGGGGCAGTCTACTCATCCCCGAGTGTGTGATACAGAGACAGGGGGCGGTCTACTCATCCCCTGAGTCTGTGACAGAGAGACAGGGGGCGGTCTACTCATCCCCTGAGTCTGTGACAGAGAGACAGGGGGCGGTCTACCCATCCCCTGAATCAATGATACAGAAACAGGGGGCGGTCTACTCATCTCCTGAGTCTGTGATACAGAGACAAGGGGCTGTTTGCTCATCACCTGGGTCAGTGATAAAGAGACAGGGCGCGGTCTACTCATCCCCTGAGTCTGTGACAGAGAGACAGGGGGCGGTCTACCCATCCCCTGAATCAATGATACAGAAACAGGGGGCCGTCTACTCATCCCATGAGTCTGTGATACAGAGACAGGGGGCGGTCTACTCATCCCCTGAGTCTGTGACACAGAGACAGGCAGTGGTCTACTCATCTCCTGAGTCTGTGATACAGAGACAGGGGGCGGTCTACTCATCCCATGAGTCTGTTATACAGAGACAGGCGGCGGTCTACTCATCCCCTAAATCTCTGACACAGAGACAGGCGGCGGTCTGCTCATCCCCTGAGTCTGAGATACGGAGACAGGGGGCGGTCTACTCATCCCCTGAGTTTGTGATACAGAGACAGGCAGCCGTCTGCTCATTCCATAAATTTGCGATACAGAGACAGGGGACGGTCTACTCATCCCCTAAATTTGTGATACAGAGACAGGGGACGGTCCACTCATCCCCTGAGTCTGTGACACAGAGACATGGGGCGTTCTTCTCATCCCCTGAATCAATGATACAGAAACAGGGGGCGGTGCACTCATCCCCTGAGTCTGTGATACAGAGACAGAGGACGGTCTACTCATCCCCTGAATCTGAGATACAGAGACAAGGGGCAGTTTGCTCATCCCCTTGGTCAGTGATAAAGAGACAGGGAGCGGTCCACTCATTTTCTGAGTCTGTGACACAGAGACAGGGGGCGGTCTACTCATCCCCTGAGTCTGTGATACAGAGACAGGGGGCGGTCTACTCATCCCCTGAGTCTGTGATACAGAGACAGGCAGTGGTCTACTCATCTCCTGAGTCTGTGACACAGAGACAGGGGGCGGTCAACTCATCCCCTGAGTCTGTGACACAGAAAAAGGGGGCGGTCTACTCATCCCCTGAGTCTGTGATACAGGGACAGGGGGTGGTCTACTCATCCCCTGAGTCTGTATTACAGAGACAGGGGGCGGTCTACTCATCCCCCGACTGTGTGATACAGAGACAGGGGGTGCTCTTCTTATCCCCGGGCTCTGTGATACAGAGACATGGGGCGGTCTACTCATCCCCCGAGTGTGTGATACAGAGACAGGCAGTGGTCTACTCATCCCCTGAATCTGAGATACAGAGACAAAGGGCAGTTGGCACATCCCCTGGGTCAGTGATAAAGAGACAGGGTCTGTCTACTCATCCCCTGAGTCTGTGACACAGAGACAGGGGGCGGTCTACTCATCCCCGTCATCTGTGACAGAGAGAGAGGGGGCGGTCTACTCATCCCCTGAGTCTGTGATACAGAGGCAGTCGGCGGTCTACTCATCCCCTGAGTCTGTGATGCAGAGACAGGGGGCGGTCTACTCATCCCCTGAGTCAATGATACAGAGACATGGGGCGGTCTACTCATCCCCTGAGTCTATGATACAGAGACATCGGGCGGTCTACTCATCCCCTGAGTCTGTGATTCAGAGACAGGGGGCGGTCTACTCATCCCCTGAGTCAATGATACAGAGACAGGGGGCGGTTAACTCATCCCCTGAGTCTGTGATACAGAGACAGGGGACGGTCTACTCATCAACTGAGTCTGTGATGCAGAGCCAGGGGGCGGTCTACTCATCCCCTAAATTTGTGATACAGAGACAGGGGGCGGTCTACTCATCCCCTGAGTTTGTGAAACAGAGCCAGGGGGCGGTCTACTCATCCCCTGAGTTTGTGATACAGAGCCAGGGGCGGTCTACTCATCCCCTAAATTTGTGATACAGAGACAGGGGGCGGTCTACTCATCCCCTGAGTTTGTGATACAGAGACAGGGGGCGGTCTACTTATCCCCTGAGTCTGTGATACAGGGACAAGGGGCGGTCTACTCCTCCCCTGAGTCTGTGATACAGAGACAAGGGGCGGTCTACTCATCCCCGAAGGTGTGATAAAGAGACAGGGGGAGTTCTACTCATCCCCTGAGTCTGTGACACAGAGACGGGGGCGGTCTACTCATCCCCGGGCTCTGTGATCCAGGGACATGTGGTGGTCTACTCATCCCCTGAGCCTGTGATGCAAACAAACGGGGCGGTCAACTCATCCCCTGAGTCTGTGATACAGAGACAGGCAGTGTTCTACTCATCCCCTGAATCTGAGATACAGAGACAAGGGGCAGTTTGCTCATCCCTTGGGTCAGTGATAAAGAGACAGGGGGCGGTCTACTCATCCACTGAGTCTGTGATACAGAGACAGGGGGCGGTCTACTCATCCACTGAGTCTGTGATACAGAGACAGGCAGTGGTCTACTCATCTCCTGAGTCTGTGATGCAGAGACAGGGGGCGGTCTACTCATCCCATGAGTCTGTTATACAGAGACAGGCGTCGGTCTACTCATCCCCTGAGTCTATGATACAGAGACAGGGGGCAGTCTACTCATCCCCTGAGTCTATGATACAGAGACAGGGGGCGGTCTGCACATCCCCTGAGTCTGTGATACAGCGACAGGGAGCGGTCTACTCATCCCCTGAGTCTGTGACACAAAGACTGGGGGCGTTCTACTCATCCCCTGAATCAATGATACAGAAGCAGGGGGCGGTGCACTCATCCCCTGAGTCTGTGATACAGAGACAAGGGGCTGTTTGCTCATCACCTGGGTCAGTGATAAAGAGACAGGGGGCGGTCTACTCATTCCCTGAGTCTGTGACAGAGAGACAGGGGGCGGTCTACTCATCCCCTGAATCAATGATACAGAAACAGGGGGCCGTCTACTCATCCCATGAGTCTGTGATACAGAGACAGGGGGCGGTCTACTCATCCCCTGAGTCTGTGACAGAGAGACAGGGGGCGGTCTACTCATCCCCTGAGTCTGTGATACGGAGACAGGGGGCGGTCTACTCATCCCCTGAGTCTGTGATACAGAGACAGGGGGCGGTCTACTCATCCCCTGAGTCTGTGACACAGAGACAGGGGGCGGTCTACTCATCCCCTGAGTCTGTGACAGAGAGACTAGGGGCGGTCTACCCATCCCCTGAATCAATGATACAGAAACAGGGGGCGGTCTACACATCCCATGAGTCTGTGATACAGAGACAGGCAGTGGTCTACTCATCTCCTGAGTCTGTGATACAGAGACAGGGGGCGGTCTGCTCATCCCATGAGTCTGTTATACAGAGACAGGCGGCGGTCTACTCATCCCCTAAATCTCTGACACAGAGACAAGCGGCGGTCTACTCATCTCCTGAGTCTGTGATACAGAGACAGGCAGCCGTCTGCTCATTCCATAAATTCGCGATACAGAGACAGGGGACGGTCCACTCATCCCCTGAGTCTGTGACACAGAGACAGGGGGCGTTCTTCTCATCCCCTGAATCAATGATACAGAAACAGGGGGCGGTGCACTCATCCCCTGAATCTGAGATACAGAGACAAGGGGCAGTTTGCTCATCCCCTTGGTCAGTGATAAAGAGACAGGGAGCGGTCCATTCATTTTCTGAGTCTGTGACACAGAGACAGGGGGCGGTCTACTCATCCCCTGAGTCTGTGATACAGAGACAGGGGGCGGTCTAATCATCCCCTGAGTCTGTGATACAGAGACAGGCAGTGGTCTACTCATCTCCTGAGTCTGTGACACAGAGACAGGGGGCGGTCTACTCATCCCCTGAGTCTGTGATACAGAGACAGGCAGTGGTCTACTCATCTCCTGAATCTGTGATACAGAGACATGGGGTGGTCTACTCATCCCCTGAGTCTGTGACACAGAAAAAGGGGGCGGTCTACTCATCCCCTGAGTCTGTGATACAGGGACAGGGGGTGGTCTACTCATCCCCTGAGTCTGTATTACAGAGACAGGGGGCGGTCTACTCATACCCCGACTGTGTGATACAGAGACAGGGGGTGCTCTTCTTATCCCCGGGCTCTGTGATACAGAGACATGGGGCGGTCTACTCATCCCCTGAATCTGAGATACAGAGACAAAGGGCAGTTTGCTCATCCCCTGGGTCAGTGATAAAGAGACAGGGTCTGTCTACTCATCCCCTGAGTCTGTGACACAGAGACAGGGGGCGGTCTACTCATTCCCTGCATCAGTGACAGAGAGACAGGGGGCGGTCTACTCATCCCCTGAGTCTGTGATACAGAGACAGTCGGCGGTCTACTCATCCCCTGAGTCTGTGATGCAGAGACAGGGGACGGTCTACTCATCAACTGAGTCTGTGATGCAGAGCCAGGGGGCGGTCTACTCATCCCCTGAGTCTATGATACAGAGACATGGGGCGGTCTACTCATCCCCTGAATCAATGATACAGAAACAGGGGGCGGTGTACTCATCCCCTGAGTCTGTCACACAGAGGCAGGGGGCAGTCTGCTCATCCCCTGAGTCTATGATACAGAGACATGGGGCGGTCTACTCATCCCCTGAGTCTGTGATTCAGAGGCAGGGGGCTGTCTACTCATCCCCTGAGTCAATGATACAGAGATAGGGGGCGGTTAACTCATTCCCTGACTCTGTGATACAGAGAAAGGGGGCGGTTAACTCATCCCCTGAGTCTGTGATACAGAGACAGGGGACGGTCTACTCATGAACTGAGTCTGTGATACAGAGCCAGGGGGCGGTCTACTCATCCCCTAAATTTGTGATACAGAGACAGGGGGCGGTCTCCTCATCCCCTGAGTTTGTGAAACAGAGCCAGGGGGCGGTCTACTCATCCCCTAAATTTGTGATACAGAGACAGGGGGCGGTCTACTCATCCCCTGAGTTTGTGATACAGAGCCAGGGGCGGTCTACTCATCCCCTGAGTTTGTGATACAGAGCCAGGGGGCGGTCTACTCATCCCCTAAATTTGTGATACAGAGACAGGGGGCGGTCTACTCATCCCCTGAGTTTGTGATACAGAGACAGGGGGCGGTCTACTTATCCCCTGAGTCTGTGATACAGGGACAGGGGGCGGTCTACTCCTCCCCTGAGTCTGTGATACAGAGACAAGGGGCGGTCTACTCATCCCCGAGGGTGTGATAAAGAGACAGGGGGAGTTCTACTCATCCCCTGAGTCTGTGACACAGAGACGGGGGCGGTCTACTCATCCCCGGGCTCTGTGATCCAGGGACATGTGGTGGTCTACTCATCCCCTGAGCCTGTGATGCAGACAAACGGGGCGGTCAACTCATCCCCTGAGTCTGTGATACAGAGACAGGCAGTGTTCTACTCATCCCCTGAATCTGAGATACAGAGACAAGGGGCAGTTTGCTCATCCCTTGGGTCAGTGATAAAGAGACAGGGGGCGGTCTACTCATCCACTGAGTCTGTGATACAGAGACAGCAGGCGGTCTACTCATCCACTGAGTCTGTGATACAGAGACAGGCAGTGGTCTACTCATCTCCTGAGTCTGTGATGCAGAGACAGGGGGCGGTCTACTCATCCCATGAGTCTGTTATACAGAGACAGGCGTCGGTCTACTCATCCCCTGAGTCTATGATACAGAGACAGGGGGCAGTCTACTCATCCCCTGAGTCTATGATACAGAGACAGGGGGCGGTCTGCACATCCCCTGAGTCTGTGATACAGCGACAGGGAGCGGTCTACTCATCCCCTGAGTCTGTGACACAAAGACTGGGGGCGTTCTACTCATCCCCTGAATCAATGATACAGAAGAAGGGGGCGGTGCACTCATCCCCTGAGTCTGTGATACAGAGACAAGGGGCTGTTTGCTCATCCCCTGAATCAATGATACAGAAACAGGGGGCCGTCTACTCATCCCATGAGTCTGTGATACAGAGACAGGGGGCGGTCTACTCATCCCCTGAGTCTGTGACAGAGAGACAGGGGGCGGTCTACTCATCCCCTGAGTCTGTGATACGGAGACAGGGGGCGGTCTACTCATCCCCTGAGTCTGTGATACAGAGACAGGGGGCGGTCTACTCATCCCCTGAGTCTGTGACACAGAGACAGGGGGCGGTCTACTCATCCCCTGAGTCTGTGACAGAGAGACAGGGGGCGGTCTACCCATCCCCTGAATCAATGATACAGAAACAGGGGGCGGTCTACACATCCCATGAGTCTGTGATACAGAGACAGGCAGTGGTCTACTCATCTCCTGAGTCTGTGATACAGAGACAGGGGGCGGTCTGCTCATCCCATGAGTCTGTTATACAGAGACAGGCGGCGGTCTACTCATCCCCTAAATCTCTGACACAGAGACAAGCGGCGGTCTACTCATCTCCTGAGTCTGTGATACAGAGACAGGCAGCCGTCTGCTCATTCCATAAATTCGCGATACAGAGACAGGGGACGGTCCACTCATCCCCTGAGTCTGTGACACAGAGACAGGGGGCGTTCTTCTCATCCCCTGAATCAATGATACAGAAACAGGGGGCGGTGCACTCATCCCCTGAATCTGAGATACAGAGACAAGGGGCAGTTTGCTCATCCCCTTGGTCAGTGATAAAGAGACAGGGAGCGGTCCATTCATTTTCTGAGTCTGTGACACAGAGACAGGGGGCGGTCTACTCATCCCCTGAGTCTGTGATACAGAGACAGGGGGCGGTCTAATCATCCCCTGAGTCTGTGATACAGAGACAGGCAGTGGTCTACTCATCTCCTGAGTCTGTGACACAGAGACAGGGGGCGGTCTACTAATCCCCTGAGTCTGTGACACAGAAAAAGGCGGCGGTCTGCTCATCCCCTGAGTCTGAGATACGGAGACAGGGGGCGGTCTACTCATCCCCTGAGTTTGTGATACAGAGACAGGCAGCCGTCTGCTCATTCCATAAATTTGCGATACAGAGACAGGGGACGGTCTACTCATCCCCTAAATTTGTGATACAGAGACAGGGGACGGTCCACTCATCCCCTGAGTCTGTGACACAGAGACATGGGGCGTTCTTCTCATCCCCTGAATCAATGATACAGAAACAGGGGGCGGTGCACTCATCCCCTGAGTCTGTGATACAGAGACAGAGGACGGTCTACTCATCCCCTGAATCTGAGATACAGAGACAAGGGGCAGTTTGCTCATCCCCTTGGTCAGTGATAAAGAGACAGGGAGCGGTCCACTCATTTTCTGAGTCTGTGACACAGAGACAGGGGGCGGTCTACTCATCCCCTGAGTCTGTGATACAGAGACAGGGGGCGGTCTACTCATCCCCTGAGTCTGTGATACAGAGACAGGCAGTGGTCTACTCATCTCCTGAGTCTGTGACACAGAGACAGGGGGCGGTCAACTCATCCCCTGAGTCTGTGACACAGAAAAAGGGGGCGGTCTACTCATCCCCTGAGTCTGTGATACAGGGACAGGGGGTGGTCTACTCATCCCCTGAGTCTGTATTACAGAGACAGGGGGCGGTCTACTCATCCCCCGACTGTGTGATACAGAGACAGGGGGTGCTCTTCTTATCCCCGGGCTCTGTGATACAGAGACATGGGGCGGTCTACTCATCCCCCGAGTGTGTGATACAGAGACAGGCAGTGGTCTACTCATCCCCTGAATCTGAGATACAGAGACAAAGGGCAGTTGGCACATCCCCTGGGTCAGTGATAAAGAGACAGGGTCTGTCTACTCATCCCCTGAGTCTGTGACACAGAGACAGGGGGCGGTCTACTCATCCCCGTCATCTGTGACAGAGAGAGAGGGGGCGGTCTACTCATCCCCTGAGTCTGTGATACAGAGGCAGTCGGCGGTCTACTCATCCCCTGAGTCTGTGATGCAGAGACAGGGGGCGGTCTACTCATCCCCTGAGTCAATGATACAGAGACATGGGGCGGTCTACTCATCCCCTGAGTCTATGATACAGAGACATCGGGCGGTCTACTCATCCCCTGAGTCTGTGATTCAGAGACAGGGGGCGGTCTACTCATCCCCTGAGTCAATGATACAGAGACAGGGGGCGGTTAACTCATCCCCTGAGTCTGTGATACAGAGACAGGGGACGGTCTACTCATCAACTGAGTCTGTGATGCAGAGCCAGGGGGCGGTCTACTCATCCCCTAAATTTGTGATACAGAGACAGGGGGCGGTCTACTCATCCCCTGAGTTTGTGAAACAGAGCCAGGGGGCGGTCTACTCATCCCCTGAGTTTGTGATACAGAGCCAGGGGCGGTCTACTCATCCCCTAAATTTGTGATACAGAGACAGGGGGCGGTCTACTCATCCCCTGAGTTTGTGATACAGAGACAGGGGGCGGTCTACTTATCCCCTGAGTCTGTGATACAGGGACAAGGGGCGGTCTACTCCTCCCCTGAGTCTGTGATACAGAGACAAGGGGCGGTCTACTCATCCCCGAAGGTGTGATAAAGAGACAGGGGGAGTTCTACTCATCCCCTGAGTCTGTGACACAGAGACGGGGGCGGTCTACTCATCCCCGGGCTCTGTGATCCAGGGACATGTGGTGGTCTACTCATCCCCTGAGCCTGTGATGCAGACAAACGGGGCGGTCAACTCATCCCCTGAGTCTGTGATACAGAGACAGGCAGTGTTCTACTCATCCCCTGAATCTGAGATACAGAGACAAGGGGCAGTTTGCTCATCCCTTGGGTCAGTGATAAAGAGACAGGGGGCGGTCTACTCATCCACTGAGTCTGTGATACAGAGACAGGGGGCGGTCTACTCATCCACTGAGTCTGTGATACAGAGACAGGCAGTGGTCTACTCATCTCCTGAGTCTGTGATGCAGAGACAGGGGGCGGTCTACTCATCCCATGAGTCTGTTATACAGAGACAGGCGTCGGTCTACCCATCCCCTGAGTCTATGATACAGAGACAGGGGGCAGTCTACTCATCCCCTGAGTCTATGATACAGAGACAGGGGGCGGTCTGCACATCCCCTGAGTCTGTGATACAGCGACAGGGAGCGGTCTACTCATCCCCTGAGTCTGTGACACAAAGACTGGGGGCGTTCTACTCATCCCCTGAATCAATGATACAGAAGCAGGGGGCGGTGCACTCATCCCCTGAGTCTGTGATACAGAGACAAGGGGCTGTTTGCTCATCACCTGGGTCAGTGATAAAGAGACAGGGGGCGGTCTACTCATTCCCTGAGTCTGTGACAGAGAGACAGGGGGCGGTCTACTCATCCCCTGAATCAATGATACAGAAACAGGGGGCCGTCTACTCATCCCATGAGTCTGTGATACAGAGACAGGGGGCGGTCTACTCATCCCCTGAGTCTGTGACAGAGAGACAGGGGGCGGTCTACTCATCCCCTGAGTCTGTGATACGGAGACAGGGGGCGGTCTACTCATCCCCTGAGTCTGTGATACAGAGACAGGGGGCGGTCTACTCATCCCCTGAGTCTGTGACACAGAGACAGGGGGCGGTCTACTCATCCCCTGAGTCTGTGACAGAGAGACTAGGGGCGGTCTACCCATCCCCTGAATCAATGATACAGAAACAGGGGGCGGTCTACACATCCCATGAGTCTGTGATACAGAGACAGGCAGTGGTCTACTCATCTCCTGAGTCTGTGATACAGAGACAGGGGGCGGTCTGCTCATCCCATGAGTCTGTTATACAGAGACAGGCGGCGGTCTACTCATCCCCTAAATCTCTGACACAGAGACAAGCGGCGGTCTACTCATCTCCTGAGTCTGTGATACAGAGACAGGCAGCCGTCTGCTCATTCCATAAATTCGCGATACAGAGACAGGGGACGGTCCACTCATCCCCTGAGTCTGTGACACAGAGACAGGGGGCGTTCTTCTCATCCCCTGAATCAATGATACAGAAACAGGGGGCGGTGCACTCATCCCCTGAATCTGAGATACAGAGACAAGGGGCAGTTTGCTCATCCCCTTGGTCAGTGATAAAGAGACAGGGAGCGGTCCATTCATTTTCTGAGTCTGTGACACAGAGACAGGGGGCGGTCTACTCATCCCCTGAGTCTGTGATACAGAGACAGGGGGCGGTCTAATCATCCCCTGAGTCTGTGATACAGAGACAGGCAGTGGTCTACTCATCTCCTGAGTCTGTGACACAGAGACAGGGGGCGGTCTACTCATCCCCTGAGTCTGTGATACAGAGACAGGCAGTGGTCTACTCATCTCCTGAATCTGTGATACAGAGACATGGGGTGGTCTACTCATCCCCTGAGTCTGTGACACAGAAAAAGGGGGCGGTCTACTCATCCCCTGAGTCTGTGATACAGAGACAGGCAGTGGTCTACTCATCTCCTGAGTCTGTGATACAGAGACAGGGGGCGGTCTGCTCATCCCATGAGTCTGTTATACAGAGACAGGCGGCGGTCTACTCATCCCCTAAATCTCTGACACAGAGACAAGCGGCGGTCTACTCATCTCCTGAGTCTGTGATACAGAGACAGGCAGCCGTCTGCTCATTCCATAAATTCGCGATACAGAGACAGGGGACGGTCCACTCATCCCCTGAGTCTGTGACACAGAGACAGGGGGCGTTCTTCTCATCCCCTGAATCAATGATACAGAAACAGGGGGCGGTGCACTCATCCCCTGAATCTGAGATACAGAGACAAGGGGCAGTTTGCTCATCCCCTTGGTCAGTGATAAAGAGACAGGGAGCGGTCCATTCATTTTCTGAGTCTGTGACACAGAGACAGGGGGCGGTCTACTCATCCCCTGAGTCTGTGATACAGAGACAGGGGGCGGTCTAATCATCCCCTGAGTCTGTGATACAGAGACAGGCAGTGGTCTACTCATCTCCTGAGTCTGTGACACAGAGACAGGGGGCGGTCTACTCATCCCCTGAGTCTGTGATACAGAGACAGGCAGTGGTCTACTCATCTCCTGAATCTGTGATACAGAGACATGGGGTGGTCTACTCATCCCCTGAGTCTGTGACACAGAAAAAGGGGGCGGTCTACTCATCCCCTGAGTCTGTGATACAGGGACAGGGGGTGGTCTACTCATCCCCTGAGTCTGTATTACAGAGACAGGGGGCGGTCTACTCATACCCCGACTGTGTGATACAGAGACAGGGGGTGCTCTTCTTATCCCCGGGCTCTGTGATACAGAGACATGGGGCGGTCTACTCATCCCCTGAATCTGAGATACAGAGACAAAGGGCAGTTTGCTCATCCCCTGGGTCAGTGATAAAGAGACAGGGTCTGTCTACTCATCCCCTGAGTCTGTGACACAGAGACAGGGGGCGGTCTACTCATTCCCTGCATCAGTGACAGAGAGACAGGGGGCGGTCTACTCATCCCCTGAGTCTGTGATACAGAGACAGTCGGCGGTCTACTCATCCCCTGAGTCTGTGATGCAGAGACAGGGGACGGTCTACTCATCAACTGAGTCTGTGATGCAGAGCCAGGGGGCGGTCTACTCATCCCCTGAGTCTATGATACAGAGACATGGGGCGGTCTACTCATCCCCTGAATCAATGATACAGAAACAGGGGGCGGTGTACTCATCCCCTGAGTCTGTCACACAGAGGCAGGGGGCAGTCTGCTCATCCCCTGAGTCTATGATACAGAGACATGGGGCGGTCTACTCATCCCCTGAGTCTGTGATTCAGAGGCAGGGGGCTGTCTACTCATCCCCTGAGTCAATGATACAGAGATAGGGGGCGGTTAACTCATTCCCTGACTCTGTGATACAGAGAAAGGGGGCGGTTAACTCATCCCCTGAGTCTGTGATACAGAGACAGGGGACGGTCTACTCATGAACTGAGTCTGTGATACAGAGCCAGGGGGCGGTCTACTCATCCCCTAAATTTGTGATACAGAGACAGGGGGCGGTCTCCTCATCCCCTGAGTTTGTGAAACAGAGCCAGGGGGCGGTCTACTCATCCCCTAAATTTGTGATACAGAGACAGGGGGCGGTCTACTCATCCCCTGAGTTTGTGATACAGAGCCAGGGGCGGTCTACTCATCCCCTGAGTTTGTGATACAGAGCCAGGGGGCGGTCTACTCATCCCCTAAATTTGTGATACAGAGACAGGGGGCGGTCTACTCATCCCCTGAGTTTGTGATACAGAGACAGGGGGCGGTCTACTTATCCCCTGAGTCTGTGATACAGGGACAGGGGGCGGTCTACTCCTCCCCTGAGTCTGTGATACAGAGACAAGGGGCGGTCTACTCATCCCCGAGGGTGTGATAAAGAGACAGGGGGAGTTCTACTCATCCCCTGAGTCTGTGACACAGCGACGGGGGCGGTCTACTCATCCCCGGGCTCTGTGATCCAGGGACATGTGGTGGTCTACTCATCCCCTGAGCCTGTGATGCAGACAAACGGGGCGGTCAACTCATCCCCTGAGTCTGTGATACAGAGACAGGCAGTGTTCTACTCATCCCCTGAATCTGAGATACAGAGACAAGGGGCAGTTTGCTCATCCCTTGGGTCAGTGATAAAGAGACAGGGGGCGGTCTACTCATCCACTGAGTCTGTGATACAGAGACAGGGGGCGGTCTACTCATCCACTGAGTCTGTGATACAGAGACAGGCAGTGGTCTACTCATCTCCTGAGTCTGTGATGCAGAGACAGGGGGCGGTCTACTCATCCCATGAGTCTGTTATACAGAGACAGGCGTCGGTCTACTCATCCCCTGAGTCTATGATACAGAGACAGGGGGCAGTCTACTCATCCCCTGAGTCTATGATACAGAGACAGGGGGCGGTCTGCACATCCCCTGAGTCTGTGATACAGCGACAGGGAGCGGTCTACTCATCCCCTGAGTCTGTGACACAAAGACTGGGGGCGTTCTACTCATCCCCTGAATCAATGATACAGAAGCAGGGGGCGGTGCACTCATCCCCTGAGTCTGTGATACAGAGACAAGGGGCTGTTTGCTCATCACCTGGGTCAGTGATAAAGAGACAGGGGGCGGTCTACTCATTCCCTGAGTCTGTGACAGAGAGACAGGGGGCGGTCTACTCATCCCCTGAATCAATGATACAGAAACAGGGGGCCGTCTACTCATCCCATGAGTCTGTGATACAGAGACAGGGGGCGGTCTACTCATCCCCTGAGTCTGTGACAGAGAGACAGGGGGCGGTCTACTCATCCCCTGAGTCTGTGATACGGAGACAGGGGGCGGTCTACTCATCCCCTGAGTCTGTGATACAGAGACAGGGGGCGGTCTACTCATCCCCTGAGTCTGTGACACAGAGACAAGGGGCGGTCTACTCATCCCCTGAGTCTGTGACAGAGAGACAGGGGGCGGTCTACCCATCCCCTGAATCAATGATACAGAAACAGGGGGCGGTCTACACATCCCATGAGTCTGTGATACAGAGACAGGCAGTGGTCTACTCATCTCCTGAGTCTGTGATACAGAGACAGGGGGCGGTCTGCTCATCCCATGAGTCTGTTATACAGAGACAGGCGGCGGTCTACTCATCCCCTAAATCTCTGACACAGAGACAAGCGGCGGTCTACTCATCTCCTGAGTCTGTGATACAGAGACAGGCAGCCGTCTGCTCATTCCATAAATTCGCGATACAGAGACAGGGGACGGTCCACTCATCCCCTGAGTCTGTGACACAGAGACAGGGGGCGTTCTTCTCATCCCCTGAATCAATGATACAGAAACAGGGGGCGGTGCACTCATCCCCTGAATCTGAGATACAGAGACAAGGGGCAGTTTGCTCATCCCCTTGGTCAGTGATAAAGAGACAGGGAGCGGTCCATTCATTTTCTGAGTCTGTGACACAGAGACAGGGGGCGGTCTACTCATCCCCTGAGTCTGTGATACAGAGACAGGGGGCGGTCTAATCATCCCCTGAGTCTGTGATACAGAGACAGGCAGTGGTCTACTCATCTCCTGAGTCTGTGACACAGAGACAGGGGGCGGTCTACTCATCCCCTGAGTCTGTGATACAGAGACAGGCAGTGGTCTACTCATCTCCTGTATCTGTGATACAGAGACATGGGGTGGTCTACTCATCCCCTGAGTCTGTGACACAGAAAAAGGGGGCGGTCTACTCATCCCCTGAGTCTGTGATACAGGGACAGGGGGTGGTCTACTCATCCCCTGAGTCTGTATTACAGAGACAGGGGGCGGTCTACTCATACCCCGACTGTGTGATACAGAGACAGGGGGTGCTCTTCTTATCCCCGGGCTCTGTGATACAGAGACATGGGGCGGTCTACTCATCCCCTGAATCTGAGATACAGAGACAAAGGGCAGTTTGCTCATCCCCTGGGTCAGTGATAAAGAGACAGGGTCTGTCTACTCATCCCCTGAGTCTGTGACACAGAGACAGGGGGCGGTCTACTCATTCCCTGCATCAGTGACAGAGAGACAGGGGGCGGTCTACTCATCCCCTGAGTCTGTGATACAGAGACAGTCGGCGGTCTACTCATCCCCTGAGTCTGTGATGCAGAGACAGGGGACGGTCTACTCATCAACTGAGTCTGTGATGCAGAGCCAGGGGGCGGTCTACTCATCCCCTGAGTCTATGATACAGAGACATGGGGCGGTCTACTCATCCCCTGAATCAATGATACAGAAACAGGGGGCGGTGTACTCATCCCCTGAGTCTGTCACACAGAGGCAGGGGGCAGTCTGCTCATCCCCTGAGTCTATGATACAGAGACATGGGGCGGTCTACTCATCCCCTGAGTCT
This sequence comes from Heterodontus francisci, assembly GCF_036365525.1. Lineage (NCBI taxonomy): Eukaryota > Metazoa > Chordata > Chondrichthyes > Heterodontiformes > Heterodontidae > Heterodontus > Heterodontus francisci. Next base: position 2,182,469 of record NC_090395.1, read on the forward strand.
GTGATTCAGAGGCAGGGGGCTGTCTACTCATCCCCTGAGTCAATGATACAGAGATAGGGGGCGGTTAACTCATTCCCTGACTCTGTGATACAGAGAAAGGGGGCGGTTAACTCATCCCCTGAGTCTGTGATACAGAGACAGGGGACGGTCTACTCATGAACTGAGTCTGTGATACAGAGCCAGGGGGCGGTCTACTCATCCCCTAAATTTGTGATACAGAGACAGGGGGCGGTCTCCTCATCCCCTGAGTTTGTGAAACAGAGCCAGGGGGCGGTCTACTCATCCCCTAAATTTGTGATACAGAGACAGGGGGCGGTCTACTCATCCCCTGAGTTTGTGATACAGAGCCAGGGGCGGTCTACTCATCCCCTGAGTTTGTGATACAGAGCCAGGGGGCGGTCTACTCATCCCCTAAATTTGTGATACAGAGACAGGGGGCGGTCTACTCATCCCCTGAGTTTGTGATACAGAGACAGGGGGCGGTCTACTTATCCCCTGAGTCTGTGATACAGGGACAGGGGGCGGTCTACTCCTCCCCTGAGTCTGTGATACAGAGACAAGGGGCGGTCTACTCATCCCCGAGGGTGTGATAAAGAGACAGGGGGAGTTCTACTCATCCCCTGAGTCTGTGACACAGAGACGGGGGCGGTCTACTCATCTCCGGGCTCTGTGATCCAGGGACATGTGGTGGTCTACTCATCCCCTGAGCCTGTGATGCAGACAAACGGGGCGGTCAACTCATCCCCTGAGTCTGTGATACAGAGACAAGGGGCAGTTTGCTCATCCACTGGGTCAGTGATAAAGAGATAGGGGGCGGTCTACTCATCCCATGAGTCTGTGTTCCAGAGACAGGCAGTGGTCTACTCATCTCCTGAGTCTGTGATACAGAGACAGGGGGCGGTCTACTCATCCACTGAGTCTGTGATACAGAGACAGGCAGTGGTCTACACATCTCCTGAGTCTGTGATGCAGAGACAGGGGGCGATCTACTCATCCCATGAGTCTGTTATACAGAGACAGGGGGCGGTCTACTCATCCCATGAGTCTGTTATACAGAGACAGGGGGCGGTGTACTCATCCCCCGATTGTATGATACAGAGACAGGGGGCGCTCCACTCATCCCCTGAGTCTGTGACAGAGAGACAGGGGGCGGTCTACTCATCCCCTAAATCTCTGACACAGAGACAGGGGGCAGTCGACTCATCCCCTTAGTCTGTAATACTGAGACAGGCAGTGGTCTACTCATCTCCTGAGTCTGTGATACAGAGACAGGGGGCGGTCTACTAATCCCCTGACTCTGTGATACAGAGACAGGGGACGGTCTACTCATCCCCTAAATCTCTGACACAGAGACAGGGGGCAGTCGACTCATCTCCTGAGTCTGTGATACAGAGACAGGGGGCGGTCTACTAATCCCCTGAGTCTGTGATACAGAGACAGTCGGCGGTCTACTCATCCCCTGAGTCTGTGATGCAGAGACAGGGGACGGTCTACTCATCAACTGAGTCTGTGATGCAGAGCCAGGGGGCGGTCTACTCATCCCCTGAGTCTATGATACAGAGACATGGGGCGGTCTACTCATCCCCTGAATCAATGATACAGAAACAGGGGGCGGTGTACTCATCCCCTGAGTCTGTCACACAGAGGCAGGGGGCAGTCTGCTCATCCCCTGAGTCTATGATACAGAGACATGGGGCGGTCTACTCATCCCCTGAGTCTGTGATTCAGAGGCAGGGGGCTGTCTACTCATCCCCTGAGTCAATGATACAGAGATAGGGGGCGGTTAACTCATTCCCTGACTCTGTGATACAGAGAAAGGGGGCGGTTAACTCATCCCCTGAGTCTGTGATACAGAGACAGGGGACGGTCTACTCATGAACTGAGTCTGTGATACAGAGCCAGGGGGCGGTCTACTCATCCCCTAAATTTGTGATACAGAGACAGGGGGCGGTCTCCTCATCCCCTGAGTTTGTGAAACAGAGCCAGGGGGCGGTCTACTCATCCCCTAAATTTGTGATACAGAGACAGGGGGCGGTCTACTCATCCCCTGAGTTTGTGATACAGAGCCAGGGGCGGTCTACTCATCCCCTGAGTTTGTGATACAGAGCCAGGGGGCGGTCTACTCATCCCCTAAATTTGTGATACAGAGACAGGGGGCGGTCTACTCATCCCCTGAGTTTGTGATACAGAGACAGGGGGCGGTCTACTTATCCCCTGAGTCTGTGATACAGGGACAGGGGGCGGTCTACTCCTCCCCTGAGTCTGTGATACAGAGACAAGGGGCGGTCTACTCATCCCCGAGGGTGTGATAAAGAGACAGGGGGAGTTCTACTCATCCCCTGAGTCTGTGACACAGAGACGGGGGCGGTCTACTCATCCCCGGGCTCTGTGATCCAGGGACATGTGGTGGTCTACTCATCCCCTGAGCCTGTGATGCAGACAAACGGGGCGGTCAACTCATCCCCTGAGTCTGTGATACAGAGACAGGCAGTGTTCTACTCATCCCCTGAATCTGAGATACAGAGACAAGGGGCAGTTTGCTCATCCCTTGGGTCAGTGATAAAGAGACAGGGGGCGGTCTACTCATCCACTGAGTCTGTGATACAGAGACAGGGGGCGGTCTACTCATCCACTGAGTCTGTGATACAGAGACAGGCAGTGGTCTACTCATCTCCTGAGTCTGTGATGCAGAGACAGGGGGCGGTCTACTCATCCCATGAGTCTGTTATACAGAGACAGGCGTCGGTCTACTCATCCCCTGAGTCTATGATACAGAGACAGGGGGCAGTCTACTCATCCCCTGAGTCTATGATACAGAGACAGGGGGCGGTCTGCACATCCCCTGAGTCTGTGATACAGCGACAGGGAGCGGTCTACTCATCCCCTGAGTCTGTGACACAAAGACTGGGGGCGTTCTACTCATCCCCTGAATCAATGATACAGAAGCAGGGGGCGGTGCACTCATCCCCTGAGTCTGTGATACAGAGACAAGGGGCTGTTTGCTCATCACCTGGGTCAGTGATAAAGAGACAGGGGGCGGTCTACTCATTCCCTGAGTCTGTGACAGAGAGACAGGGGGCGGTCTACTCATCCCCTGAATCAATGATACAGAAACAGGGGGCCGTCTACTCATCCCATGAGTCTGTGATACAGAGACAGGGGGCGGTCTACTCATCCCCTGAGTCTGTGACAGAGAGACAGGGGGCGGTCTACTCATCCCCTGAGTCTGTGATACGGAGACAGGGGGCGGTCTACTCATCCCCTGAGTCTGTGATACAGAGACAGGGGGCGGTCTACTCATCCCCTGAGTCTGTGACACAGAGACAGGGGGCGGTCTACTCATCCCCTGAGTCTGTGACAGAGAGACAGGGGGCGGTCTACCCATCCCCTGAATCAATGATACAGAAACAGGGGGCGGTCTACACATCCCATGAGTCTGTGATACAGAGACAGGCAGTGGTCTACTCATCTCCTGAGTCTGTGATACAGAGACAGGGGGCGGTCTGCTCATCCCATGAGTCTGTTATACAGAGACAGGCGGCGGTCTACTCATCCCCTAAATCTCTGACACAGAGACAAGCGGCGGTCTACTCATCTCCTGAGTCTGTGATACAGAGACAGGCAGCCGTCTGCTCATTCCATAAATTCGCGATACAGAGACAGGGGACGGTCCACTCATCCCCTGAGTCTGTGACACAGAGACAGGGGGCGTTCTTCTCATCCCCTGAATCAATGATACAGAAACAGGGGGCGGTGCACTCATCCCCTGAATCTGAGATACAGAGACAAGGGGCAGTTTGCTCATCCCCTTGGTCAGTGATAAAGAGACAGGGAGCGGTCCATTCATTTTCTGAGTCTGTGACACAGAGACAGGGGGCGGTCTACTCATCCCCTGAGTCTGTGATACAGAGACAGGGGGCGGTCTAATCATCCCCTGAGTCTGTGATACAGAGACAGGCAGTGGTCTACTCATCTCCTGAGTCTGTGACACAGAGACAGGGGGCGGTCTACTCATCCCCTGAGTCTGTGATACAGAGACAGGCAGTGGTCTACTCATCTCCTGTATCTGTGATACAGAGACATGGGGTGGTCTACTCATCCCCTGAGTCTGTGACACAGAAAAAGGGGGCGGTCTACTCATCCCCTGAGTCTGTGATACAAGGACAGGGGGTGGTCTACTCATCCCCTGAGTCTGTATTACAGAGACAGGGGTCGGTCTACTCATACCCCGACTGTGTGATACAGAGACAGGGGGTGCTCTTCTTATCCCCGGGCTCTGTGATACAGAGACATGGGGCGGTCTACTCATCCCCTGAATCTGAGATACAGAGACAAAGGGCAGTTTGCTCATCCCCTGGGTCAGTGATAAAGAGACAGGGTCTGTCTACTCATCCCCTGAGTCTGTGACACAGAGACAGGGGGCGGTCTACTCATTCCCTGCATCAGTGACAGAGAGACAGGGGGCGGTCTACTCATCCCCTGAGTCTGTGATACAGAGACAGTCGGCGGTCTACTCATCCCCTGAGTCTGTGATGCAGAGACAGGGGACGGTCTACTCATCAACTGAGTCTGTGATGCAGAGCCAGGGGGCGGTCTACTCATCCCCTGAGTCTATGATACAGAGACATGGGGCGGTCTACTCATCCCCTGAATCAATGATACAGAAACAGGGGGCGGTGTACTCATCCCCTGAGTCTGTCACACAGAGGCAGGGGGCAGTCTGCTCATCCCCTGAGTCTATGATACAGAGACATGGGGCGGTCTACTCATCCCCTGAGTCTGTGATTCAGAGGCAGGGGGCTGTCTACTCATCCCCTGAGTCAATGATACAGAGATAGGGGGCGGTTAACTCATTCCCTGACTCTGTGATACAGAGAAAGGGGGCGGTTAACTCATCCCCTGAGTCTGTGATACAGAGACAGGGGACGGTCTACTCATGAACTGAGTCTGTGATACAGAGCCAGGGGGCGGTCTACTCATCCCCTAAATTTGTGATACAGAGACAGGGGGCGGTCTCCTCATCCCCTGAGTTTGTGAAACAGAGCCAGGGGGCGGTCTACTCATCCCCTAAATTTGTGATACAGAGACAGGGGGCGGTCTACTCATCCCCTGAGTTTGTGATACAGAGCCAGGGGCGGTCTACTCATCCCCTGAGTTTGTGATACAGAGCCAGGGGGCGGTCTACTCATCCCCTAAATTTGTGATACAGAGACAGGGGGCGGTCTACTCATCCCCTGAGTTTGTGATACAGAGACAGGGGGCGGTCTACTTATCCCCTGAGTCTGTGATACAGGGACAGGGGGCGGTCTACTCCTCCCCTGAGTCTGTGATACAGAGACAAGGGGCGGTCTACTCATCCCCGAGGGTGTGATAAAGAGACAGGGGGAGTTCTACTCATCCCCTGAGTCTGTGACACAGAGACGGGGGCGGTCTACTCATCTCCGGGCTCTGTGATCCAGGGACATGTGGTGGTCTACTCATCCCCTGAGCCTGTGATGCAGACAAACGGGGCGGTCAACTCATCCCCTGAGTCTGTGATACAGAGACAGGCAGTGTTCTACTCATCCCCTGAATCTGAGATACAGAGACAAGGGGCAGTTTGCTCATCCACTGGGTCAGTGATAAAGAGATAGGGGGCGGTCTACTCATCCCATGAGTCTGTGTTCCAGAGACAGGCAGTGGTCTACTCATCTCCTGAGTCTGTGATACAGAGACAGGGGGCGATCTACTCATCCCATGAGTCTGTTATACAGAGACAGGGGGCGGTCTACTCATCCCATGAGTCTGTTATACAGAGACAGGGGGCGGTGTACTCATCCCCCGATTGTATGATACAGAGACAGGGGGCGCTCCACTCATCCCCTGAGTCTGTGACAGAGAGACAGGGGGCGGTCTACTCATCCCCTAAATCTCTGACACAGAGACAGGGGGCAGTCGACTCATCCCCTTAGTCTGTAATACTGAGACAGGCAGTGGTCTACTCATCTCCTGAGTCTGTGATACAGAGACAGGGGGCGGTCTACTAATCCCCTGACTCTGTGATACAGAGACAGGGGACGGTCTACTCATCCCCTAAATCTCTGACACAGAGACAGGGGGCAGTCGACTCATCTCCTGAGTCTGTGATACAGAGACAGGGGGCGGTCTACTAATCCCCTGAATCTGTGATACAGAGACCGGGGACGGTCTACTCATCCCCTAAATCTCTGACACAGAGACAGGGGGCAGTCGACTCATCTCCTGAGTCGGTGATACAGAGACAGGGGGCGGTCTCCTCATCCCATGAGTCTGTTATACAGAGTCAGGCGGCGGTCTACTCATCCCCTAAATCTCTGACACAGAGACAGGGGGCAGTCTACTCATCCCCTGAGTCTATGATACAGAGACAGGGGGCGGTCTACTAATCCCCTGACTCTGTGATACAGAGACAGGGGACGGTCTACTCAACCCCTGAATCAATGATACAGAAACAGGGGGCGGTGTACTCGTCCCCTGAGTCTCTGATACTGAGACAGGGGACGGTCTACTCATCCGCTGAATTAATGATACAGAAACAGGGGGCGGTGTACTCATCCCCTGAGTCTGTGATACAGAGACAGGGGGCGGTCTACTCATCCCCCGAAAGTGTGATAGAGAGACAGGGGGCGGTCTACTCATCCCCTGAATCAATGATACAGAAACAGGGGGCGGTCTACTCATCCACTGAGTCTATGATAAAGAGACAGGGGGCGTTCTACTCATCCCCTGAGTCTATGATAAAGAGACAGGGGGCGTTCTACTCATCCCCTGAGCCTGTGACACAGAGACAGGGGGCGGTTTACTCATCCCCTGTGTCTGTGACACAGAGAGAGGGGGCGTTCTACTCATCCCCTGAGTCTGTGACACAGGGACAGGCGGCGGTCGACTCATCTCCCGAGTGTTTGATACAGAGACTGGGGGCGGTCTACTCATCCCCCGAGTGTTTGATACAGAGACAGTGGGCGGTCTACTCATCCCCTGAGTCTGTGATGCAGACAGACGGCGCGGTCTACTGATCCCCTGAGTCTATGATACAGAGACATGGGGCGGTCTACTCATCCCCTGAGTCTGTGATTCAGAGACAGGGGGCGGTCTACTCATCCCCTGAGTCTATGATACAGAGACATGGGGCGGTCTACTCATCCCCTGAGTCTGTGATTCAGAGACAGGGGGCGGTCATCTCATCCCCGAGTCTGTGATACAGGGACAGGAGGCGGTCTACTCCTCCCCTGAGTCTGTGATACAGAAACAGGGGGCGGTCTACTCATCCCCTGAATCAATGATACAGAAACAGGGGGCGGTGTACTCATCCCCTGAGTCTGTGATACAGGGACAGGGGGCGGTCTACTCATCCCCTGAATCAATGATACAGAAACAGGGGGCGGTGTACTCATCCCCTGAGTCTGTGATACAGGGACAGGGGGCGGTCTACTCCTCCCCTGAGTCTGTGATACAGAGACAGGGGGCAGTCTACTCATCCCCGAGTGTGTGATACAGAGACAGGGGGCGGTCTACTCATCCCCTGAGTCTGTGACACAGAGACAGGGGGCGGTCTTCTCATCCCCTGAGTCTGTGACACAGAGACATGCAGTGGTCTACTCATCTCCTGAGTCTGTGATGCAGAGACAGGGGGCGGTCTACTCATCCCATGAGTCTGTTATACAGAGACAGGGGGCGGTCTACTCATCCCCTGAGTCTATGATACAGATACATGGGGCGGTCTACTCATCCCCTGAGTCTGTGATACAGAGACAGGGGGCGGTCTACTCATCCCCCGAGTGTGTAATACAGAGACAGGCAGTGGTCTACTCATCCACTGAGTCTGTGATAAAGAGACAGGGGGCGTTCTACTCATCCCCTGAGTCTGTGATAAAGAGACAGGGGGCGGTCCACTCATCCCCTGAGCCTGTGACACAGAGACAGGGGGCGGTCTACTCATCCCCTGAATCAATGATACAGAAACAGGGGGCTGTCTACTCATCCCCTGAGTCTGTGATGCAGACATACGGCGCGGTCTACTCATCCCCTGAGTCTATGATACAGAGACATGGGGCGGTCTACTCATCCCCTGAGTCTGTGATTCAGAGACAGGGGGTGGTCTACTCATCCCCTGAGTCTATGATACAGAGACATGGGGCGGTCTACTCATCCCCTGAGTCTGTGATTCAGAGACAGGGGGCGGTCTACTCATCCCCTGAGTCTATGATACAGAGACATGGGGCGGTCTACTCATCCCCTGAATCAATGATACAGAAACAGGGGGCGGTCTACTCATCCCCTGAGTCTGTGATACAGGGACAGGAGGCGGTCTACTCCTCCCCTGAGTCTGTGATTCAGAGACAGGGGGCGGTCTACTCATCCCCTGAGTCTGTCACACAGAGACAGGGGGCGGTCTACTCATCCCCTGAATCAATGATACAGAAACAGGGGGCGGTGTACTCATCCCCTGAGTCTGTGATACAGGGACAGGAGGCGGTCTACTCCTCCCCTGAGTCTGTGATCCAGGGACAGGGGGCGGCCTACTCATCCCCTGAATCAATGAAACAGAAACAGGGGGCGGTGTACTCATCCCCTGAGTCTGTGACACAGAGACAGGGGGCGGTCTACTCATCCCCTGAATCAATGATACAGAAACAGGGGGCGGTGTACTCATCCCCTGAGTCTGTGATACAGGGACAGGGGGCAGTCTACTCCTCCCCTGAGTCTGTGATACAGAGACAAGGGGCGGTCTACTCATCGCCTGAGTCTGTGATACAGAGACAGGGGGCGGTCTGCTCATCCCATGAGTCTGTGATACAGAGACAGGGGGCGGTGTACTCATCCCCTGAGTCTGTGATACAGAGACAGGGGGCGGTCTGCTCATCCCCTGAGACTGTGATACAGAGACAGGGGGCTGTGAACTCATCCCCTGAGTCTGTGATACAGAGACAGGGGGCGGTGTACTCATCACCTGAGTCTGTGATACAGAGACAGGGGGCGGTGTACTCATCCCCTGAGTCTGTGATACAGAGACAGGGGGCAGTCTACTCATCCCCCGAGTGTGTGATACAGAGACAGGCAGTGGTCTACTCATCCCCTGAGTCTGTGATTCAGAGACAGGGGGCGGTCTTCTCATCCACTGAGTCTGTGATACAGAGGCAGGGGGCGGTCTACTCATCCCCTAAATTTGTGATACAGAGACAGGGGGCGTTCTTCTCATCCCCTGAATCAATGATACAGAAACAGGGGGCGGTGCACTCATCCCCTGGGTCTGTGATACAGAGGCAGTGGGCGGTCTGCTCATCCCCCGAATGCATGATACATAGACAGGGGGCGGTCTACTCATCCCCTGAGTTTGTGATAGAGAGACAGGGGGCGGTCTACCCATCCCTTGAATTTGTGACAGAGAGACAGGGGACGGTCTACTCATCCCCTGAGTTTGTGACACAGAGACAGGGGGCGGTCTACTTATCCCCTCAGTCTGTGATACAGAGACAGGGGGCGGTCTACTTATCCCCTCAGTTGGTGATACAGAGACAGGGGGCGGTCTACTTATCCCCTCAGTTTGTGATAGAGAGACAGGGGGCGGTCTACTCAACCCCTGAGTCTGTGATACAGAGACAGGGGGCGCTCTACTCATCCCCTCAGTCTGTGATACAGAGACAGGGGGCGGTCTACTTATCCCCTCAGTTGGTGATACAGAGACAGGGGGCGATCTACTTATCCCCTCAGTTTGTGATAGAGAGACAGAGGGCAGTCTGCTCATCCACTGAGCCTGTGATACAGTGACAGGGGGCGGTCTACTCCTCCCCTGAGTCTGTGATACAGAGACAGGGGGCGGTCTACTCATCCCCGAGTCTGTGATAAAGAGACAGGGGGCGGTCTACTCATCCCCGAGTGTGTGATACAGAGACAGGGGGCGCTCTACTCATCCCCGAGTGTGTGATACAGAGACAGGGGGTGGTCTACTCATCCCATGAGTCTGTGATACAGAGACAGGCAGTGGTCTACTCATCTCCTGAGTCTGTGATACAGAGACAGGGGGCGGTCTACTCATCCCATGAGTCTGTTATACAGAGACAGGCGGCGGTCTACTCATCCCCTAAATCTCTGACACAGAGACAGGGGGCAGTCTACTCATCCCCTGAGTCTATGATACAGAGATATGGGGCGGTCTACTCATCCCCTGAGTCTGTGATACAGAGACAGGGGCCGGTCTGCTCATCCCCTGAGTCTGAGATACAGAGACAGGGGGCGGTCTACTCATCCCCTGAGTCTGTGATACAGAGACATGGGGCGGTCTACCTATCCCCTCAGTTTGTGATACAGAGACAGGGGGCGGTCGACTCATCCCCTGAGTTTGTGATACAGAGACAGGCAGCCGTCTGCTCATCCCCTAAACCTCTGACACAGAGACAGGGGGCAGTCTACTCATCCCCTGAGTCTGTGATACAGAGACAGGAGGCGGTCTACTCATCCCCTGAGTTTGTGATACAGAGACAGGCAGCCGTCTGCTCATCCCCTAAATCTCTGACAAAGAGAAAGGGGGCAGTCTACTCATCCCGTAAATTTGTGATACAGAGACAGGGGGCGGTGCACACATCCCCTGAATCTGAGATACAGAGACAAGGGGCAGTTTGCTCATCCCCTTGGTCAGTGATAAAGAGACAGGGAGCGGTCCACTCATCTTCTGAGTCTGTGACACAGAGACAGGGGGCGGTCTACTCATCCCCTGAATCAATGACACAAGAACAGGGGGATGTGTACTCGTCCCCTGAGTCTGTGACACAGAGACAAGGGGCAGTTTGCTCATCCCCTTGGTCAGTGATAAAGAGACAGGGAGCGGTCCACTCATCTTCTGAGTCTGTGACACAGAGACAGGGGACGGTCTACTCATCCCCTGAGTCTGTGACACAGAGACAGGGGGCGGTCTACCCATCCCCTGAATCAATGACACAAGAACAAGGGGCGGTCTACTCATCCCCCGAGTGCATGATACATAGACAGGGGGCGCTCTACTCATCCCCGGGCTCTGTGATACAGAGACAAGGGGCGGTCTACTCATCCCCTGAGTCTGTGATACAGAGACAGGCAGTGGTCTACTCATCTCCTGAGTCTGTGATACAGAGACAGGGGGCGGTCTACTCATCCCCTGAGTCTGTGATACAGAGACAGGCAGTGGTCTACTCATCTCCTGAGTCTGTGATACAGAGACAAGGGGCGGTCTACTCATCCCCTGAATCAATGACACAGAAACAGGGGGCGGTGTACTCATACCCTGAGTCTGTGATACAGAGACAGGGGGCAGTCTACTCATCCCCTAAATCTCTGACACAGAGACAGGCAGTGGTCTACTCATCCCCTGAGTCTGTGATACAGAGACAGGCAGTGGTCTACTCATCCCATGAGTCTGTTATACAGAGACAGGCGCCGGTCTACTCATCCCCTAAATCTCTGACACAGAGACAGGGGGCGGTCTGCTCATCCACTGAGTCTGTGATACAGAGACAGGGGGCGGTGTACTCATCCCCTGAGTCTGTGATACAGAGACAGGGGGCGGTGTACTCATCCCCCGAGTGTGTGATACAGAGACAGGCAGTGGTCTACTCATCTCCTGAGTCTGTGATACAGAGACATGGGGCTGTCTACTCATCCCCTGTGTCTGTGACACAGAAACAGGGGGCGGTCTACTCATCCCCT